>NC_054842.1:13547497-13850579 GCF_018345385.1 Vulpes lagopus
ACTATGATGATTCCCAGGGAAAACAACTCCAAGGACTGTGCTTTCACTACCCTGAAAGCAAGGGTGGACTAATAATTGGAGGAATGGGCATCCTGTGCCCCCTTCTTTTTTCTTCTCTTTGTCTACTGCTCCCAATAATAAGCATCTTCTCTTTCTTTTTTAAAGAATGCCAGCAATGAAGAGAATGCTTTTATTTTTATTTTTTTTAAGACTTATTTATTTATTTAAGAGAGAGGGGCATGTGCACCCATGAGTGAGTAGGGGGAGGGGCAGAGGGAGAGAATCTTTAAGCACACTCCCCACTGAATTTGGAGCTTGACAAGGGGCTTAATCCTGCAACCCATGAGATCATGACCCAAGTAGAAACCAAGAGTCAGATGCTTAACCAACTGTGCCACCCAGGTGCCCCATCTTTTCTTTTTTCAACCTGCCAGGTGTTGAAGATTTCATTTGAATAGTTCCCATGTATGCTGACTTTAGCTACAATTGGGAGGCTTTCTGAAAAGCACCTCTATTTTTTATCCTGTTATTCTATAAATCCTTGTTACTCAAGGGTAGTGTGCGGACCAGCAGAATGGGTCTCACCCGAGAGCTTATTAGAAATGCAAAATCTGAGGCCTGGTCCCAGGCCTACCGAATTAGAATCTGCATTTTGTAAGATCCCCAGGTGAATCATATGCAAATGTTTGAGTGGCGCTGCTGTAACTATCAAGACAATGTTTTACCTCTTATAAATAATAAAACCATTAAATAAAGGAAAGATTGTGTATATAAGTAATTGTTCACACCTATGAGCTGGACAAGAAAAGCACTATGTGGAGGGCTGCTTCAGAGACCTCTATCTCCTCCACACAGTGAACCTCTTTGTGCTTCTTCCTAGGGGGTGAGATGCCCCTGTTGGATGTCCTTTTCATGTTGCTGACTGCATCAGAAAGAGAGCTGATCCATGTCTTTATGATGACGATATGGTAAAAGGAGGATTTGCCCTTTTCTCCATTTTAAATCCACAGCTGCACAACTGTTGTTTTTGAAAAGGTTACATACATATCTAATAGAGTATTTCTTAAGAAAAATTAAGGACTCCTTAATACAGAGACATGTGTTTTATTTGGAATCCATTTTATTATCAGAACTTTTCCTTAACTGAACTGTTTATTGCTTACCTGAGCATAAGAACTATTCAGATACCAGGTGTCCTGTTATAGGAATTTAGAAATGCTTGTTATGAACCCATGAAGTGCTTGCTATACTTTATAGCCTTGTGGCTCTCAAACTTGAGCATGCATCAGAATCTTTTGCAGACCTCATTAAGAATAGGTTACTGAGCTCCATCTCCAGAGTTCCTGATCCAGGCAGTCAAGTGGGCCCCAAGAGTTCGCATTTCTAACCATTTCCAGGTGATACTTTCATGGCTGGTCCCATCCAATACTTTGGAGAACCACTGTTATAAAGTTCTTAGAAAATATTGGGTCTCTCTGATTAAAATGAATGATCTCTGTATGGCCCAAGAGCCTTTGGCTTGATTTCATTTTGATTATTACATTATTGTTTTTTACTGCAACTTTAGGTGGTGAGTACCATCTTGGACCAAGAGAAAAAGCCAACCAGGTATGCTAGAGAAAGAAGACAGATGGCTACTGGGCGACTGACACTCTAGAACTACCATGCCTGCCCAGCCTGCTAGTGGCTGGGCTGTTAGGCTAGAAGTAATCATCTTTCTCATTGAGGCCTCTATTATTTTAAGCCCATGACACAGAAGCCTAAATGATATTCTAACTTATGCCAGAGGATACTGTGACTATTCTATCAACTGGAGAGAGCCTCTGAAGATTTTTCCAGATATAAAACCATAAAAGAGTCTGGAAAAGCAGCAGAGAAAACATATTCTTTTTTTTTTGTTGGATTTTTTGTTTTTATATATTTGAAAGGAAAAGGTCTCTGAATAAACACTTCCAAAAATAATTATGAGAAAAGGTAAGATGAAGCTGACAGAGAACAAGGCCTTAAGAGGCTTAATGGTAATCCAGATCAAATCTCACAGAAACTGGATCTGAGCACAATGTGTCTGTTATCTATATCGTTTTCAGGTCAAGAGCAATGCTTATGGGGTAAACCTATAGCACTGTCAAAGGAGGCAAATAGTACAGTTTTAGGCACCTTGACCTGAGGAAGGAATTTGAAATAAAGTCTTTCATGATAGCTTTGTGGCTAAAATTTTAAAAATGTGGGTTGGAGTCGCTATGGATATGTAGACAGAATTGTGTCTGGTTAATCAACTCTACCTTGAATGTTGCTCAATAGTCCCATTCTTACTAATGTATCATCAAGTTACTTTTGACTATAAATCACAGAAAACCCAGCTAATAGTGACTTAAGCAGTAAGTAAGGACAGTTATTTCTCATAACAAGAACTCTGAAGGTGAGCATAATAGGTATAAGGGAACATAGTAAAAAAGATGTGACTGCTGATCGACCTGTGAGCTGGACCTGGGCACTTGGAGGCTCCTCACCACCCACCCCCCATGCTTGGAATGTGGGTTCTCCTTGCCCTTGCTTCTCATGGAGTTTGCCCCAAGGACATAGCCTTGAGATGGTGATGTGGTGTTAAGAACACCTGCATGGTATACATGACTGAGCGCAGCAGTTAGGGCCTCTTTGTAAACTTTTATATTTGGAGGGTGGGTATGGGGATTTATTCATTTTGCTGCTGCCCTAGACAAGACTTCTATGTAAGTTCCCTTTGGTATTATTAAAATTGCCTACCAACCAACATGTAGTAGCCTTTTTCTTTGGTCTCTTCCTTCCATCAGCAGCACACAGGCTTTCAGATTATACCAGATTATACCAGAAAACTCCCCAGAGGATTGTGAACCTATGATAGACTAGTTCAGAAGTTCCTCCATCTTTGTAAAATTGACTCTACCTTCGTGTTTGTGACTTCATAGTCACAAGATGGCTGTTAAAGCTCCAGGCTTCACACTCACATTCAAAGGTAGAAGTAATGAAGTAATTGATGTTAAGGGAGCACAATTTGTTGGCTTTGCTTTTTTGTTTGTTTTAATGGGAGCAAAATATTTCCTTATTCCTTTCTCCTCATAGATGTCCCCTTATGTCTCACTAGCAACCATTAGCTATAAGGAAAACTGGAAAATTGGGTTTCTGGCTGTTTTTAGCCTCTATACTTGAAAGAGAGTAAAGAATAGAAAGTTGGGAAAAATGGCTATTGGATGAGTTGACCAATTATACCTGCCACATTGGGAAAGAGATCTTTGGGGTATTTGTAGGATCCTGCAGTGCTAACAAGAGGAAACCATTAATTAGCAACTTGGAAAAAAAAGGCATGAAAACCATGACTATAGTATTTCCAAATGATACCCGGTGAGGACAGTTCATATCTTAGATGACAGAATTTGTTTTCAGAAATTATATTTGTTCCCAAAAATAAAAACTTTACGTATAGATGGCATGCAACTACCTAAGCACAGAGACCTACTTGGCTGGGCATGAGTTAATGTGAAAATGCCACTGGGTTTAGACTGGTCACTGATTCCAATATGAGTAACTGGGAGAAAATCTGATGGAATCCACAGAAATAAAAAATACACAAATTATGAGTTACTCAGCTACAGGTAGTCTTTCTCCTTTTATCTTTTGGTGATTTCTTTCTTTCTTTCTTTCTTCTTTCTTTCTTTCTTTCTTTCTTTCTTTCTTTCTTTCTTTCTTTCTTTCTTTTCTTTCTTTCTTCCTTTCCTCCACCTGGTAGAGCCCAAGGTGGGGCTGAACTCATGGCTCTGAGATGAAGACCTGAGCTGAGATCAACAGTCCAAGGCTCAAAGGATTGAGCCACCCAGGTGCCCCTTTATCTCTATTTCTAGGATTCATTCATTCATTCAGGATAGCTTCATTGACCATATGCAATGGGCAGGATATAGTGCCCGGCGCTAGAGAAATGGCAATGCAAAGATAGCAAACCGTTCAATATGTAGAAAAGGCATTTAATCAGAAAGCATAATCCTACAAAAATTAAAAGTCAAGGAGACTAGGAAGCTGGACAAATGAAGGTTTCGATTTGGCCTTAGGGTTGCAGGAAGATTTCTCTGCAGAAGTAGTAATTCTGCTAAGGCTGGACAGAAAGACACTTGCCAAGCAGATTCACAGGAGGACGCAGGTACAGGCAGAGAAAACTGGCACTTTTGGAAACACTGGCATGGAGCAGAGCATTCCTGTGTGGTTTCCAGAATGGATCTGAAGGGAGTGTGTGTGGGGGTATGTGTGTGGGAGGCAGGAAGTTATCTGGAGAGGAGGCTGCAAAATTGTGCCAAGGTGGGTCGTTCACTGCTTTATGAGCCATGATAAGGACGTTGATCTTTATTTTAAAGGTATTGGAATGCATTGCTTTTCCCTGTGGAAGGATTCCCTGGCTGGTGTGGACAGAATGAACTGGAGGGGGCAAAACGGATGCAAAGAAGCTGGCTGATAACTTATTGTACTACTGGCAGCTGGGACTTTGGGAGTAGAGAGAAGGAGAGAGATTTAGGGTTTGAAGATGGATTGGGTGTGGGGTGAGGGGGAGGGAGGTTTCAAGACTGACTCCTAGTGTCTGGATTTTGAGAACTGAGCAGATGGCTTTGCACTCTCTGAGAACACGCTGAGTCGAAGGTGTGTGGCAGATGTCTGAGGGGCTCTGTGTGTGCAGTGGGATTTCCAGGCCTGGAGCTCTGCAGTAAGGTCTGGGTGGTCAGGTGCTTACAGATGGGGAGGCATGAGGGTGTGGGCAAGGTTGTTCAGGCAGAGAGCACAGGGAGGGAAGAAAAGCAGGCCTAGCCCGGTGCCTAGAGGAACTGACAGACAAGTTTGAGATAAGGAGGAAGACCTGGCAAATGACTCTGAGGAATGAGATGTCGGGAGGTGGGAGGAAAACCAGGAGGGCCTGGCACCGCCGACACCAGAGAGTGTTGCAAGGAGGGACACATGCACACATGCCCAATGCATACTTTACCTGCAGAAAGTTTGGTGGCCTGGAAGGAGCGAGTACCCTTCTTCCTTTCTTCTCCTTTGAAATTAATATACATTCTCCCAAATTAGCTATACTTAATAAATAATGTTTAAAATTCACAATTCTCAGGGTGCCTGGGTAGCTCAGTCTGATAAGAGTCTGCCTTCGGCTAAGGTCGTGATTCTGTTGTCCTGGGATTGAGTCCCACCTTGGGCTTCCTGCTCTGCAGGGGCCTGCTTCTTCCTCTCCCTTTGCCCCCTACTTGCGCTTTCCCTCTCTCTCTCTCTCTTTAGAGCTCTCTTTCCCTCTCAAATAAATAAATAGAATCTTAAAAAAAAAAAATCCCTATTCTCAATATGTAAATTGTATGAGTTTAACCTTTGACCCTTCTCACTTTGTAAACCACTCAACCTAAATTACGTTTCCGTGATTATTTTTTCCCCCTCTGTGAGCCAGTGGCCCTGAATAGAAAGCAAGTTTCCAACCCCTCCGTTCTAGAGGTTTGCATTTCAAAAGACCCTACAGCTGCTGGCCCGGTGCTGAGAAGGGTTTGCAGTCAATCCCGCCTTTTCACTTCCTCTGCCCAGGGAACAGCCGGCTGCGCACCAAATGAGGATGGGGTGTTGACCTCCAGTTGGCCCCAATCCACTGTGCATTTCAAAGCAGATTAGGAGACACTTTGAACAAGCCCTCGCCTGCACATCAGGTGTCCTTCCCTCCGCCTTAGGTGGAACAAGAGCTGAGCGCCATGAATTGTTAATGTTGATCTGAAACTGGGTTTTCAATAATTCCTGCCTTGGTCCCTTCTCTGGATAAAAATCACACTCCAGAGGAGGAACAAGGCCGTTCTCAGAGAACCCCTGGATGTGATCGCTGACAAATTAGAGACGAGAAATTTGGGGACAAAATACAAGTTGATTTGGTTATTTTTTCAGGTCACTCATTTTTCATTATAAAGGTGTGTACAAATTATGTCTGACAACGTCCCCCCCCCCCCTTTTTCGTCTGCTAGGGGTGATTTCTGGCGAGACATTTGGTCTGGTGTCATTCATATTTTTAGTGGCCATAGTCAAATAATAGCTTTTGTTCGGTGGTGTACAATTTTGGATCCTAAGGCACTTTAAACACACACGTGCATACATATACACAACTTTGGCTTACTAGACTTTTTATTTTTATATTTATTTATTTTAAGATTTTACTCATGTATTCATTAGAGACACAGAGAGGCAGAGACACAGGCAGAGGGAGAAGCAAGTTTCCTGTGGGGAGCCCGACGTGGGACTCTACCCCAGGACCCTGGGACCACAACCTGAGCTGAAGGCAGGCGCTCAACCACTGAGCTACCCAGGTGCCCCAGGAAACTTTTTATTTATTTTATTTTATTATTTTATTTTATTTATTTTATTTTATGATTTTTAAGATTTATTTATTTATTTATGATAGACACACACACACACACAGACACAGAGGCAGAGACACAGGAGGAGGGAGAAGCAGGCTCCATGCTGGGAGCCCCACGCAGGACTCGATCCGGGGACTCCAGGATCTTGCCCTGGGCCAAAGGCAGGCGACAAACCACTGAGCCACCCAGGGATTCCCCCCCAGGAAACTTTTTATTTTTAATCTCAAACACTTGGTTTGTGTCACTGACTTTCCATGAATTCCTCTCCCCCACCAGCTTCCGGACAGGCCCACCCACCCAGTTTCTTAGGCTGCTGCTTCTTCTGTCCTCTGCAACCCTCTTCCCCCTTCCTTGCTACCTGGAATTCTCTCCAGGCACAGTGACACAGGGCAGTGAGAAAAATGATCTATTCCAGTTGGGAAATATTCCCTCGTGATATTTGCAATACTAAAATTTCAGCCTCATGTCAGGGAGGGAATGGAGCCTACCCCTTGCAGGAAGGAGTTTCTCTTTCCAGCCTGAAAAACGCATGGACAGAGAGCACACAGAAAGGATGAGGAAAACATTGGATAACCAGGCTTTCCGAATATAATATTGTCAGCACAGGAATCCCAAAGTCATAGGGTTTAAAAGGGCCTTCAGGGGTCATTTAGTGCAATCCCCTGCCTCCAGGCAGGATGGGATCTGAAGTATTTTAGAAAGGTGGTTGTCTGTATCTGATTTTAAACAGCCTTCAGGGAAAAAATTCCACAGCTTCTCTTAGTAAGCAGATCTAATCTATAATAGTAGTGATGAAAATGAGGATGGTAAAAAAAAAAAGAAAAAAGAAAAAAAATGAGGATGGTTTACGCAGATATGTCTGATGGCATCACTGTCAACTAATGAAGAACCTATGGGCATGATTGGACTGTTGCACATCTGGTTTTCCAAGTCGATTCCTCTTTTCCAACTGTCTCATTTTAGCCTTCATTTCACAGCCTTGACAGACCAAAGGCCCTTTTTTTCTTGCTCCTAACACAGTTCTCTTGGTGTATTTTAAAGTAGTTTCTTTTTGTTTGGGCCTTAGGGGAGAAGAGGCCAGCTGGCTCCTTTCTGCTCTGGGTTATCTTTTGTAGACAAGAAATTGTTCTTGTTATTTCTGATGTGTCTAAAGTTTGTACTTTATTACATATCAATAGGATTGGCATTATTAATGGAAATCACAACAAAAAAATTAAGATAGAACTGCTCATGATCTTGCCACATCAGTGGCTCAAATATTTCATTTTGAGGAGGTTTCTTCTAGTATCTGCCCATGCGTACATAAAGCTTTCTACATAATTTTTATTACCTATACCTTCATGTCTGTTTTTCAAAATTTACCAATTATCAGTTAAGGATTTCCCTTTTCCTCAGAACTATTTTATTAATCAGTAAATGCAAGTCCTGTTTTGGTTTTCCCATAACTTACTTACACAACCATTCTCTTCTTGTTTGGGCATTTAAATAATTTCCAATTTTTAAAAACAAAAAACAAAATTTCCAATTTTTAAAAACATTGATGTAATGACAAATAGAACTCCCCTAGCTAGCCCAAAAGAGGTTGGAATAAGCAGACATGAAATTTTATTTATTTATTTTTAAAAGATTTTATTTATTTATTCATGAGAGACACACACACACATAGAGAGAGAGCGAGAGAGAGAGAGAGAAAGAGGCAGAGACACAAGCAGAGGCAGAAGCAAGCTCCATGCAAGGAGCCCGATGTGGGACTCGATCCTGGGACCTGGGCTAAAGGCAGACACTCAACTGCTGAGCCACCCGAACATCCTCAGACATGGAATTTTACATAGCTATTCTAAATATGTTTAAGAATCTAGTGGCAAAGGGGCACCTGGGTGGCTCAGTGGTTGAGCATCCGTCTTGGACTTGGGTTGTGATCCTGGGGTCCTGGGATAGAGTCCCACATCTGGCTCCCTTCATGGAGCCTGCTTCTCTCTCTGCCTATGTCTCTCTCTCTCTGTGTGTGTTTCTCATGAATAAATAAAACCTTTTAAAAAAATAATCTAGTGGAAAAGATAGGTAGCATGTGTAAACAAGTAGTTTACACAATAAGACACCAAGGAAAATGTTAAAAGGAATCAAATGGAAATGCTAGAACTGAAAAATATCTATCAGGATCACTTATCATAAGTGAATTAGAAAGCATCAACGAACATGGAGACAAGTTAACAGAGATTATACAAGCTGGAAACAAAGAAGAAATAAGTATAAAAAACCAAAAGGTACATCTGAGACCTTAGGGACACCATCAAATGATCTAACATGTACAGAAAGAGACCCAGAGAGACAGAGAATGGGTATTAGAAATATTTGAGATGATGGACATGACTTTTCCCAAACTGATGAAATAGAATGACCCATAGTTTCCAAGAATCTCAATGAACTCCAAGCAGGAAAAATTCGAAAGAAACCATAGGCAAACAGTCAATTTCTGAAAAACAAAGAGAGAGAGAAAATTTGTAAAATTGACATAAAGAAAAGAAACAGAACTTATGGAATAATGGTGGATTTTTCACCAGGAATAATGTACATAATATATACATATATCTATATACACACATATATATTCTGTAAAAGATTATTGACCACTTAAAACACAGTAAGAAAAATGTTATGATATATGGAAGATATAAAAGTAACTTATGTGCCAAGTTCACAAAGGCCCAGAGAGGCAAATACAACCTGAATTACTCCTAAGGTAGTTTGACATTATTTTACCATGATAACCGGAGATTTGCATTTAAATTTCTACTTTAATCGCTAAAAAGTAATACAAAATATATATTTTTTAAATGGAAGCAATAACATGGAATACTAAAAAACAACAACAACAGAACAAAACGTGATTAACCCAAAAGGTAGGAACTTAGTAAGAGGAAAAAAGAGATGGGAGACACAAGAAAAAATATGAAGATGCTACCTTAAATTCTACCATAGCAATAATGACATTGAATGTAAATGGACGAAAAATGTTCTACATAAAAGGCAAAGAATCTTAGATTACATAAAGAAGCAAGAGCCAATGATATGCTGTTTACATGAGACAAACTTTATTAAAAAAAGAAAAAGTTGATAGAGGGTGGGCACCGGTATACTACATAAACAGTAAGCATAAGAAAGCTGATCTAGTTTTATTACTATCAGAAAAATTGACTTCATTGTGAGGAATGCTACCAAAAAAAGAGGGAAACTTCATAATGATGATGAAAGGGTCAGTTAGAACAATCCTAGAAGTGTATGCATCTAATGAGAGAGCACCAAAATACTCGAAGCAAAATTGATAGCACTAAAGGGAGAAACAGACAAATCTGCTGTCATGAAGGTTATTGAAAAGTCCTGCAAGACCCTTGTATTCCCAACTCATCCAACTCACAAAGGGACACTCTCAGACTGACCAAAATTTCTGGGACTTTTTCAGGTGGCTCGTGCTTCTGGAGCTGTGAGAGAAGAGGAGCTTTGGCCTGTGACATGAGTAGATGAGCCTTCACTACAGAGCAGTCCTGGAAGCGATCACACCATGGAAAGATATGAACACTCAGACCTCCCACTTGCCAGGTGAGACCTCTACACTCAGCTATGAAGAACCTTTCATTCCCTAGTGATGATGATTTATTGGTGCACCATGATGTAAATAATGTGGGAACACTATGTTTTGTTATTTTGTTCTCCCTGCCCTTCCCTGCCTCCTTCCCACTGACTTATATTCCAAGTGGAACTTTCTATGGTGCCACTGGGAGTCAGAGCCACTAGGGCTCTGACAATTTGGGGCTATTCTCTGGCAGCTGCTGGTGCCATATTGGGCCTGCTGTTGGATGCAAAGCTCTTCCCCAGGCCATTCTGGAAATGCTAGACAGGTCTGAGGGCCCTCCTTGAAGGTAGGAGTTTGGTCCAGCCCTTAGTGGTGCTACCCGTTACCCAGAAGGTGGTGATATGGGCTTTCTTGTAGACAAAAGACAATTTGTAGGAAGAAAGAACCTGGTATAATTTTTAAGAAAAAGTAAAATTTCTGAGTTCAGGAATTTTAAGGAGATTATGAAGCACTAGAGTCCCTTTTGAATGAGGCCAGCCTTAAGACCAAGTTATCAAAACTGCTGAGCCTGGAGGCAAATAATAAAAAATGGAAAATGCTCATTCTTGAGGTAAAAATAGACTTGTCAGTAAAAGAGTAAAGGCAAGAGAAATCGAAATGTCCTGGGTGAGGGGTGATGAGGGTCACATCACAAGGATGCTCTGTCACTAGCAGATGAATCGGAAGCCATTCAGTACCAAGTGACTGAGGCCAAGACAGTTGTAAAGTTCTGTTAGAACAACAAAGAACAACTAAATGACAGCATTAAAAAGAGTGTGGATGAACATGCCTATCTTCAGGAAAGCATAAGATGACTTTCGTATTAAAGGTTTAAAAGGATGGAAAGAGTAAAAAACCCAGTGAACAGAAACAAAAAAGCAGCAGTCCTCAAGCTTTTTGGTATCAGGACCCTTTCCATTCTTAAAAATTATTGAGGACCCCAAAGGGCTTTTGCTTACCTGGGTCATATCTCTTGATATTTACTGTATCAGAAATTATAATGGGAAAAATTTAAGGTGATATTTATATGTTATTGTGTTTTTCAAAACAATTAATTATACAATTATTTGTGATTTATTATCACAAACCTCTTGCATTTTAAAAATCACATTTTAAAGAAAAATTGACAATTTTTTCAAAAAATTGGAAAAATGAGAAGATTAATGTTATCCTATATATTTACAAATTTTTTTTAAAAAGTCTGGCTTAATGGAAGATGACTGGATTATGTCCATTTCTGCATTCAGTATGTTGCAGTGTGTTGCCATAACTCAAGGATATGAAGAAAATCCTGTCTTAAATAGTTAGAAAAGGGAGGAGTATGTTCATGACCTTTTTAGATAATTGTGGATGTACTTTTTTGCTAGTATACAAAGCTTGACCATTGTTTCTGAAAAGTAGTCGCCATGTGGAATGTGATACCATATCAGTGAAATTTTCATGCTCTGTTACATTCAAATTAATTGGTATATCTTGCACTTTGAATAGATTATTATTATTATTATTATTTACCTATGCATGATTTTGTGACATCATGTATTGGCCATTTCAAAGATATTGGTTCACCAACTTATTTGAGTCTTCTAAATGTTAACATATTTCATTATAAAATATCAAAATATTATACTTGTTAATAACACCACTGATTTAATCAGAGAAGGCTTTTTAGGTATTGGGAAGCTGTCAAGCTCATGTAACAGAGACAATTTTTTCCCCCAAAATTGTAATATTCATTTGAAAACTTGAATTTTATCATTGACAAAAAATACTGTCAGTTGTTTTCCTGGAAGTGACAGACTCACTTTATTTATTTTCAAGAAAGTGTCTGCCAAATACCTAAATCTGTATAGCTTGTCAGTTTTCCTATGTAAAAATAGTGTTCTTTGAAAAAAGTGGCTAGTTCAGCTTGCAACTCAATTAGTTGCATACATGCTTTCCCTCCAGATAATCATTTTACTTCAGCATGAAATCAAAGTGTTTTATGTTTTGTTCCCATTTTGTTCAAGATATTAGAACAATATGTATCAAAGGATCACATTTTAATAAAATCTGTAGGTTTTGTTTCTGCTTCATCAAGTCCGTACTTAAGTGGAGCTGGCTTTAAAAAAATTGTTTTAACCCGAAATTGCAAGGTGATAAAGAATACAAGCCTTTACCTTGACTTATATTGGAATGGCACCAGTTTTACCCATCATTGTTTCTGCATCTCAATGCAAACATCAAAAAAAGAAATAATGTCTTAGTATTATTATAAAAATAGTTTTGACCTCGTGGCCTCTCTAAAGAAGTCTTGAGGACCCTCCAGAGGTCCACAGATCATACTTTCAGAACCACTGTTCTAAATCATGGGTGGAAAAAGTTCTACATGACAAGGAACATCAAATCAAGACTCTGGCTATATGGCAGCTGAAGATGGCAATTTGGGCTGCTGTCCGTGGAAAAGATAGCAGGGATGATCCATGACCAGTCAATGTGAGCTTTGAGGAAACTAATGCTGCCAAACTGAATGCTTCCTTATAAACCTTGGAAGTAGAAAATAGCCAAATATATAATACAGCCTTTCCTCCCCATGTGCAAGAAAGAGTTTACTCTTTTGCTTCAGACATTACTCATGTTTCTGCACCAGTAAGACTCACAAGTTTTAATGTTTTTGTTTTTTGTTTTTTGTTTTTCTTTTTTTTTTTTTGAGGGAAAAGTTGGTGCAGGTCTTTAAAAATAGGGCCTGATAGGACCCATCCTGAAGATGCTGCTGGTAATTTAGGTCATCCTGATATATCTTTACCACTTGCAGGTGAAAGTGCAGACTTTTCCCCTCAACCACAATATCCAGTTGAAGATTCTATGCTGGGAATGAACCATGGGACTTTGTTATGAACCTGTGTGAAGTCCCAAAACTACTTCCCACAAGGGATTTTCCTGGCCCTTTATCCTCAGCTGGTGCTGAGGAACATCTACCCACCGAGAAATTTCCTTGTGACTCCTGCCAAGAACTGAATTTCACCCCTCCTGCCAAGGGGGTGAGTTCTTGAGGGCTGACTCAGCCTTCCAAAGAGCCTCTTTCTGTCTAAACCAGGACATTCATGCTAATAATGTTTCTGTCACTTTCTTAAAGACATTTTGAATTCTTATTTAGTTTAACAGCTGTTGTTTAAGTGATTGTGCATTTGTTCAAATTGAAGCTTGATAGAATTCTTAGGGTAGTATTTTGTAAGTAGTGCAGTTGTTTTATAAATTAGAATCTTATGAATGAATTATTTCCATTTTATTGCACTCTCTAGGTAGTAGATTTGTATTTTGACTTGATTAACCAGTCCAGCAAAACACCAGCTATAATAGGCATTCTGCATGAGCAACTATACACATTTAAAGTTGTGAAGGCCATTTTTCTTTGCTGAGAATTAGATGTTCTGTTATAGTATTGAGAACATTGTGAAATTTGTTTGAAGTTTCCTGAATAAATTTTCATTGGTTTTAAAAAGTAGTATATAAACAAATAAAGTGGTATCAAAGAATTTTTTTTTTTTTTGTTTCAGAGTTGGAGCTGGTGTGAAAGTCTTAAGTGCCCAAGCATCTAAAGTTGTCACATCACCCACGTGATCCTTCCTAAAGAGAGATCCAAAAAACTAACTCTACCCTGCAGAACTAGCTCATCCCTTATCTCTATTCTATATCTATGAGAAGGGAGAGGAATTGGGGATGTTACTAGTGAGAGTCTGTGGAGAACTGAAGGAGTGCTGTTTCTTCTCATTCCTCTTCCCCTACACCTTAAGCCAAGTGAGGGGGGCCTCAACAGAACTCATAGAGGCATGTCCTGTATTGGGGAACACAGACAGGTGTCTGGTCCATACCTAAAAATATCTACAAGTGAGAGGCTAATTATAGCTTCGCTTGAGGTCAGGGCATTGAGAGGGTGGCTGCAGGAGCAAAGGGCACTTTCAGTGGTAGTTGGAGCAAGGGTGACTTTTGGAAGGTCACTGAACTTGTTTTGAAACATTGTGCCCAAGAGGGGTGCCTGTGCCAAAGTGCTAACCCCAAAGCAAGAGTTTGTGCTCAACTCAAACAAGGTAGTGGGAGGCCACTAAGTGGGGAGCTCTCCTCCAAAAGGGACCAAAGAGAAAGGGTGACTAGTTTTGAGGTATCTGCCCACTTCCACAGCTCTGACCCCAGATTTACATTAGTCAAGTAAGACTTTTCACCCCCTTTACCTCTCTTCCTTAGCCCCCATCCTGAACAAGGAACAGATGAAGGAAATAAAACAAAGGATAGAAAAACCTGTCTCCCTTTCTCCCTGCCCACCACTGCCTCTCAATTTTTATTACAGGTTTCTAAGCTCAGATAGGACCAAGAGTTCTAAATTAAATGAGATTAAAGTCTTGATTCAGATTTTAAAGACTTTATTTATTTATTTGAGAGAGAGAGAGAAGGAGAGAGCACACAAGCAGAGGGAGGGGCAGATGGAGAAGGAGAAACAAACTCCTTGCTGAGCCAATGCAGCTTGATCCCAGGACACTGGGATCCTGACCTGAGCTGAAGGCAGATGCTTAAGTGACTGAGCCACCCAGGTGATCAGCCACCTCTAATTCAGATTTTATTAAACATTTTAATACCACCAAATAAGAAAAATTTTAAATTTAATACTTTAAAGTGACTGAAAAGGCTGTAGGATCTGTTTTAAATATCATCCAACTAAAAACAAATGTTTTAAAAGGCAGATATTTTGATATTTTACTCTCACTAGGTTTGGACTGTTAAATATGTTCATTACAATACTGATGAATATTCTTGGGCATGCACTTTTATTCTCTGTTGGAGCAATTTCCTTAAGATGAGTGTCAGGTGTGGAGTAATTGATCAAAGGTTATGAACATCACTATGGTTTCAGATAAGCAATTGTTAAATTGACAACCCATGTTTACCAATATAAACAGCCAGTAGCAACATAGGAAAAAATCAATTTCTTGCCAAATTTCATTGAACTGCCACCACCCTTGTGAGATATCTCAAGTCAGGGTCATGATAATATAATGTAGAAAGTAGAATAGTGTTCAGAGCTTCTAGTTTTCACTTTGTACCTATGACTCTTCTCTTTGGGGAAAAACATACTAATGTTCATGCAGATTTTGTTTTGCAAAAACAAAAATGTGTTTATATAGTACATATTTGTATTCACTTTGTTGTATTTTCCCACATCCATACACCAGTTCTGCCTTAATGGGTGTTCCAATTTCTTCTAATAAAGATAATAATATACATTAAAAATTCAACATTGGGGAAAGATCACATTAAATTTCTCATAATTAATTAATTAATTGATTGATTTTACAAACATTGTAGTCTTTTTTTCCCCCTCTTCCTCCCTCTTTTTTTCTTTATTATTGCATTCTATATTGTACATTCTTTTCAGGGTACTGTGTTGTGCCATGTGGCATTCATTTATTTAATATATAGATACTGTATATACAGGCTTGAATTAGAAAGCAAGCAAACATAGCATCTACCCCCTGGAGTTTCCATCCTATTGGAGTTCTCTTTCACTTTCTACTTTGCCTTCTAAAGGTAAGCTTAATACTGAAACCTAAAACTTTGGACCTTAATTAATAGTGATATTCCTAGTAGCCAACACAACATGGGAAAATTAATTAGATACATAGGTTACAGTTGCTGAGGAAATGCACAGTTATTCACAGTTCTGGGGATGGAGAGAATTTTTCCTGTGGGTCTTCATTAAAGAGATACCTTATGATGCAGAGAACAGTGTTCTCAACATTATCTCATTAGTTCAAATGAAATTTCATAGCACTGTTTTCTATTATGTTTTTCAAAACAGATCAATGACCTAATGCCAAACACAATACAGAAAAATATCTTCTCTAAGGAGTACAAAGCTTGTGGACTAGGCACACAGCTTTCTGTCTTAACCCAATGACATGATTTAGAGAGTCCAGAGTCTAAATTTCAGATACTAGAAGCATACAAGGACCACACAGATTTCCTGGAATCATCCATTAACAATATCTTGTACAACAGAACTTTCTATGAGAATAGGGTAGCAGGGTGGTTTGAGAGTATACTTCATGATGAGTGTAGTTATTCTATGTCACTAATTTATAATGCCTAAGGATATTTTAATAGTCTCTGCAATGTGTTAGACACTGTACTAGGAACTTGGTGTAGGGAGGTGGATTAGATGCAACCCTACCCTACCACATTGCTCATAGTCTCAAAGGGAACCAAGATTTATACACAAAATATAAGATACTAAACTTCAAGGGCCATAAAAAGAGTTCATATAAAGGGCAATTCATTCCTTCATTTAACAAATACTTACTGAGTGCCTAGTATTGCCAGGTACTGTGCTAAGTGTTGGTGATACAAACTGTTTAACAAGAGGTCTACCAACAAAATTTTAGAAATGAAAAAAAGTGCCATTTATAAAAGCACCCAAATTATCAAATACCTGTTCATAAATCTAACATTAGACACGAAATATCTTTACAAACATTGTTCAGAGAAATGAAAAAAAGACGTAAATAAGTGGAAAGATATACTATGTTCATGGATTGGAGAACTCAGTATTGTTAAGATTTCAATATTCACCAAATTGATTTAAGTTTTATGCAACCTCAATCAAAATTATATTGGTTGCAAATTCATCAAAATATCTACAGCTTTTTGGATGTAAAAAGCAACTGTATTAGAAACTTTTATAAACATTGATTAAAGCTGATTCTAAAGTTTGTATAGAAATACAAGAAACTTAGAAGAGCTGCAGTAAGAAAATTGAGCCCCAAAGATCCCTGCACCTTAATCTCTCAATCAGTGAATGTTATATAGCAGAAGGACTTTGTAGGTATATTTATGCTATGGACTTTAAAACAGGGAGGTTATCCTAGATTATCTGGATGGGTCCAATTGAATCATATGAGCCATCGAAAGCAAAGGACTTTCTTTGGTTGGAGGCAGAAGAGAGACAACAAGAAAATTAGAGAATTTGAAATACGAGGTGTCAGTGTGCATTGCTGGTTTAAATGTAGAGGAGGCTACCTGAGAAGGAATGCAGGTGGCCTTAAAGAACTCACAGAGGCTCCTTGCTGATAGCAAGCAAGGAAACCAAGACCTCAGTCTTACAGCCATAAAGAACCGAATTCAGCCAACAACCTGAAGGAATCTGAAAGAAGATTGTCCCTGAGAAAGTGCAAATACAAGCTGAGGCTGGCTGATGTCTTGGTTTGGCCCAGAGGACAATCTAAGCCTCTTCAGACCTCTGCTCTACAGAACTGTGAAACAATGAAATTGTATTGTTTTAAGCTGCTAAGTTGTGGTAAACTGTTATGGCAGCAATAGAAAACTAATACAATACCAAAGGCAATCTCAAGAACAAAGGTGGAGGACTTATGCTCCAGAAATAAAAATTCCTACCTTCTTGGAATCTACACTGTAATGCAATGAGACTTTAAGGAGGAGAGGGTATTGTATTTATCAAAACTTGTCATGAATTATGTCAGATATTTGCTCAGTAGGGCACTTTCCAGTTTCAATTCTTGCTATTTCCTTAACGGGCACTGCTTATTTCCACTTTGCCAATATCATTGGTCCAAATAGAGTGTCTTTCTTTCTCTCCCTGTCCTACCTAAATTCTCCTAATGATTCCAGGTTACAAACTCCATAAAAAACAATAACAAGGAGAACAACAACAAAATGAAATTTCTTTGAATATTTTGGACCAGATTGATCACATTCTTTTTTGAACTCTTATTATATTCACAAAATGATAGAGGTAAGCACTTAATTATTCTGTCTCACAAGTGTTAATGTAATCAATCTATTTTGTGGTACCCTTTCAGTCCTCACTCTCATGTTTAAGAACTGTCCCTGTCTTTCCTACATATTTCCAGATGAAAGAATGGCTTCTGAGACCACGTTTGTACCTTATGACTCTTTTCCTCTCTGGCCACAACTGATTGAGTTGGAATGGACCCCAGGCCCAGGATTGGGGCTGATTTGATTCTCTGGAGAAATCGAACCAAGTACCCCAGAGACAGGATGTGGTAGTGTGTTACTTAGTGGCATCCAATATACTTCACCTCCTAAATAGGTGGGTTAAGTATGCACACCCTTGTGCAGTCCCCTTCCTGTGAATCTTGGCTTTAACCAAAAGAATGCCACAGAAGTGATACTGTGCCAATTTTACTACAATGACCATGTGTTCATGCTTATAATTAGAAAAGACATTAAATTGTAAAATGGAGCTAATGGCACCATAGAGTTGTTATGAGAATTAAATGAACTTATGTTCATGGAGTGCCTTGCCTGGTGCTTGCTACATGCCTGATAGCTAATTGGGGCATTAAAATGTGAGTTGCATTTCCAGTTAATATTTGGAGACTGATGGCTTTCTGAATTGTTCTTCAAGTGGTGTGGTTATTGAGTGCCCAATTCCCTTAGACAAAATATGGTTATGTGCGCCATAGCTGCTAAGAAACTGGATGGAGTCTGTGGCCCCAGAGAAATGCCCAAAAACCTGCAAAAAAACCATAAGATCAGATAAGAGCCTGGGCTATGTGAGCATGACAAACCAACTAAGCTCACCGGTTTATAGCTCATGGGTCAACCCATAACAAACATAAGGCTGCGCTTTAACTTCCCTGCTGCCATGTGAGGAGACAAAGTCTACGAAGACTTGCTCTCCTTTAATTTTTAAAAAAATTTTATTTATTCATTTATGAGAGACATATAGAGAGATGCAGAGACATAGGTAGAGGGAGAAGCATGCTCCCTGTGGGGAGCCCAACGTGGGACTTTATCCCAGGACCCCAGAATCATGCCCTGAGCCAAAGGCAGATGCTCAACCACTAACCCACCCAGGCGTCCCAATCTTGCCCTCCCTTAAGCGCCAAGCCTGGAGTCAAAGTTCAGCTCTTTAATCCTCTACTACTTGGTGGAGTTGTATATCAAGGGATAACAAACTGAGAACGCACTATGAGCCAGATATTGGTCCAAGGGCTTGATGTGTGTTCACTTATTTCATTTTTCCAATATCCCTCATGAGATGGCTACTTCAAATATTCTCATTAGCAGATGAAGAAACTGAGTTAGGAGAGGTTAAACAATTTTACTTCAAACAAATAATTAGTAGCAGAGCTTGGATTTCACTCAGGCAGTCTACCACATTTGTGTTTTTATCACAACATTTATGTAATTAGCTATAGAATGAGAAATCTCAGCACAAGAACTTGTTGGTGTCACAAATTATAGGAACCCCGAAAACAATCACAAAACCTTGCTTTGTCAAGCTCAAAGATAAAGTTCATTTCTCTGCTTACTTTTAGTCTGCTCTTTTCTGGCCACTGAAAAGAACTATATCTATGACCTTCTCCTTGCCTTACTTTATGGTGTTTCTCTGCCTTCAGGAACATAAAGATCAAGGATGTGGTGGGCCATTTTCTGGGCATATCTTTGGGCTGAGAGTGGCTCTTCTAGGAAGCTTCCCAGGCCTTCTGATGGTACTCTATCCTTCTAAGTTCCTGCACTTGAATGCCTCCTTCTAATTTCTCTCCATGGTGTTCAGCAATGGTAATCTCCATACATTATTTCTCTAATTCCTATTCTGATTAGCTAAAATACAGGCAGTCTTTTGTATTTTGTTTAGTTTCTTTTGTCATATCCTTTCCTCTACTGCCTAACTTCTCCATTTTTTTGTTTCTTGTCAGTTTCTGACATTTTGAACATTAATATCTACACTACCTCCATCTATGTTTAATTTATATAAAATGACCCTTGCATGTACACCTGAAGAAATGGGCTATTTGTTACACACTATTTATTTTTGCTTTCCTTACAGTTACTTACTCTTGATGGGACATTCGTTTATAACAGAAAGTGGGCTCCTTTTACCACATTAAGATCTAAAGACTTGCACTGTTTTTCTCCAAATTCCCAATTCTTGGAGTAATCTGGAGTTTTTCATATTTTCCAGTAGTTCAGTTCTAACACAGGCAAAATCGGGACCAGACGAGATGCTTCTCTTATATACCAGGCAGATCAGTATATTCCTACCATGTTTGCTCACAGAATGGAACCTAATCTCAAAAATCCCATAACTATGTTCTGATATCCCTGATGAGTTAAACTTTGATGGAGTGAGAAATTAATCAATTTCTGCCTCCAAGTCTTCTGTTAATGCTACCAGACCATGCAGCCTCATGGAAGCTTCCGGTCTCATGGAAGCTTCTAAGTGATATACAGCAATAATATGCAGGAAGACAGAGGCATCACCAGTGGGAACCTGAGTGATCTTGGTGCATAAATGGCTTAAGATTCCAGATTTTGGTGTTGGTATTGGCATACCTGCTCACCTGTTCAGGAAAGCAAAATGGGTAATTTGAAGGGAGGTGTCTTAGTTTGGGGTCCCTACAAGTGAACCTGAAATAGAGATTTGAGTGCATGAGACTTATTGAGGGAGTGCTCTTCAGGAATAACCTATCAGGGAGTGGAGGAAGCAGAGTTGGGAAGGGGAAGGATTCAAATAAGGCAATAATTTCAGGAAAAAATCTAGCTTGGCCTTGACCCATGGGAGCTCTGGGTCATCAACAATGCCACAAAGTCATCTCACTTGAGGCAAGGGGCTGGGCTTTATTATTATCATTGTTATTATTTTTATTTACCCCCTATTAGTCAGTTACCTGCCATCGTCTCCCTCCTTCTTTGGTTGTATCAACTTCCAGGCACCTCCTGGCCAGGTGGCTCTCTTCAGCCAAGTACAATTCTCTGGCCGAGGTTGCTCAGGTAAGCCATTAATGGCAACATTTGCTGTAGCTGGGGGATGGGCATGCCAGCTGGAAAAGGGTGTTGGCTGATTCAGCTCCTAGTGATGGCCCACTTCTAGGCTGGTGATGACATCTTCTTGCTCCAAGGTCAGATAGTAAACTGGCAGAACTGAATCAAAACTTAAGTATTCTTCTCTCTACATAACTCTAGCATGTAGTTAGTTAGACAGGGGCGGGGGGTATGGGTTCCTGAGTGAGCCTAAAGCCTTCCACCTCTGTTTTCCTTGTAACCCCATGATCATGGCCAGAGATAGATTCTTGTTAAATACATGTGTTGGATCTCATTTTAGATTTTAGAGAGCCAGGGTGTAGAATCATATCATAAACTTGAATGGGGGGGGGTGTCTTTATTGAATAGGGATGGAGAATCTTTTGAATGAAGAAAGAAATAAGCAAATTATTGTACATCCAAAGAAAAGACAACTACAAAGGTCTGTGTCCAGGCACTTTGGTTTTAGGCATTAGGTTTGCCCAGGAAATGAAGGAAATTATTTAAATTGTGGGTTGATCATACTCTCAAAATAAGAGCAAGTAGAAGAATAAAAGGGGGAAAAGGAAAGATAGTTGATTAAGGTGGAAAGGGGAAAAATTTCTTTAATAGAATGACTGAGATTTTGCTACATAGTGTAGGCAGATAGGAAATGGAACATGAGATCCTGGAGGCCAGATTAAGCATATCTAAGAATGAATGGGAGAAGCACATCCATCTAACTACCCCTTCTTAATGAAGGGATGCTATATAACTGCTCGAAGACCAGAAAAGGTAAGTCATCTCAGGAAGGAGATGGGTATAATTCCTCCAGGGATTCCTGAATTTATGAAGCAATGGGGGGCATTTCTATGCAACTACTGATAGGACAATTGGGTATGTACCCCTTGAGGAGTGAGACAGCTGTGCAATATTTGAATAAGTATGAATGAGGAGATACTAGAAGGCAGGATGAGATACTCACAGCACTGCGTCATGAATTGGAAGGTTGTATAGTTACCATAGATGGAGAAGCAGGAATTGCCTGTGCCCCAGGGAACCCACCAGGAAGATTTATGGAATTAGGATCCTCTCAAGGGAAGGCACAGGGCAAATGAGAGCTACTAGAAGGGAGCCAGGCAAGATAAAAATAAACGAGGTCAGTCCTGAGTTGGCTATTGATCTGATGAGGTCATATCTCCTGAGTGGGATTGAACAACTTAGGAAAGTGAAGATAGATAAGATTTGTTTCAAAAATGTATGCCTTGGAAAACTGTTCTTTCCTTGACTTGGTATCAGATACCCTGGGGGACCCCAAAAGACAAACTCCAGAGGAGTAAGTTAGAAGACAAATGTCTGGGCCAGAAAAGTAATATGAAAATAAACAGAATGAAAGCACTAAGCCAGCAAGTAGTTTTCATCTTCTCAATAGGAAAGGCAAGCGATCCCTTTAAGAAGCAATGTGAGCTGCTGACTTCGTAGCTGAGGCTTCTGATGGGAAGAGAGGGACACGGGACACCAGAGGCCCATCACACCCATGCAGAAAACAGATGGGAGGGAAGGGAATATTTAAAGCCAGAATTTTCAAAAGCAGAAGAAAGATAGGGTGTCCAGGAGCATGCATGTTCTTGCTGGGGCCCTGGACACAGGCTTCAGCGCCATCCCTTAGCAGCATCCTGAAGATGCTGAGCACACAACGGACAGAATCTGTTGTAGTGAAGAGGTTATGGAAATAAATACAGGCCATCCACATAAGAACAAACAGAGGTTCTTTCCAGAGTTTTCCATAGCACAGCAGTCAGCCACCATCACTTGTGTCTGGCAGAAAGTCAGAGCCAAGCACAGGATGGGAAAGCCTTATAGGGAAGCCTTCAAATGTGCCCTGATTGGAGGTTGTTGACATGGGGAATCTAGAAGTGGGTGAAACCAGAAGTTGGATATCCTTTGCACCTGATTTGGCTTCTCTGGTTGGTACTGAGCTGGAATTGAGGGGAAACGTGGGAAGCTTGCATTACTGAGCTGATTGCTGTGGAAGTTTAGGTAACATTTTCTCTTTTTCATCTGTTCTCTGGCCATATGCTGTTTGTGTCTTTGGTCTTCCAAGAGTGAAACTGCCCCAGAGAGCAGGTTTCATGGACTGAGACCTTTTCATGGCAGGAAGACTATGGCTTGGATTAGAAATGACTCTTCACATGCAGAAATGTAGAAGTGAGGTCCTTATTAGGAGCCCATTCTCAATGCATCACTGGGAGATCAGGGCCCAAAGATTTGGAGGGAAATGGAAAAGATGAGTCTTGAATATCCAAGAAGAGAAAGTAAGCTACTTCCCATAAGACCTGGTGGTTGGGAGTGTTGCCACAGCAAATTTCTAGCTTGCCATTCCTCAAGAAGAGAGCAAGCCTTTCCCCTCAGGAAAATATTGTGTCATGATTAACCTCTTGATGTGTGATATTGCCCATTTAATTCAAAGATCAGAGGTCATGGATTCTGGACAACTCCTATGATCTGACCGGCATTCAAGCAAGGCTCAGACCAAGAGGATTATTTTTTTCAGGCTATCTGATCCTCAGATGACACTGGGGCTGTGCTATGTATTTTTGTTAAAATAATAAAGATTAGATTAAATGCTGGTTTCTGGGTATGCCATTGGGAATAGGATAACTTGTGTAGCGTAGAGAATTTGCTTGTCTTTTTAAAATTTGGGGATGTATGGCTGATGCTGAGATACTCTTGTGCCCAATTAATCTTCGAGATTCCTTAAAGTAGAGTTGCATGGAGGATGTGGGTTCCATTAACACAACTTTGGAGTCTGGAAGGAACCATTCTTATTGCAGTGGACAACAAACCAGGCTGAATCACTGATGGAACTCTGTTGTGAGCTGAGCAAGGCCCTCTGAGACCAAGTGAAAAAATAGCCCTGGGGAAATTGATTTGGGAATTTTAATTCCTTGAAACTCCTACTGAAGAATTTTGTATTTAAGTTCCTTGGGTTTTAATTTTATTCTGAGACTCTTATAGTGGGAAGATGGTTGTATTTAAATTTGGAGCATTATATTATTGATCTTATGAAGTGTCATATTGTTGTTTGATCTTATAGCTTCTGCTAATCTATATTGGATAACATTGCTTGCATGAAACAGGAAAGTAAATCTAACAGGGATGGAACTTTCAGTCTAGAACAGCAGAGATTTTGAGCAGTTACTTAATTTACTGTTCTCTTCTTTTTTTCAAAGATTTTTGGGTAAAAACCAAGCTGTCCTCCAGTGGTCCTAGGAAATTATACGGAGTATTTTGTGCAGGTGAGAGCAGAACCTCAGGTCTCTTTAAACATTATTGTGATAGATTGGGCAAAGGGGTTTAACAGTACTTGGTCTGGAGGCATTTATCTTGGAACTAACAAGGAGTGAGTGAGTAGGCTTTCCTAACGGTATTGTTTTGGAAACACTCAAAATCGTAAAGGATAGGAGTCCTCCCCCTTTCAACATTATTGTGATAGATTGGGCAAAGGGGTTTAACAGTACTTGGTCTGGAGGTATTTATCTTGGAACTAACAAGGAGTGAGTGAGTAGGCTTTCCTAACGGTATTGTTTTGGAAACACTCAAAATCGTAAAGGATAGGAGTCCTCCCCCTTTCAATCAGTAAAATGGTTTCAGGTTGGGATCTTCCAAAGGCAAACCTAGAGATAAAGATTTGGGTGCACATGGTTTGTTGGGAAAACAAGCGTGGGAGTGGGGAAGATAGGAAAGTGGAGAAACCAATTAAGAGAGCATTCAGAGGAAGGACTACTGTGGCAAACGGGTTGGTCCTGCTGGCAACCTCTGAAATGGATGCAGAACACACCTCTGAGCTCCTCCATTTGGAGGGGAGGATGCCTGGGATCCACCCACCAACTCCTATTCCTAAATTGTTGGGAGTTGTTCCTGGGCTTCTTAACTTCTCAGTGTACTGGCTAATTATGCTTTTGTGGCTAGAGAAATGCAGGAGTTTGAGATGGGAAGACATCACTGTATTTGGGGGCTCTCTTCTTCCTTTTTAAAAATTTTTCTTTTTTAAAAATTTATTTTTTTATGCAAGTATAGTTTACATAGAGTATTTAAAAAAAAGATTTTATTGATTTATTTGACAGAGAGAGTGAAAACCAGAGAGCACAAGTGGGGGGAAGAGCAGAGGGAGCTGGAGAAGTAGCCTCCCCGCTGAGCAGAAATCCTGATGTGGGGCTCCATCCCACTGCCCCAGATCATGACCTGAGCTGAAGGCAGACACTTAATGACTGAGCCACCCAGGTGCCCCAACATATGGTATTATATTAGTTTCAGGTGTACAATATAGTGATTCAACAATTCTATATGTTATTCAGTGCTCATCGCAATAAGTGTACTCTGAATCTCCTTCAACTACTCACCCACGCCCCCATCAGGCAACCACCAGTTTGTTCTCTGCATTTAAGAGTCTTTGGGTTTTTTGGTCTCTTTTTTTCTTTGTTCTTTTGTTTTGCTTCTAAAATTCCGCATATAAGTAAAATCATATAGTATCTGTTTTTCTATGCCTTATTTCACTCAGCATTATAATTTCTAGTACATCCATGTCATAGCATATATATATACTATATATATATATGTATATGTGTATATATGTGTGTGTGTATATATACACACCACACCACATCTTCTTTATCCATTTATCCGTGGATGGACACTTGGCTGCTTCCATATCTTGGCTCTGATAAATAATGCTGCAATAAACATAGGGATGCAGATATCTTTTCTTCTTAAGTTGGTGGTGGCTTCCAAGGTGATCCAAAAGAATATGGGTGGATGCTGATGGAATCCACATAAGTCCACTCTCCACCCCAAAATCTAATAGGGTCTTTTCTGTAATATAACAAGCTGAATCAAACATTTGTTTGGAAGAAAAAAAATACAGTAAAAAATCTAGGAAACTTTTGAAACACAATGTAGGGGGCTATCCAGCAATTACAGAAACATATTATAAAGCTATACCAGGTTGAGCATTGGGGTATTGGTGCAGAAAGAGAAAACATTTAATGGAACACAATAAAAAACCCAGAAACTGACTAATATAAGTAATAAAATTTAGTATATGATAAAAAATATTTCAACTCTCTAGGGGGAAAATGGTCGATTTAAGCAACCAACTTGCTATCTATTTGGGGGGAAAGTAAGCTATGTTCCTAGCTCATACCATAACCAAAATAATTTCAGATGAATTAAAAAGCCAAATGTATGCAAACAAACAAAAACTCAATATGAACCTGGACGTGTCAAAGGAAAAGACTGGTAACATTGACTCCATTAAACACAAAAACTTCTCTATTTAAAAAGACACAATAAAGTTTAAAAAGTGGGCCAAAGGGTCAGCATAATGTACACAATGGAAAAGCTCATTGCTGTATTTATAATAAGAATATGGCTGAAGATGTTGATTGCATTAACTTCCCTTTTATAAGATCTGAAGGAGATATATTTTGCTCAAAATTTTTTCAGGAATAGTTGTACTTCTCCTGAGCAATTTTAAAAAACTTTTATAGGTCCAGAATATCTGGTAACTCAATGTCATATTCCCTAGTACCAGATTGTAAGTCTATAAGAAATGACAACTGAAACAATGTGTGTGCTCTTTTAAGTTTTTTCCTCTGGCCATGGCATGTAGTTTTCATATACTGTGCACACCAAGTTCCACCTGCCACAGTAGCAAACCTCAGTATGCTATCTCCCGATTGATGCCATAATTGCATCTTCATTGGGCCATTTCAGCACTTGACTCTGCTTCTAGGTCATGGGGAACATGAGAAGACCAGTAAATCTTGTGAGTGTGTGAACCTATTACCATGGCTTTTTTTTTTTCCAATAAAGTGAATTCTTGGGTTAGAAATAATGTGTGTGGATACTATTAGGATGAGTAAGGTATTCTGGAAGCTCATGGATGGTGTTGCTAGTGAAAGCAAGTAGTGAAAGCAAAGAAGGCAGATTCATTGTTTAAAAAGATTTATTAATTATAAGACAGAGCATGCGTGCATGTAAGGAGCCAGGGGGAGGAGCAAAGGGAGAGGGAGAGGGAGAGAGAGAATCTCCAACAGACTCTCCACCGAGCTCAGAGCTCGATCCAGGGCTCACTCTCACTGCCCTGAGATCATGACCTGAGCTGAAATCAAGAGTCAGAGGCTTAACTGATGGAGCTATCTAGGTGCCCTGAAGGCAAATTGATTTTGACGATAAATGTCTGTGACAATGAACACATCACTGCTGCCTTCATGATGGAAGTAGTCCAATGAAACCAGCCTACTGGCTGGTGACTGGATGTCCCTGCAAGGACTGGTGCCACCGGATTTAAGGTTATGTGTTCTCTCCCGCTGCTTTGTTTTTGGACAGTTTGAGTGTGATGTGTGTAGGTGTGAATCTCTTTGCATGTATCCCACTTGGACTTCATTGATCTTCTTGAATGTATCAGTGAATGTTTTACATCAAATTTGGGAAGTTTGGGCTATTATTGCTTCAAATTCTTTTTGCTCCTTGTCTCTCTCTTCTTCTGGGATGGATTCTATCATGTATCTGCTGGTACATTTAATGGTGTCTCATAGGTTTCTAAGGCTCTGTTCATTTTTTCCTCACATTCTTTTGTCTTTTTCAAACTGGATCATCTCAATTGACTTTTTTTCACATTCACTGATTATTTTTTCTCAGGTCAAATCTACCTCTGAGACATTCTAGTGAAATGTTCATTTCAGTTTTGAATTTTTAAACTCCAGACTCTATATCTGGTTATTTTTTTGAAAATAACTTTAAATCTCTTTATTAATATTCTGTTTGGTGAGATATCATTCTCATTCTTCTCCCTAGTTCCTTAAATGTGATTTCTTTTTATTCTTTGAACATATTTTGAAAAGCTGATCTAAAATCTTTGTCTAGTAAAGCCTGATGTCAGCTTTCCTTGGAGACAGTTTGTATGACCATTTCTTCTCGCTCCCCTTTGTAGGGCTACACTTTTTTTTTGTCTCTCGGCTTGTCTTATAATTTGTATCTGTTGTTGAAAATGGAAACATTTAAAACATTCTGTGGCAACTCTGGAAATCGAATTCTCCTCTTCCCCAGGGTTTGTAATCTTTGCTCCTTGTTGTTCCTGTTGCTATTTTGCAGATGCTATTCATTTGTTTAGTCACTTTCCTGAACCAATTTGTAAAGTCTGTATTCTTTGTCCTGTGGGCTTCTGAAGCATCTACTTAGCTCAGAAATCAGCTAATGATTGCACAGACGTCCTGCAATGCTTTGAATCCGCAAGTCTCCCAGCCCTTGGAGAGGACTTTGTGTACTTGTCAGGTCACTCCTTCAATGCTCAGGCACAGGTGTTTTTTTGTTTGTTTGCTTTTGTTTTGACTTTTTGTTTTTTGCCTTAACTTTTACTTTCTGCTTGAACAGAGCCTCAAGGTAAGCCAGAGGTGAGAGCTTAGGTTTGTTCCATGTTTTTCTGGCCTTGTGCATAGCCCTGGGCAGGTGTGGAGCCCTGTGCTTATATGCATAGCCTTCTAGATTCCCAGGAATGTGTCAGAGCTCTTCAGAGATCTTATGAACTTCGCTTTACCTTTTACATCTCGTGGTCAGCATGTTGTTTGTCCCAACTGTTATTACCACTCATCAGGCAAGGGCGATATTAAATAATTGCTGCTGATCCTGTTTGATAAATGCCCTGAGGAAAGGGTTGCTTGCACTGAGTGAACTCTAAGTAAAGTCACAGGAAGACCCGCTAGGGAGACTGTCCACAGGCCTGCCGTAGGGGTCCAATAATGACAATTCTCTGGAGTGGTGATTTTGGGGAGCTCGAAGCCTGTCTGTTTTCTCCAGTGGCTGCTGAGATGCTAGTTATCACTATGATTGTAGAACTATGGTTTTCAAGGCTACTTTGGAGTGAGGGAAGGGAGATGGGAATAGGGCAAGTTAAAATGCCAAAAAGCTGGTGATTCTTACCAATGTTCAGTTCTTTTTCCAAAATAAACAATCCTTGGAGTGTTGCCAGCCTTTGGTTAATTTCCAAAGTTTTGGAAAAGTTTATGTTCACAATCTTGCTGATGCTCTCATTGCTTTTTATGGAGAAGCAGGTTTTCAGGGCTTCTTACTCCTCCATCCCTGCCACATCCCTTTTTAGCTGTGGTATTTTTTATTCTGCTTCTATAATATTTGCTGGAATGTATATTCTAATGTCTCTTCCTCAAGCCTTTCTCACCAGTTTTCCAGGTGGTTTTTGTCCCATTTCCTGACCAAGTGGCTAAACCATTAGCCACCACCGAAGATTTGGAATAAATCTGTCCCTTTCACCATCTCTATCTGGGCAAAGTGGATAATCCAATATATTACTTACAGTTTTGCTCAGGGAAGGATTTCTCATTATTTTTTAGGCACTTCAGAGTGAATCAGTAATATTTCCTTCTGGCTTTTGTCTCAATATTGTAGAGACGGTCTGTAAATGAGACTTGAATTTTATCTTCTTCAGTCAAATGGCCATAAGAAACTTCCGTGAGGCTGTTGGTATGGATTGGGGGATAAATGGCAAGGCGGCAAAAGTGATTGCTATGGGAATCTAAGCCAAGGCAATGTACTTGTACTTTTAGAATCTGGTTAAGCCTGATCTACTTCTCAAAATCAGAATAATTAGTGACAGAGGAAGATATGACACCGTTCTGAATTCTATGGGTCTGTCCTCTAATTTTCCTATTGAGGTTTACCAGAAGTTCCACTAAGCATCTCCAATTGCCACAATACTTTGGGTACCATTGTCACTGCTGGACTGGTTTGCATTGCACCCTGGACTTACTGTATAGTCTCCTCTTGCTCTGGGACCTCATAAATACTAGCAACTTTGTTATTTGATAGATGGAACATGTGGTATATATTGCCTCCAAAATACAAAGAGGTCCAACAGCTGTGCTTCTTGCTTAATGATGGATTGCATAAAGTAAACTGATTACTCTTTCACCTTAACGGAAATATGCCACCGTGCTCCAGACCACTGTACCTCTAGGAACTTCATTTAAGATGCAAGCTCCTGGTTCAATGGGTTTATCTTTCATCCTCTGACCTGCCTGTATCTTACCAAGACTCTTCCTGAATAGGAAATACTTTTTATTTTCCAGGTTCAATTGACAGGACATCATCAGTGTGAGTGACTAATGTGATACCCAGGAATGGCTGGATGATCAAGAGCCCTCAGACTAGGTAATGAACAGGAGAATTAATATAAACCAGGAATATATACTTATCAATATATTGTATATACATATCAGCTTATGTTCTTTCCTCATCCACTTTTGAAATTTATATAAATAAATAAATGATTTTGAATGGGTAACACAGGTGAATAGTATAAAAATTAAAATACACTCAAGTATTGGTAGGTAAAACTCCATTTCCCTGCTATACTGTACCCTAGTCCCTTAATTCTCCTTCCTAGGGGCGACCACCATTTAAAATTTCTTGTCTATCTACCCAGTAACAATGTTGTAAGGAAGAAAAATATATGCACACATATGTTATGTCTGTACATATATGTTTCTGTGTACATACATGTACATATATACAGACAACCACATACATACACGTGTATCTTTATAATACAAATAATAGTATATCCTTCATAATGCCTTCATAATGTTTTACACTCTGTTTTTCATTTAATACCACATCCTGGAGATCATTCCACATCAATTCTTGTAGAATTTCTTTAATAATAGCTGAAAAATATCCATTCTGTGGATAGGCTTTAAATTATTTAACCATTTCCCAATTGATTTAGATCATTTCAGTCTTTTTTTTTTTTTTTTTTTTTTTTACTATCAAGAGCAGCGCTAAAATGAATATCTTTTCTATATGTCTTTGTGCACATACATGCTTATATCCACAGGGTGAATTCCTACAAGTTCATTCATTTATTTTTAGTTTAATTTGACTCTTATTGAATATGTAAAGCCCTGTGCACATAAATGATTATATCTAAAGGGTAAATTCCTACAAGCTCATTTATTACAAATTTAACCTCAACTCCTACTGCATATTCAAGCCTCCTTAAGACATTTTGCAACATTATGAGGTATAAATAAATAAGTAAAATAAATGAAAAGAATTGGATACTTTCTTAGCTTAGTTATTATTTCTGTAATATTTGTGGAATTGTGCTTGGCCAGCTTGCACCCATTTCCAATAAAGTTATCTTACCACAAGATTAAGGAAGAAAAGATTTGAACATGGTAAAATGTTCACAGTTTGTTAAAATGATGAGTTAAACCAGTGAGGCAAGTTGCTAGGTGTCTTTTGCTAACCTCTCTAGATCTCTTTTTTTCAATGCTTTATTTTATTTAAATCCAATTTGCCAGCATATAGTATAACACCCAGTGCTCATCTTGTCACCTTATACATCTCTTCTGTGTGTTTTTTTGACTTGCTTAGTGGTATGAGAGGCTGACCTGTATGGTCTACAGTCAAAGGTTAGCAAACTATGGCCTGCAGGCCAAATCTAGTCATATCCATTTGTTTAAATATTGTCGATGGCTGAATATCTGTGACAGAGACCATATGGCCAACAAAACCTAAGCTCTTTGTTATATGGCTCTCTACAGAAAATGTTTGCTGCCCCATAATCTGTACCGCTGTCTCCTTTGCCCTCCTGGTCCCCGTTGGTTCCAATCACTGGGGAGCATAGCAGGAGACTGAAGGGAAGGAGAGAGGAGCTGGGGACTTCATTCCTTCAGTTGCCTCCCTATATGGTTGCCATGGCTAGTTAGTTCTGTTTCTGAAAGCCTTCAGGCTTTCTCAGGGTCTCTCTCCAGCCAGCACTCTCAGACTCTGGGTTCTGGTAATCTCACCCCATCCTACCTCTTCAGGCCCAGAGATAACCCCTTCTTGCTGTTGTCAGCCCTGCACCATCTCCTGAACTTTTGCCCAGTACCTGTTCAAATAGCCCTTTATTAAGCTCTTCTTAAGTTATCTTAATTTAAGGACATCTTCTCCTCCTGCTGGGACTTTGACTGATAGCAGCAGATTACTATGTCCCCTACATAGGTAAACATACACTCTGTGATCCTAATTTTATGGAAAAAAAGAAGACACTAAAAAAATTTCACAAACATGGTTAACAGTGGTTTCCTGTGTATAGTGAGATTATTAGTGACGTTTAGTATACTTTTCTTGCTTTCCATTATACCTATTTGATTAAGGGACGCCCGGGTGGCTCAGCGGTTGAGTGTCTGCCTTTGTCTCAGGGCATGATCCCATGGTTCTGGGATCTAGTCCCCCATCAGGCTCCCTGCAGGGAGCCTGCCTCTCCCTCTGCTTCTCTCTCTCTGTGTCTCTCATGAATAAATAAATAAAATCTTAAAAAAAACCTATTTGATTAAGAAACAGCACTTTTGTGCTAAGGAAAACACTAAATAAAAAATACAATCAAAAAATATCCAGAATTTTTAACATCATAGCTAATCATGTCAAACCTAGTTATGTTCTAAAAACTCAGAAACTGATGATGCTTTTCCTGGAAAACAGTATAGAGAATGGAGAGGGGATCCCTGGGTGGCGCAGCGGTTTGGCGCCTGCCTTTGGCCCAGGGCACGATCCTGGAGACCCGGGATCGAATCCCACGTCGGGCTCCCGGTGCATGGAGCCTGCTTCTCCCTCTGCCTGTGTCTCTGCCTCTCTCTCTCTCTCTCTCTCTCTGTATGACTATCATAAACAAATAAAAATTAAAAAAAAAAAAAAGAGAATGGAGAGGGCACTGCCTTTAGAATCAGGAAGCTAATCCTCTCACTGGGGGTTTGGTCATGAAAACAGACAGAGGACAGACACATATACACACACCTCTGTGCACGTGCACACACACACACTTAGAATGCACCAATTCAATAGAACCTTTATTTCAGTTGCACACCTAGACCTAGTGTGATTCATTCATGCTGTGCCTGCAGCTGGAATGGTACTTATGCTCAGTAAGTCTCTGCCCAGTGGCAGTACTCATGTCTGCTTGGCCTCCCAGTTCTTGCATGCTTAGCCACTGGTCTCCGATATATACCAATATACTGTCCAGCCAGCTCCTGAGGGATTTACAATGCTGACTATGTGCTGTTCCAGATTAAGCCATCTCCCTGGGCTTATGACTCTGTTTAAGTTTGGATCAAATGTACAGGCTCCTAGACTCCCTCTACACTTCTGTCAAGTTCTTTGGGGTGCTGGTGGCCAGGACAGCTCTGACCTACACTGGTGGACTTCCTGAATAGAGCCCCTGGAGCAGTGATTGGGATCTGTTTCTCTTTCTTTCTAGAAGATGTAGAGCTCATGCAAGTTGGTCTCTGAGGCCAGATCTGAATAAAAAGAGGCCCGCATTTGTCAGGCCACAGAAAGTCTTATTATGACCTTTTTGCAGGCCAATGCTCCCTGTCAAGAGTTGAGCCAGAAATAGCTGAGCTTCCAAGTGTTGAGGTGGTCAGTTAAAACACTAAGCCAAAATGAAAGCAGCAGTCAAGCCTTTAATCACGCACTGTAATAGTATAAAGCAAGAGGCAAAACAGGAAAAGTGCCAGATCCCCCAATGTTCTGTTTATGAAGTGTCCCTGGATGAGGGTCAGGTGGATTAGCACAGATGTGGGGATCATCTCACTCCTGGGGAGCTCTGAACAAATGCTCCTGGTGTCTTATGGAGCTGGGAACTGCAGAGGAAGAAGAGACAGTAGAGTTAGGAGTGGAAAGTACTGAATATTGAGTCAGAAAAGTGTCTTCAAGGCCCATTAGGTAAGGTGGTTGAGGCAGAGGTGCCTGAGAAAGGCATTGGTGGAGGGCCCCCAGTAATGAAGCTAGGAATGCAGATGTGCCTCAGTGCATACATAGAAGGCATCTGGTCCTTGACAGCAACTGCCTTCAGACTGCATCCAGGCCGGTGTGGGAGCACAGCTTTGCCCCATAAGCCTGCCAGGGGGAAGCCTCTGTAATGGCCTGTGGTCAGGTCTGAAAGGTCACATGGGATTTCAGACTGGAGTTAGACTCCTTAATGTCTGTTTTTTCTACACTGAAAAAAAATAGGGAAGAACATTCTAGTGACTGCTATCTGAACAAGGAAGATTATTCCAAGGTGTCTTATTAATACCTGCCTCTCTCCACACCAGAAGCAGATATTGAGGCAAGATTTCCAGAACAAGTGGTTTATGTTGGGGAGTGGAGTGCAGGAAAACAATGAAGGAGGTTGAAAATAGCATGACATCAGGCTAAGTGGTTTTTCTGGGTCATGTCACTGTTATTCCCATTTTACGGAAGAGGAAATTAAAGCTTAAGGAGGTGACGTGGCTTCCCTGAGGCCCACAGCCAGTGGCAGCAGCATTGTTTCCACTGACAAAGGCCATCCCCTAACTCCTAACCACTGTGCTCAAGTTTCTGCCCCAAATAGAAAAGCAAAGGGAAAATGCAAATGAAAAGCTAAAATAAATGCAACAAAGCTCCCCCCTCCCTTCTCCTTTCTTTTTCCTCTTCCTCTTTCTTTTTCTTCTTCTTTTTCCAATGTAATGTTTTGGTTCCAAGTTGATTCTCAGTTTATTTTATTTAAAAAGAAACAAATGTGTTTATCTTTTCACAGTAGCTCTGGGAAGCTCATAACTGCTGAGTATGAGCTTCTGGAATATGGATCCTCCCCAGGAGAATGCATTTTGCTAAAAGCCTGGACAGCACAGAGGAGGAATGGTAAAGGAACCACGTTGGGCAGATAAAATGCAGATGACAGAGGACCTGAGGGGGAAAAAAAAAAATTCAAAGAAGCAAAAGAAAGAAATGAGGCCACTGAGAATATCCATGTATGTCTCCATGGAAAGCAAAATGCCTCCGATTTCTAGGTCAGAATACAACCACAAAAAGTGCCGAGTCATAACCTTCTTTCTAGGAATGTGCATTAACAGGCATGAAGGCAGGGCGAGTGAAGTGCCACCACGGCATGGAGATTGTCCTACCTCACGTGTCCACACTCTGCTCTTTTGTCGTATGCGGGTGAGAACTTATATTCAAGTAGGGGGTTAGGAAAGTATCCTCTAAAGTCCAATTCAATTGTAATTCCAGCTATTTTCCTTAGAACTTGATATTTTCAAGAATTTGCTTGAGAGCTTCTTGATCTATCTCCCAGCCTCCCCCACTTATGTTTCCCTTATTTCTTCCCCTGACTCTTGTTCTGTCTCCCTCCACCAAAAATCTTTTAGATTATTTTTTTAAAGATTTTATTTATTTATTCATGAGAGACACACAGAGATAGGCAGAGACACAGGCAGAGGGAGAAGCAGGCTCCCTCCAGGGAGCCTGATGCAGGACTCCATCCCAGGACTCTGGGATCACGACCTGAGCCAAAGCCATATGCTCAACCACTGAGCCACCCAGGTGCCCCTCTCATAGATTTATTGAGGGTATGCCCTTGCTTCTTTCATTTAGCTTATACTTACCATGGTTTTGGGTTCTGAATTATACATATATTTTGCTTTTAATAATTTCCTGTTGGATGTTTAAGGTGTGACTGCTCAGTGCCATTGATGCTTCCCACTATTTGTGGAGCTTCTCAGCTTACCTAGAAGACAAATTTCTGGAGAAAGTCAAAAGGAGAAATTTAACTTAGCAAATATTTATTGAGTGCTGGCTATTTGCAAGTGAAGACAGAGGCTTTAAGAACTTCCAATCAAGGAGGTGGGATAAAATGCATTACCAAATAATCACTAGACTTAGGAAGGCAGCAAAGCCAAGGTATAAAACAAACTGAAAAGGCAGAGAAAAAACAGAATTTAATGTTTCAAAAAGAGAGAGCATTAAAATAGTCATCGTCCAACTTTATTCACACTTACAACATACATTAAGGTCAACTATTACTTCTATTTCTATAGTTTTTCTTTTTTTCTTTTGGGGGAACATCATCATCTTTTCAGAGTCTTAGACATTTAAAAGTCCTTATCTGGGGGCCCCTGGGTGGCACAATTGGTTAAGCTTCTGACTCTTGGTTTCAGCTCAGGTTGTGATCTCATTGCCATGGGATCGAGCCCTGCACCAGGTTCTGCGCTCAGCAGTCTGCCTCGAATTCTCTCTCCCTCTCTCTCTGCTCCTCACACTTGTGCTCATTCTCTCTCAAATAAATAAATACATCTTTTTAAAAAAATTAAAAGTGCATAGTATCTCCAAACATATCATTCATTTCAGCAGTTTTGTCAGAGAAGCAATATGGTGACATCCCTATTTCACAGATAATAAGGTTGAGTCTTAAATTAGATGATTTCCTAGCAGCTAGTGAAACTATACAGCTTTTTAAGATCAGACCGTACAGAAAGAGCCAATGATGGTCCAAGAGAAGGACCAAATACCCTGGAAGACACCCTGGAGGGTAAGAAAGTGTGTTGGAGATAAGATTTAAAGAATAGCCAAGATTTCAAAAGGGAAAGATGGGAAGAAGATCTTGTCAGGTAGGGACACTCACCCATAAAGACAGGTGAGAGGTTAGGTAGCTTGCTTGGGGCATAGCATGTAGCCCAGGTGGCTCAGAGGTGAGTAAAAATGTAGAAAAAAAAAAAAAACAGGAACAAGAACTAGCAAATGAGTACCATTATGCCTTTTGAAATTACCCTCTCATGAGCCATCTCCAGCCAGGGGACTTGCCTCTTGCCTTTGACCAGTGGTGTGGGTTAGGAGAAGCGCAAGCAGAAGTGGTAGGTGGAAGATGGTACAGGTCTGTTTTATGATGGAGGTGAAGGGATGTCACTCAAAGCTGTTCCTTTCTGTTTTCCTTCTGGAATCCACCACTGCACTCAGGAATTCTGTTAGTTCAGCATCTTCCCTGTGATTTTAAAATTAGAATTCCCTCTGCTTCTTTCCTCTGTAAATTGCTGTTGGTGGCTCTAAGGACATTAAAAAGAAAATCATACCACACTGTAATAAGAGTAAAAGAAGCCCCTGAATCTGCTGAAAGATTGTGTTTGTTTGATGTGATCGTATTGTAAAGAGCATTAAGACCAGACTCTGAATCACATCAACTCCCTTGGCCTTTTCCAGTAAGTCAAAATCAAGGACACTAATGATCCTGTATATAGGTTTAGAGATAAACCAATTAAGGAAATATGCTACTAGCTTCTGCTCTTCCATCTGCTCACTTAAAATTAAGCCATTTACCTAGATTCATCCATCCATCCCATCCATCCATTCATGCAAGTACTCTTTGGTTCAGTGGAAAGTCATTGAGAAATTGCAAGATACAGAGACACTCTTCTTTCAAAAACCGTACACAGTTCAGTGTCTCAGACACAGCAGCTTCTGTGATGCATTGTTGACAACCAGACCTCAGATCTGAGACACCCAGGGCTGAGACTGGGATGACATGTGTTCCCTTATGACCTAGTTTTTCCAGCTACTCTCCTTGTTGACTAGTATGTAAGACTGGGTGTTTACCTGGTGCCTACTGCCTCCCCTCCCCTCTCTGGGCTCCCTATCTCCATCAAGTCTGGGGCATGTCCTGAACTCAGGGCAATATCCCCTAGTACCTGCCTTGTCCCAGTTCATGACTCAGACCTTTTCCTCCTCTGCTCTGTGCTCCTCTGGATATTCCCACTATGCCCTGTTCCTAACTTGTGACAACTTGTCTGTCCGTAAAACTGCATCTCCAATCACTGCTAACCAAATACAGCTCTCACAAAGATGATCACCACTAAACAAAAAATATGTAATAATAGTAATGGTCTTTACTTATCAAAGTTGGCTGTTAAGCCAAAGAAAATTGCAAGTCCTTGGGAAGAATCATTTAGGAAATGTTAGTCTCAGCTTGGTCACGGGGCCCCATTTTTCTGTGAATTGGAATTGACGAGGCCTTTTGTAGTTTGGCTTCTCTCTTCGTTATAGAAACCTCCAACCTTTGAATCATCTCGAGGTGTCTATCTTGAGGAGAGTATGACTCCTCTCTTCTGGGTGACCTATTGAGACCAAGTATTAATGCACAGAGCCTGACGCTGTTCAAAGGATTCATGAAAGGGAAACAATGAGAGCTAGGAGCACTTCCAAGATTTTTCTTCTTTAAATATTCTCAGGTATAGATACCTCCAGTCAGCAAATCTAACACATCATCCCCAAGAATGGTGAGGGCAGCCTTCAGAATCTGACAGCTGACGCTGGCTAGGAGATTTAACTCTTCCCTAACGTCCCAGCATCAAGTAACTCTATCCTCCCTCGTGCAAAGAAACTTCCAGGCAGTCTGATGAAGCCAACTTCATACTTTTCCAACTTAATTCTTTTGAAAGCTTTTTAAAAAAATTAATCTTTGTTTGCCAAGCAAAAGAAAAACATTGTTTTTTCCTTACTTGTTAATCTGAACCATCTAGGAATGAGCTGGACAAATGTGGAAGAGGGAAAGAGCTAGGTTTTTCCTGCTAGCATTAAGGGACTTTTATTCTCTACTGTTTTGCATTTGCCTCTCATCCCCACATGGTGTTTTCTGTACAATAGCCAGCATGTTCCTTTTCAAATCTGAGTCTGATCATGTTATACCTTTGCTCAAAACTCTCTGGGGTTTTTCTACCTCCTTCTGAGTAAAATTCCAAATCCTTACAATATCTTTCAGATCCCCACCTAGAGGTGTCTCTGGTTACTCCTTTTTTTCTCTCTGTTACCTGGTTCCATCTTTGAAAATATGTAACAGAACATGTCACTTGCACTGCTCAAAATCCTCTGATGGTCTCTGAAGTCCTCAAGAGTAAAAGCCAAAATCTTCATAGGACAAACATCTATGAGAGCTTGCTCTTTTGCCCCTCTAAGAGTTCTTTCTCTTCTGTGCCCTGCTTTATTATTTTTGTTTCCATAGAATTATCACACTAATTCACTGTGTACTCATTTACATGTTTTTTGTTTTGTTTTGTTTTTTTGCTGTCTTCTTATACTTGTAAGCTCCATCAACTAAGGGATGGTTTTTCTGATTCATGGTTTTATTTCTCGTGCCTAGAATAATGTCAGGGACCTAATATTTGATTCAATAAATATGTAAATATGTGAGGGTGATATACAGTCAGGTTTACCTGGCAGCTAGTTACTCCTTTATTGGGAAGCAGTAGAAACGGTAATTTTTTGCTATTAATGCTATTTTTTTTTCAGTTAGTTGTGTTTTATTTTTAAATCTGCAATTATTTGTTGTGAAATATCAATTTCACAGTTTTGTCATCAATTCTATATTTTATTTGTATTTTGTCCTATTTACAGAGGTCAGGACTTTTGAGAGAATGAGCATGATGCTGGTGATAGATCCTATCCTGGTCCCAGTTTTAGAGAGGATGCTGCTAGTGCGGGAATTCTCAATTTTGACACTATTGACATTTTGAGATGGATAATTCTCAGGTATGGGGGATGTCTGGTACATTACAGACTGTTTAGCAGCACTCTTGGCTTCTACCTACTAGATCTCAGTAGGTAGGTAACTATTAGTAGCATCCTACCAGTTGTGACAATCAAAAATGTCTCCAGCCATCACCAAGTGTCCCCTGGGGGTAAAGTGCCCAAACGGAGCATTGCGCTAATGTTGCAATGTTAAGGTTATTGCTTTTAGGCCCGATTTTCATGTGCCAGTGAAAGACTAATACTCTTAGTCTTTGTGGGATGAAAAATTAATATAAACTTCCTGGAAAGCATTTTGGCACTGAGTATCAAACATTAAAAAATGTTTCTTCCCTTTGACCCAGTTATTTATTTTCTAGCAATTTATCCTAAGAAAATAGTCAAAGGTGTAGACAAAGATTTATGTACAGAGCTGTCTATTGCTGCATTATTTATTATTGTGAAAGAATTGAAAATAGCCTAACTGTCCAATAATAGGAATGACTCAAGAAATTATAATGTATCATATAAGATGGGGTATTTTCTATAAAAAATTATGCTTTTTTTTTTTTTAAGATTTTGTTTATTTGAGATAGGGAGAGTGAGAGGAGAGGGAGAGAAAATCTGAAGCAGACTTCACTAAGCTCAGAGCCCGACCAGGGGCTCCATCCCACAATTGCAAGATCATGAGCTGCGCCAAAACCAAGAGATGGATGCTTCACAAACTGAACCACCTAGGTGCCCCCAAAATTATACTTTTGAAGAATATTTAATGGCATAAAATAAGTCATATCTATTATGTATGTGTAGATATATATATGATAATATCTTGATCAATAGATATATAATGTGTATTATGATGTCTCATGTGTATTAAACTTTATTAATGCACATTCACGCACATACACGAGTATGATTCTAGGTTGATAAGAAAGAAATAAACAAAAACACAAATGATGGCTTTGTAGATTTATTCTCACCTTTACTTGCCTTGGGGAGGTGAGGATTCGGGGGATCTGTAGAGGAGACCATATGGCTTTCATTAAGAATAGGATCATGAAGTGGTGTGGCCCTGAATCTATGCTATGGCCTTTATGAGGCTGCATCTGTTTAAACACCGATCCTTATCTGTTCAAATAAATCTCAGTCTTGGAGTGGGAAGAAGCAGTGATAAATTATCAGCCTTGGTGTTCATATTGGTACCCAAATCCTTTGGAACTGAAGCATCTGTTTAAAAAAATGACAAAATGAAATCAATCTCTCTAGGAAATACACACTTTTTTTGAACAACTTTTTGTAATAAATTGATGAAATAAAAATTTAAGTACAACTATATACTATAAGAAGGACCATTTTGGCTGTATTTCCCCAGTGATGCTGATGCTCCTGGTCTGGGGATGACATTTCAAGAACTACTGGTCTTGACTCAGATTGGTGCTGGCTGCTTTCCTTCCTATGTCCTTTCTCTTCCACGTGAGGTTCAAGAGCTTTCTCTGAGTCCTCAGGTGACTGAAATAAATGACTGACCACCCAAAATGAAGATAAAGAAAAAGAGGAAGTAGGACCCTGGTGAGGAGTGGGTTGGAGGAGGTTTAAGAGAACTATGGAGCTAGACCTCTTCCTCAGCCTGAAAGAGGGGTGGGCACATAGGATACCCTAGAGTACAGAAAATTGGATGCCAAGCTCATCCCACCCACGTATGGGTAGAACAAACTAAACTGCTTGGTATTTACTATTCCAGGTGGACTCAATTTGTACCACAACAGGTGTTCTGAATTTGAAGAAAAAAACTGGCACATTTCTGTGGGTACTGAGGGTGTCATTGTTCTCAGTAATGGAATTCATTAGCACCCTTCCAGTGTTGTTTATGGTAAAAAGAGTTTCAGGTAAGGCTTGTTTCTTAGAAGGAGGGAAACATGATAACCATGTTTATAATTAGTACAGAGTTAGTGTTACAGAGCTTTCAGAATCAAGTAGTGTCACTCTCCTGTTTAAAACCTCCAATACAGTGGTTTTCAACCCTAGCTGCATGTAAAAATTACCCCCTGGGGAGTTAAAAAGATTTCCCAGTGCTCTGGCTGCACCTTACCTCAATTAAACCAGAATTTCTGTGTGCAAACAGTTTGGTTCAGGATAGGGACAGCCAGCTCAGATGCCTGTGGATGCTAGTTGACCAGAACTAGTGAAGGTGGCTTAGTGGGGACTGTGGCAAGCAGGGAATGCAGACTTCTCTAAATGGGCAGCTGCCAGCAGGACTTTGAGATCTTGATCTCACAATTTTCAAGAGAAGCCAGAAATCTAGGCTTTTTAAAAGAATGTTCTGATCTTTTGAGGGTTGGTAAATAATACAACCTTGGATTAAAAAAAATCTTATCTTTAGGCAAAATTTAGCCTCAGAGCCACCAGTTTGTAGCTAGTTATTCTTTTTTTTCACAATGTCTACCTCTTTTCATTAAAAGTACTCGGTTTACAGTGATATTCCTATTAGGTCTTTTATATTTGTATGTTTTTAATAGATGTCTCCTCTTCTTGACTATAAGTTCTATGGGCACAGATGTTGACCTTATTTTATTAACCTCTATATTGCTAGTGTTAGGCATATATTGCAGGCCAATTCTGATGCTAACTCTAGAGTTGGTGCAGACTTCACAAGTGAAGGGCATAGGCCACACTAAAACTGCTTTCACTTCAACAGAAGCTGCAACTCTGTGGGTTCCCTGGGCCATCCATTTTTCTGACCAACTGGCTACAAATTTGAGGTGTTCCACTATCCCGAGGTTTGATAAGTTACTAGAATGACTCACAGAACTCAGGACAGAGCTATATTTCTGCTTGTGGCTTTATTAAAAGAGACACAAATCAGGGCCAGGTGAAAGAAGAGATCCATAGTAGGAGATCCATAAAGGTCTCAAACATGGAGTTTGTGTGTCCTTTCCCTCTAAATCAGAACATGTCAATCTCACAGCATATTGATATATGATTACTAACCAGGGAGACTCATTCAAGCTTTAGTGTCTAGAGTTTTTACTGGGGTTTCATTGTATAGACATAACTGAACAATGACCATGAGGTTCAACTCAGTCTCCAGGCCCATATCACCTTCCCAGAGCTTGAACTGATGTCACATGGCTCAAAACCCAACCCTCTCATCACATGATTGGTCTTTCCAGCACAGTCAACCCCCCATCCTGAAACTATCTCTGGCCTCACTATGTGTCAACTCATTATATAAACTTGAATGTGGTCTCAGGGCCCACCAGGGACCACAAAGACTCTCTTATACTTAAGAAAATCCAAGGGTTTAGAAATTCCCTCCCAAGAAACTGGGACAAAAACTGGATAAATTCTTTATTTACAACAGCAGTCAATAGATATTGAATAATTTTAAATATAAATATTGAGTGTAGGGGCACCAGGGTGGCTTAGTTGAGCGTTTGCCTTTGGCTCAGGTTGTGATCCTGGGGTCCTGGGACTGAGTCCCGCATCAGGTTCTATGCAGGAAGCCTAATTCCCTCTCTGCCCATGTCTCTGCCTCTCTCTCTTTGTCTCTCATGAATAAATTAAAAGAAAAAAATTGAGTGAATGAGATGCAGTGGAATGCCAGTGCTTTCTAGCTCTGCCGTTCCATGATGATGATGTTGTTGTTGTTGATGATGATGATGATGATAATTAGCACTTATGTTCTAATGTTTTGGTAGCCATCAGGACTGTTCAAAACTATGCAGCTTTTTCTCTCCTTCTAGGTACTTGATACATGTTGTATATTTCTCACCCTCTAAGAAAATAGGCATAACTATGTGACTTGCTTTGACCAATGAAATGTTAGTGAAACTGATATGAGTCACTTTTGGGTGAGATCTTTAAAAGTTATGTGACTTTTACCCCATTCTTTTTTTCATTGTATAAACATATCTAGAGAAGCTTGTGATCCAAATTGGACAAGCAGCATGAATAAGAGATAAACTTTTGCTGGGTTAAGATTTTGGGATTGTCTATAACTGAGCATAACCAATCACATCCAGACTTATATGAATGCTGTACATGCATTATTAAAGTATAATTATAATTTAATATTTTCTACAATCCATGAAGTAGTTGTAACTAGTAGCCTCATTATTGTGGATAAGGAGACAGGCAGAGAGGGGCTTCATAGTTTCTTTAAATTCATGCCATTGGTAAGTAGCAGAGCTTTGTCAAGGATTCAACTCCAAGGAGTGGTCTCCAAAACTAACTGCTAAATAGTACAAATCAACAAGGGTGGGGCAATGGCAGAGAAGTATCTAGGACTTGGTGGTGATGGTAGGTGGAACCTTGGGAGGAGCAAGGTGTGGAATGGTTTTTATACTCTGCTACTGGGTTTAGTTTAATTAATTAATTTATTTTAAATATTTTATTTATTTATTCATGATACACACACACACACACACACACACACACACACACACACACACACAGAAGCAGAGACAAAGGCAGAGGGAGAAGCAGGCTCCACGCAGGGAACCTGATGTGGGACTCGATCCCGGGTCTCTAGGATCATGCCCTGGGCCAAAGGCAGGTGCGAAACCGCTGAGTCACCCAGGGATCCCCTCGGTTTAGTTTTATTTAATTGCTTTATCGTTTCAGTTACAAACTTAGCAAAGAAAAGAGTGGAAGTGTATCTGGATCTGCTTTTGACATTTTGTATTTTATACCCATGAAATAAATTGTGGAGATTTTTAATTGTTGGTTGCTTTTTGAGAATGGATATAGAAGTTATATTCAAAGGGGTTTCTGCCTGCCACATGAAAAATCTTTGATGATGCCTTGGCCTTTGAGGAAATAAGCATTCAAAAGAATAAATAGCTATTGCATGCAATTGGGCAGAATTTAAATGGCAACAAGGAAGGACCAAGGAATAGGTATTCAGGTCTCTCCTGGCCCTTGTAATCCTTTGAATACTTAATTGGATTTTCCTTCAAACATCTTTTATTGTCTTCTGCAGTTTGAATGAGAAGCAAACTCATCAAGTCTATTCATGAATTATGAACAGTCCTGTTTTGGCTTCAGTCAAGGCTCTATAGTAGAGTTGAGGAGTAGCATCCCCAGAGGCTCTGAGGGGGAGAGAAAGTGTAAGCAACCGTTCAGCAGCTTATCCTTCTCCCAGGCTTCAGGGGTTATCCCTCCTCTGAGGCCTCCTGGCATTGATGTCAGTACCAGTCGTTCTGTATCAAGCAAGTACTGACTGCTCATGTTGGGTAGCTTCTCAGACCTTGAGCTATCCACAGGCCCATATGGACATGTTCTATATTTGACACTTTGATATAGTTCCTGATGTTGAGCTCAATAGGTAGAAAACAATAACTATGCATTTATTATGATTGACCTGGAAATGGAAATTTATTGGAAAGGAGGATTGGAAATGTTTTATCCATCTCTGTGGATGTCTTCCGAGAGGCTTTTCTGTAGGAAAGAATTGTTGGCTATCAACACCCCCAGAAAGACCACTAGAAAAGCCTGTTGGCCAAAGAAAGTTAAGTATATTAGATTTAATACAGTTAGGGTGACCACTGCCTTGACCAAATCTTAGTAATTATTGCAGAAGCAGAAGTTGAGGAAGATATTATTGGCTTTAGGACCTGGGTTGGATGATTTTAAGGAGACTCTTACAAGGCAAAGTACTAATTGGTATACAGCAGAGTTTATGATGTAGTATTTTATATAATATAGAGGAGAGCAACTTGATGTGTACATATTGTTATATCAGCTTAAGGTATGCATATTGGAGTATATTGGTGTGTATATTGGTGTATCAATATATTGGTATATTAATTCAATAGTAAACTATTTAATTGGTTTACAGTATTATCTTCTAGATGCAAGTATTTCCTGGATCAGGTAATTACATTTTTTTTGCCCGGTCCCAGAACTGTTTAGCATGGAGAAAAGAAAGTATGTGCATAAATATCCCTCAATGAAGTTGATGAAGAAAGTGAAGGGATATCCAGTCCTAGAATTGCTTAGTGTAAGGCCAGGGAAGTTTGCTGCTTTCAGTTCTTTGGGTAGGCAGAGAACCTGGCAGGTCTTTTGGAGACTCTATATTTATAATCCAAGCCATTAGCAAATATCTTTTCTCTAACTCTTCTCACAATTAGGATCTGTACTGTTCACAGGGTAACGATTATGGAAGTCTGACCTGAATTATTTAAATCCACTGAGGTTGAGCTAAGGTGATAATAGAATCCTCCAACAGAGAAGACTTCATTTTCTGCTTTTAAAAATTATTGAAGTTTTCACAGCCTAAATGAGCCAAATGTCTTTCAGTTGGTGAAGATGTCTACGTTGTCTCTGGTCAGCCAGAAGTAATTTAAAATTGGCATTTCCTCTTCAAAAACAGTGGACCCCCACATCGCTATATAAATGGTTCTTACCAAAATGGTGGCGTGTCCCAATAGGAGTTAATAAATGTGATTGTCCCCTAACTTTGAGTAAAACGTTCCCTGCTCCCCATGTGTAAAGGGGCAAAGATCATTTGTTAGAGTAAGTGAGTATAGTGAATTATTTTGGTTATTTGAACCACTAGCCATTGCCTGCTACCCCAAAGATGGCATGAAGACAGAGTTGAAAATCATTTGTTTAAATGTTAATAATTTTATGCACTGGTGATTTGTGTAATGCAGGCAGAGTAGAACTGAACAATAAGGAAACATGCCTGTACCCATAGAAAGATAAATTATACAGTCAGCATCTGGAATTTAAATGATATGTTTCCTGTTCAGATGCAAATAACAGTTAATGGTGGTGACAAGGGCATAGCAATCCTAATGTAATTTCCCTCCTGGAAATATGTCTTGAAAGTGATGAAGCTATTTTCAGTTCAAAAGATGATTGTAAAATAATTAAGTTAAAGGGCCACCAAAACCAAACCAAACCAAACCAAACCAACTCAGAGTAGATTAATTTGCTTTTCTTGGAAAAGCAACTCCTTGTTCTCTTCTGGTTCTTAAGTTTTCTTAGGAACATCAGCATTTTCTCCACATCCTAAATAAAATCATTATCAACATCATTATGTCATTTGTTGAGTAACTACAATGTGATAGGTGCAATGCTAGACTCGTTAATTAAATTACCTCGATCCATTCTGTCAACTCTGTGGGGCAGGCATTATAACCCCATTTCATAGATGATAAATTTGAGCATCCGAGAGATTGTTATTTTCATCCCACATTGTTTCTCTCCTAGACTCGTGACTCCCTGAATGTTAGAGTCAGAATGCAATTCAGAAATCATCCAGTGTCACAGACAAGGAAACTGAGGCATAGAGAAGGGAAATGATGTGAAGTACAACCTTATGGTGGGTGGGTTGCACATTGTGGTGGATGTTGCAGTTGGATATTCACCATCCATTTTAGGTTACCGGGGGTAATTCCTTTCCCCTCACCCATTATTGATTCAGGAATGGATGATGATGGTCAGTGAAGTGTGAGGGTAAGTGCACTATAGGGCTTCCAGGAACATTTCACTGATCCTTTAAGAAGTATAAGAAGAGAAGGCAACCATCTTTCCATTAGCCTGAGAATGATCCAACACCAAGGATGGCAGAGTGGAGTGATAGAAAACATATGTATTCTTTCTTTCTTTCTTTCTTTCTTTCTTTCTTTCTTTCTTTCTTTCTTTCTTTCTTTCTTTCTTTCTTTCTTTCTTTCTTTCTTTCTTTCTTTCTTTCTTTCTTTCTTTCTTTCTTTTTTAGAGACTGCAAGTGAGTCAGGGGGTGGAGGACAGAGGGAGAGGGAGAGAATCTTAAGCAGACTCCATGCTCAGCATGGACCCCAAGATGGGGCTTGATCTCACAATACTGAGATCATGACCTGAGCTGAAATCAGGTCATGATTAACCAACCGAGCCACCCAGGTGTCTAGAAAGCATTTGTATTCTTCATGACCTCATGGGATCTCTGATTTGATTAAACTTGAAGCTCATCTAACCTCTAGGTTCTATAGTTACATTAAAGATCTATATAGTTATAATAAGTATAGGGTTATAATAAATTTCCTCATTACTTAATTTAGCTTGAGGCAAGGTTTTTACTTGCTGCTGAAAGGATATAAGCATGTAGCTTGCAGTTGCTGGTCTCTCTCTCTCTCTCCTTTGTCTCTCTAAATCCCTGTGTTTAATACACACATTAAACTCAATGAACTCAGTGAGGAGAGAAGCAAATTACTGTATAGATGCAAGCTTGTTACAAAGAATTTGAGAAATTAAGAACACAAGATATAGAAACAGAATAAAATATACATAAACCTAGAGGGCAATGGGCAGAGTAGATGATGTTTCAGAATGTAAGGTTGGTTGGATGGTTTCTCAAAGATTAATTTTGAACAGGATCTTGAATGTGGGAATGGATTAGTGTCAGTACACTAGAGTTTTAAAATAAAAAGCTAAGCTTCGAGCGTCCTAATCATCTTTATAATTTGACTCGACTGAGTGAATAGCCAGACTATGGATGTTTGTGCATCTGCAGGCAAGGCATTTTTGAGATATTTAGACTTGGCTCACTCATTTATATCTAGAAGTTTGAGAAATGTAATGACACAATATATTCATTTGCTTTTTTCTCCTTCACAAAACATGGCCTTTTATACCAAAATAAGGTCTTTGTTTGAGTTCTGCCTGCAGTATTGAACTCTTCTCACATATTTGCCTCCCTCTCACCTCCTTTGTAAGAGGTCAGAAGTTCTTAATTAGAACAAATATTCCTACTCACTTCCACGTGATTAGAAATCCAAGAGCAAATGAGTTCAGGGCACTGGGTTCACTCTTTAGTGGACTACTTAGCAATGTTCTCTTGCATAGCCCAATCTGGCTATTCATGTGGCTATGGCCTCAAAGACAAATGGGATTGTGGTAGACTGTCTTCAAATTCAAACACATTCAGTGCCTATCCCTGGGGGAGGAACATATATTCCCAGTCTGTTGTACTCAGGCACACCTGTGTGATTGGCTTTGGTGGAAGTGATGTGTCACTTCCAGGCAGAAGCTTCAAGAGCTGGTGTGTGAGTTGTGTGTTTATGTTCCCTTGTCCCTAAAAATCATGGAAATGGAAATTGAGGTAAGGCCTCCATCAGTCTGGGTTCCTGAGTGTTTACAGGGAGCAAAACTATGGTCAGCCCACATGCAAGGCATTGTAGATATGAGAAAGAAACTTTGTAGATATGGAAAGAAACTTTTAAGCCATAGAGATTTTGACCTCATATATTTCCACAGCATAACTTAGCAAATCCTAACCAATATATTGACAGAAGTGTGGAGTTATAGAATATGGTTATTACCACTCCCTGGACATTATCTAACTTAGAGATGGCACATACCTTAAAGATGGCCATTTTTTAGACATGCTTGCAATTGTCAAAGGAAAGATGAAAGAAAAGATGTGAAAAAATGTTAGCCCTGAAAAATCTGAAGGACTGAAAAAGAGTGGCAACATAGTTTAGTCACAGAAAAAATTAGGTTTATGTACCACCTGGTCCATGGGTTTTGAAATTTGTACCTCCAGCATCTCCAGGTGAAAAGTTGCTAATATGATTCAGGCAGATGATCTGAGCTCTCTGTGGCCACAGCAAACCAACATGGAGAGAAAAGATCTGTATCTATTTTCATTAATTTCCCTTAGAAGATCCCTGTTTTATTTCTAGCCCTTTCTTCTCCCATGGAGCATTTTAATGTAACATATGGGGACACATACACAAATATTAGATTCATCTTTTCCAATGGTGATTATTACACAAAAGGAGTGATTCAGTCTTAAATAGTTTGGACCAATAATTAAAAAATCTGAGAAGGACACCTGGGTGGCTCAGTCAGTTAAGCATCTGACTTCTGGTTTGGGCTCTGGTCATGATCTCCTGGGTTGTGGGATTGAGCCCAGCATTGGGCTCTGTGCACAGCAGAGTCTGCTTGGGATTCTCTCTCTCTCCCTCTCTTTCTGCCCCCTCCCCTGCTAGTGTTCTCACTCTCTTTCTCTCTCTCCCTAAAATAAATACATTTAAAAAAATCTGAGCCTCATTTTCATAGTACCTCCTATAGTCTGTAGACTTGTACAGAGTCTGTAATATGTCTACTAGGAAGTCCTTTATCTTTTAAGGCTTCGGTTCCCTATCTGCAAAATGGGAATAGTATTACCTGCCCACCACATTATAGTTTTGTTATCGTGCTTAATAAATGATACCTTCTACACACATGGTTGTTCTTTTCTGTTGACTGCCTAGTAAGTAATGGCTACTATTGCCATCTGTGTGATGCTTGCTATTTGTGAAGCTAATTAATACACATTACTTATTAAATTGTCATAGCAAAATGCATTTTGCTGGAGTTAGGGGTGGGACTGGGGGATTATTTACAATTCTTCCCTGCTTTGTCTCTTCCTCCTCCCTGCTCCCCTGTTTCTTAGTTTCCTCCCTGTTCCTTTCTAAGGAGCCTTAGGAGCTGAGATGGTTATGTGCCTTCTGTGCCTTCCTTTGTAATAGGGGAGGGTGCTGAATAAGAGAGAAATAGAATTTTAAGGAGGTCAAATTCCTTTAAGTAGAAAAGGATGAGACTGGGAGGGATAATCTAGAAGATAAGGAAACTAGCAGGATCTGGGAGGCGGGGAGTGGGCAGAGGCAAAGTGAGAGAGCGAGAGAGAGAGAAAGAGAGAGAGAGAGAAAGAGAGAGAAAGAGAAAAAGGAAGGAAACAGGTGCAGGGCTGGGTAGCTTAGGGGAGAGATGAATAACAATTATTTTTTGGAAGTTCTGCTGTGTTGTGGTATGCAAAGCCTTAGTCTCTGGCTTCTCAAGAGACATTTCAAAATTCAGTTTGTCTCGTTCTAAAAAAAATATCCTGTCGGCATTTTTATTCTTATCACATTACATTACAGATATAGATTACTTTGGGAAGAATTGACAGTCTTCCCATACCAGGATGGGGTATGCATATTCATTTCTTTAACTTTTCCATACTTACCTCAGTTTAAATTTCCTTCATACAGCTTGCATAGTTCTTGTTAATTTGAATCAATTTATTTCTCGATATTTTGTATTTTTGTTGCACTTGCAAATGGTGGCTTTTCTTCTTTGATATTTTCTAACAGCTTGCTGTTTTTCTATAAGAATACTATCTTTTTCTTGTATTGTTATTATACACATCACTATATGTTTCTTGTTTTTCATTGAAATAATTATTTAGCTGATTCTCTTAGGCTTTGCAGGAATACAATCATATTGTTCACAGATAATGGTAATTTTATCCCTCCTTTTTAATACTTTTGATTTTATTTATACCTCTCTTAAATAATTGTATTGGCTAGTACCTCCACAACACAATGTTAAGTAATGTGGCATCAGGGAATGGCACTGACCTGCTCCCTACTTCATTGATAATATTTGTAGTGTTTCTCTGATGCTGCCTTTTGGATTGAGATATATGTCCATCAGTAGCCATGTTTGTCTCTATCTCTGTTGTTAAGGAAGGATTCATCCATTTCTGTGTAAATTAGCGTAACCAACTTGTCCCTTTTGCCTGGGACTTCCGAGTGTTAGCACTGAAGGTCCAGCATCCTGGGAAACTCCTCATTCCCAGACAAATTGGGACGATTGGTCACTTGAACTAAAATCAAGAATGGATGTGAATTTTTTATTTCATTTTGTTTTGTTTTTAAATGCCCTTATGTGCAAGGCATAGATATTTATCTGTTTTTATTTATTATTATTGACATGCTGTTGATAACCAATGGTATGTTTCTTTCAGGTGTACAACATAGTGATTTGATAATGCCATACATTACTCAATGCTCACCATGATAAGTGTAGTCACCATAAAATATTATTACATTATTGACTGTATTCCCTATGCTGTACCTTTCATCTCTGTGACTTATTTATTTTATAATGTGAAGTTTGTATCTCTTAATCCCCTTCACCTACATGAATGGATGTGAATTTTACATGATCATTTTTCAGCCTTTATGTGGATACCTTATGATTTTTCGATTTGGCTGATTGTTATGATTAATTGTATTTATGTGTTTTATAATACAGAGCTGTCTTTTCCCCTTGGCACAAACTCCAATTCATCATGTTATGTGAGTTCCCTGATTTCTGGATTCTAATTGCTAATATTTTATGTGAGGTATTTATGTCAATTGTTGTGAGATTGGTCGGTGGTTTTCTTTTTTGTGTTATTGTAGTTGGGTTTTGGTACCAGTGTTATTATTTCATAAAAAGAATTTGGAATCTTTATTTCTTTTTCTATATTCTGCAACAATTTAAATAACATTGGTTTTGCTATTCCTTAAAGTTTTGGTAGGTCTTCCCTGTAAAACCATCTGGAGTTGGTGTTTTTGTGATGGGTAGCTATTTGACAAGGTTTTTCTAGTTTTTTTTTTCTCCCCCTAAGCGTATTTGGTCTGTTTATTTATTTATTTTTTTTAAATTTTTTATGATAGTCACACAGAGAGAGAGAGGCAGAGACACAGGCAGAGGGAGAAGCAGGCTCCATGCACCGGGAGCCTGATGTGGGATTCGATCCCGTGTCTCCAGGATCGCGTCCTGGGCCAAAGGCAGGCGCTAAACCGCTGCGCCACCCAGGGATCCCGTATTTGGTCTGTTTAAATTGTCTCTTTGGGGTTCAGTTTTAGTTATTTATGTCTTCTTGCACAATCTTCCATTCAGACTTTCAAATTATTTCATATTCAGATTTTAAAAATATTTGGATAAAATTGATAAAAGTTGTTTCGAATGATTCTTTTAGTATACTCTGTATTAAGTGGGTATTTTTTTAAAATTTTTTATGCTTTGTGCCTTTATCTCTTAACCTGTTATTTTCTATTGTATTGGGGGTATTTTTCCTCCCCCAAAACAAATGTCTGTCTCTTTCTTTAAAAAAATTTTTTTTGATTGATTGATTGGGGAAACGGGGGAGGAACAGAGGGAAGAAGAGAATCTCAAGCAGGCTCTGCACTTAGCATGGAGCTGACATGGGGCTGGATCCCATGACCCTGAGACCAAGAGTCAGATGTTCAACCGACTGAGCCATGAAGGCACCCTGTCTCTTTCTCTTATTCATATATCTCTTTATGTAGTTTTTCTATTTCCTATTATAGAATTCATTTATTTTGGTTTTTATTCATTAGTTGTTTCCTTCTGCTTTACTTAGGCTTATTTTTTAACCCCTTGAGAGTTGGGTGTGAGATTCATTTCTCTTCCTCCTTTCTTATTTATAATGTAAGTGCTTAAAATTAATTTTCTTTTTGAGAACTCTTTAGTTGTAGCCCATAGATTCTGAGATGTAGGGTTTTTGAAGCCTTTGTCATTCATTTCTAGTTTCACTGCATTGTAATCAGAGAATGTTACCCATAGAATTTCCACTTCAGGATATTTGGCCGCGTTATCTTTGTCATTCTGCAAAATCCAGGGAAGTTCCCCAGCCTGCTCCTACATGCTATCCCTGATCCAAAAAAATGATTGTTAATTTTGTGCCTCAGGGTTCATCATGCACTTTGTATTTTCAGCATCTTCCAGAACTCTGTTTAATTTTCTCTGCATTTGGCTACTCTTCCTCATATACTGTGGTTCTGCTTTACAGATGCTCCCTGCTTCTGTCAGAAATGAACTTTATGTTTTGTCTCTCACTCTCTTTGTTGTTTTGGATGATTCCCAAGAGTAAAGGGGGTCAGAAACTTTTGTACTCTGCTATCTTATAACTAGCGGTCTTTGGAGTGTTGTAATTCTAGATTGCTCTGCAGAGGATTTTGAAAAGTTATCTGTTTCACACTCATGCCTCTAGGCACCCCATCAAACGGTACTCTGGTGTCTCTGCCAAGCCTGGCCAGATAGTCTCTTTCTTTCTTTTTTTTTTTTTAAGATTTTATTTATTTATTCATGAGAGACACAGAGATGGACTGGCAGAGACATAGGCAGAGGGAGAAGCAGGATCCCTGCAGGGAGCCTGATGTGGGACTCAATCCCCGGACTCCAGGATCACACCCTGGGCTGAAGGCAGGTGCTAAACCGCTGAGCCACCCAGGCGTCCCAGATGGTCTCTTTCAATGTGCATTCACTCTCAACTCAGACAAATCAAATTCAACTCTCATTTGCTTCTACAAAACTAGTTGCTTCCCATTCCGTTCCTTACCTCTCTCCTTGGCTCCTTAGTGGATGCGTGATGGCGACAGACTCTCGGAGCAGGGGGAAATGCCTAAGCCAAAGGTTTCTTTCTCTTCTGTTATCCCTGCACAAGGCCCCACTGTGGCCATTGACCCTGCTGGGAAACATCCTTCTGGAAACTGTCCCTTTGATGCATCTGACAGCCACCACTTCCCCTGTTCCTAGCTCCTCCTCGTTTCCATTTCCTCTGTCCACCCCTTGCATGTCATTGCTCTGCAGGCCTCTGCCCTCTGCCTCTTTTCTGTGTGGGCTCTGAGTTCTGCCTGGGTGGCCCTGTCATGGACACGGCAAGAATTGTCCCTGGGCTTCTGGCATGCCCATGGCCGTGACCTCCTTCTCAGACTTCCTTGGGGCATCTTCACCCAGTTGCCTCCCCGGCATATCACAGTCAACGTGCCTGAGTGGGACTCGCCAGTGCCCCTGAGTTGACCGGGCCAGACTCTGTTCCACATGCAGCTGACACCTCTGTTCCACCTGCTGACACCACCCACCACATAATCACCCAAAGCCAAAGCTGGGGAGTCATCCTCACTGTTGCATCAGTCACAAAGCCCCTTTACCCCCTGTTGCATCATTCACAAACCCCAAAAACTGCCTCATAAAATCAAATTCTCCATTCTCTTCCTTCCTCCCAACTTCCACTATCACCACCCAATCCAAACCACATTCGTCTTCCTGCCTACAGTCTCTGTCTGCTTCTGGCTCCACCTTCTACCCTCAGTCACAGTTATCTTTTGAAAAGGGCCCTTGTTTCCCCTGCACCCCGCCCCCATCTCAATAGACCAAAGACCAAGCGCCAGACAAGCAGAGGGATGTTGTGCCAGCCACTATGATTAGCTGGTGACCAAAGGGCCCTCTGTTTCCCTTCCTTGACTATATGGTAACCTCCTGGAAATGAAACACACTCCAGGGAAAACAGTGGGGAGCAAACCCCAAGTTAATCATGTTTCTGTTGTCGGGGCAGAATGAGGGCTAGCTATACAATAACCTTGCGTGACAGAAGAAAAATTTAGAATGCTAACACATCCGACTTTCAGAACCTCACTGGTTGTTTTTGAGTCTTTGTCTTCACTAGATGGGAAGGCCCTGAGAGTCTATGTCTAACTCATCTATATCACCCTTGGTTTCAACTTAGAGCCTGGAACATAGTAGGTGGTCAATAAACACAGAATTTTGATGGATTTCATACCTCACTGCCTAAGGGCTCCTGACCTGGGTCAGTGAGAGAATCCTTGAGAACCATGTTCTTCCCTTTTTAGAGAAGGTTGGGTTAATACTGAGACAGGCAGTTAGGAAAAGGACCTGGGGAGGAAGGGAGGAAGGGGGTGAGCAGAGAAAGAGCACCCAAGCTGGACTGCTCTAACTGTAAGAATTGTGGATTGTTATTTAAGCACCTCAGACAGGAGTGCAAAATGGATACTTTTCAGTGGTTTGGCTCTGGGGCTGGCAAAGAAGAATCTGGATAAGGCTGAGCAGGATTCACTCAAATTGTTTAAACCTCCTCATTGTGTAGGAAGGAAATTATCCTTGGCCGTGCACACAACCGTGAACTGGAGCGTGCAGTCTTGGCTAAAACTAATGTAATGGAGTGGACCGGCCTGAGGTGGCCTTGCCAGCTGCCAACAAGCTTCCCCTTGGCTTCTGGCACCTCCTTTCCTGTCTAGCCAAGCCAAGGACAGCCTGGGGAGCCTCACTTTTCCTCAGGAGCATACACACTGTGTTCCCTCTAAGGAGCGGCAGGAGGGTTGATATGAATTGTGTTTTCTTCTCAGAGAGCCTTCCTGGGTTGCTTCTGGACTTCATAGGGAGACAGAAGTGTTTGTTCATTATCCAGAAGCTAATGCTGCAAGCTCAGTCTTGCCCCATATCCTATTTTTCTGGTCTCTGTAAGCTGACCAATTTGTTTAAATGTTGTCACCTTCCCAAACCTTCAAGTGGCATCACTTGCATTTTGCATTACTTGCTTTTCAATCTGCATTTTATTTATATGTAGCAGGTTTGCAAAATATGTAGAAGTATATTTAAAATATCGGATTCCAGGCTGTGGACAACATCCATAAACTTGCACTTCACTGAAGCAAATTGCCAGAACTCTTACCCTATGAAATATAGTTTAATGAACAAGATACCGGGATCCCTGGGTGGCGCAGCGGTTTAGCGCCTGCCTTTGGCCCAGGGCGCGATCCTGGAGACCCGGGATCGAATCCCACATCGGGCTCCCGGTGCATGGAGCCTGCTTCTCCCTCTGCCTGTGTCTCTGCCTCTCTCTCTCTCTCTCTGTGACTATCATAAAATAATAAAATAAAATTAAAAAAAAAATGAACAAGATACCTAATGACTCAGTGATAACACGGGTTGTGGCAGGCAAAGTTCCACAGGCTACTGAGGCTGTCTGGAAATTACCATGCTGTGCAAGTACTCTCCATCTCTCACAGGCAGAGATCTGAAGCAGGACATCCAACCTGTCCCTGTCTATGGTGGACTCTGCCCAGATTTTCCTTACCAGGCTAGTTGTCAGGGTTGGCCACTAATGGCTCACAGCTGTCTCTGCTTCAGAGAATTACTCCTACTGGAACAAGAGTGACTTCCACTGGCTTCCACCCACTCAACCTTCATCCCATGATTAACTGACAGGAAAGTATAAAAGAGTGGTCCCCTGGTTTTAGGCAGGGACCTACTCTCTGGTACATCTGCTTCAGAGCTCCCCATAGGATCAGATGGAAGCAGGCTTCTTATCCTGCCCCATCCTGCTTCCTTCACTCTCTTTCTCCTGGGGGCACCTTCTTCTTCCACTATGTGAACCCAAGTCTCGGCTCAGGCTCTATCTTTTGAGAACCTGACCCGAGATACCACTCATGGTCCCTCCACAAGGAGAGGGGAGATAGTAACCCAATGGTTAGAGTGGTGGGGCAAACTAATCAACAGGGGAACAGAGATGATGAGGGATTGGAGCAACGCTTCATTTCATCCCTTTTATTTCTATTCAAGTTATCAGCCATTTTGGAGTAACCAATCCCTTACTGTTGGATATTTTGGTTGTTTTCATCTTTGGCCATGACAAATAATGCTGCAATGAATACTCTGAATTATAAATATTCATTTGCATCTCAACTCTGATTCTTCTTTAAATTTTTTTATTTTTTACTTTTTGCCTAAATTTGAACAGGGGAAACTGGTAAAGCATGAAGAGTATTGGTAGTTTTCTGTTTTTTTTTTTTCTGTGCTTGTTACTGTTTTTTTGTTTTTGTTTTTGTTTTTGAGTGAGAGGAGGAGGGGCAGAGGCAGATGGAGAGAATCCTAAGCTGATCTCCATCTGAGCACAGATGCATGGCTTGATCTCATACCCTGAGATGTTGACCAGAGCTGAAACCAAGAGTTGGATGCGTGATCCACTGAACCACCCAGGTGCTCCAACTTGCTATTTTTTAAATTATTGAAGTATAATTAGCATGGTGTCATATTATTTTCAGGTGTGCAATATTCAACAATTCTATGTATCACTAAGTGATCATCACAGCGAGTATGCTCTTCATCCCCTTCACATGTTTCCTACATCCGCCCCCCCCTCCACTTCCCCTTGGTAACCGCCCATTTGTTCTCTGTATTTAGGCATTTGTTTTTTTTTGTTTGTTTGTTTGTGTCTTTTTTAAATTTTTTCATTTCTTAAATTTCACATATGAGTGAAATCATATGGCATTTGTCTTTCTCTGACTGGCTTATGTTACTGAACATTACCCTTTAGATCCATCCAGGTTGTTACAAATGGCAAAATCCTAGACTTTTTAAACTCAAATTCTTGAGACACATTGTCAAATTTCTCCAGAAAAGGGCCAACAACCTGTTCTGCTATCCATATGACATGAGATAGCCCATCTCACATCCCTGCTATCAATGAGTATTGGTTTTTAAAAGAGTTTGCCACTTTTAGAGCAAGATGGTTTCTAGTTTTAATTTAATTTTCTTTGGTAACTTTTAGGTTGGATATTTTCCCCTTGGTTATTAGATATTTTAATTACTTTTCTTGTCAACTGTCTATATGTGCCATTACTCATTATTCTGAAGGTCCATTTTTCTTCTATCTGTCCCTAATGGTAATAGCTCCACTTAATAAATTTTTGTAACATACTGGGCGTGGAGCTAAGTAACCACTTTCCATGTATTATTCTATACACTTTTAACGTAGTAATGATATTATGCAACTTTCATGTATTTTATGCAATTATGATCTGGTCATACTATTTCTTATGACTCCTTAATACAAATGAGAACTTGTATCCATGACCTCAGATAGGAAACTATAGTCATGCTCCAGGATCCATGACTTGGTGAATGGAAAGTGAGCTGGATTTTACCTCCTACTTGTTCCCTTAGCTATGCTTCCTTGTGCAGTGAAGAAACTCACAATTGTACATGATGTTCTTGATTCTCACAATAACTTGTGGGAATTATTTTGTCTATTTTGTAGATGAAGAAGTTGAGGCTCAGACAGTATTTACACTGACTTTTCTAAGTTCATATATCAACAGAGTAAGCTAGAATTTGAACACAAGATTGGGTGATGCCAAAACCAGAACCCTAATCATGGTGTTAGGCTGCCTTTATATGTTATGCCTTAAATTAGAGGCAGAAATTTTTTTTCACTTTGTCTTTTAAATTAGTTTTTGAGGTATAGAAGATTTAAATGTTTATGCAACCAAATTAAGCAATTAGTCTTTTCCTTTGTGTTTTTTAAAAATTGATTTTGGTTTTGGTTCCATGCTTAGAAAGTTATAATTGTTTTTTATAGTAGGTTTATAAGTCCTATCTTTGACTTGCTACCCCAAATTAGAGGCAGCTTCAGCTAAAAATATCCAATATGGTATTTCAAAGTCAGTGTAACGTGTAACATTGCTTAATGTTTCTACAGGCTTTCTTTCTTTTTTAAAAAAATTTTTGTTTATTTATTTGAAAGAGAGAGAGAGCATGAGTGGGGGGAAGGGAGGGGCAGAAGGAGAGGGAGAAGCAGGGAGCTCTACTTGATCCCAGGATCCTAGGATCATGATCTGAGCCAAAGATGCTTAACCAACTGAGCCACCCAGGTGCCCCTCTCAGGTTTTCTTTTGAGTTGTCCAGATTTTGCCTGAACAGGTGTTTGGTCCTACGTTTTTCTTAGAAGCCACATTATATCGAGTCAACTTATAAAGATTTCCTTGTATCCTCACAGAATGTGTCATGTTAGGGAATAAGGCAGCTTTCCTTAACAAACTTGAATTCATAACCAACAAGGTTTAACACAGGAAAGAAGAGCTCTGTGCAGAGAATGGGGGTTGGATCAATGTCCCTAAATTTTGATTTTGAGGATTTCTTCTGCTTTGTACCAATCGCACTGCCAGGATGATCTTGAGAGTGAACTGTTCTTCCTTCCAACTCTGAACCAAGCATAAATAAAACTCATCCTCCAGACTTTCCTAGAGATGGCTCCAACTTTGAAACAATTTTCACTAAATAATTTAGGTAAGGAAACAAATACTTAGAATATATAAAATTTTAATAATCCAGCATGTGAATTTTAGGCTTTTGATCCCACCAACAGCGTGTTGAGGGAGTTCCACATCCTCATATGTGCAGGAAGGTTCAACATAGCCAAGACACTTGCCTGGGACCCCATGCTCTCCTTCTGGCTTTGCCTCTCTGCAGAAGGTCCCACCTTAACCCTCACCTAGTTGGAGCTGCCAAATGTGCTTCGTGACAACTCTGTACTTCAAACTAGGGCAACAGTATGCCCTTTACACTTCACCCAGGCCTGGGTAAAGAGACAGTAGTCTCTCTCCATTGTCGTTTGTCCCGTGAGCACATCAGACTCACTTCCCAGCATCTTCCCCCAGCCCTCCTCTTCTCCTGAATCTTTGTACTCAGCAAGGGGCAACCACTTCCATCCTAGATTCCTGCTGCTTGTTCACCCCTGTGTCCAACACACTTGACTGATAATACTGTGCAATGATTTTCTAGCCTATCCTTGTCTCTGTAGCTCCACTCTCATAACTTTGATCAGATCCTGGATGACTTCAAGAGTCTCCTACATTGTCCGTTGTGCATCTAATTTGGTCTTTTTCTTTTAAAGATTTTATTTATTTATTCATGAGAGACACACAGAGAGAAGCAGAGACATAGGCAGAGGGAGAAGCAGGCTTCCTGCGAGGAGCCTGATACAGGACTTGATCCCAGGACCCTGAGATCATGATCTGAGCTAAAGGCAGACACTCAATCACTGAGCCACCCAGGTGCCCCTTGGCCTCTTTCAATTTGATGAAGAACAATTTATTAAGAACCTATTTATGTGTTAGGTCCTACAGTATAGTGATAAGCAAAACGGACATATTCTTGCCTTAATGAATTTACTTTTAAGAAGGGAAGACATTCACTAATGTATTAAACCAATATTTATTGGGCACTTTCTATGGATAATGCTCTGGGTTAGGAACTGTACACATGGTAGTGAACAAACAGATATACCCTGACTTCATGAGGCTTAGATCCAGTGGGAAAGAAATATATTGAATAAATAAGTACACAAATAAATGTATAATTGCAAATTATGATTTTAAAAAGTACATGGCACTATAATAAGTTATGAAAGGAGACCTATTCTAGATACTCAGGCAGATAGAGATGATTAAAAATTCATCTACTCCTCCTATTTGCTACTCCTCCCATTGAGAGATAGAAAAGAATCTCCTTCCCCTTAACCCAGATAGCCCTAGATACTTACTTTTTGACTAGTGATATGAGTGGAAGTGATATTCTGGGATCTATGAGGTCAATTCATAAAAGGCATTGCAGCTTTCCCACAGGCTTCTTGGAAGACTCTTCCAGAACTCTGAGCTATCACAGAAGGTGGATGACCACTCAGTCATCATCATGTATAGCCACTTTGGTCCCTTTAAGCCCAGACTTCTGGTCATTCCCACCAAGGCACCAAACATATGAGTGAAGCTGTCTTCTGACCTTTGAGACTAGCCCATCCATCATCAGAGTACCCCTGAGTGACCTCAGGTTGTCCTAGAAGGAGCTGAAGAATCACCAGAAGAGTCCTGCCCAACTCCTAACCCACAAAACTGCATGATACCATAAGTGATTGTTGTTTTAAGCCACTAAGTTTTGGGGGAGTTTGTTACACGGCAGTAGGTAACAAGAACAGATAGAATGGGCAGAAAGGGCACTCTGACAATGTCCATTAAGTGGGGACCAAAAGTAGTCAGGAGGACTAAGATAGGAAGAAGCCCATCCAGCTCTCTGGGATACCTGCTCTTTCTCACCAGAATGCTTGAACTAGGACCCAGATTATTTCACAGCTTGCTGTCTTTGCACATGCTATTCCTTCTGCTTATTTACTATCCTCCCTATTTCTTCAGCCAGCATATTCCCTTTTTTTCTTTCTTCTTTAAGTAGGCTCTATGTCCAATGTAGGGCTCAAACTCACAAGCCTCAGATTAAGAGTCATGTGTTCTACTCATGTTGCCAACCAGGACCTCCAGCCTCATGTATTCCTACCTGTATCAGTTTTCTATTTCTGTGTAATAAATTACTCCTAAATTCAGTGGCTTAAAATAATAAACACTTATTATCTGAGTTTCTGAGGAAGCAGCCTAGCTGAGAAGCCCTGCCAGAGTCCCTGTGGCTGTGGCCTGGTTGTTGGTGGGGACTGCAGACATTCCAAGGCCCCACAGGAACTGGAAAATTTCTTCCAAACTCAGTCACATGGTTGTTGTAAGGGCTCATTTCCTTGCTAGCTGTTGATCTAACATACAAGTTTTTTTTTTTTTTTTTTTTTTTTTTAACACCACACAGGCCTCTCCACAGGACTGCTTGAGTATCTTTATGACATGGCATTTGGCTTTCTCAGAGCAAGCTATCTAAGAGAATGAGAGAGACTGACTTGTCCAAGATGGAGGCCATATGCTATTTGTCACACAGGTGCCACATAGGAGGTTACCAAATAAGGATGTAAGTATGAGGAAGTGTGGCCATCTTGGAGGTTGGCAACCACATGTGTCCTTTAAGTTCCTTTCAAGACCCCCTTATCAGGGAGATTTTCCTGGTGTTCTCAGTCTGCCTGGATGCCATGTCCCTCTGGCCCTGCAGCCCCCTGAGTGTTCTCCCTCCTTTAGGGATGGGGCACATAGGGTCATCACTGCTGAATTCCTTGTCTACCACTTTAGTCACTCCAAGTAACTGGAGCGTTCTAGGGACGACTCTCCACAGGCACATATACATTATATTAATGATATTTATTTAATGTAAAACAACAACACTATATTCATTTAGGAGGAGACACACAAAAGTGAGGCAAACTAGTATTTATGGAACATTTACTATATGTCAGTTACTACATCAAGGGCTAAACTGTCATCTTGTTTAATACTCATAATACTCTTGGGAACACAGAATTGCTTTATCTTTATTTTTACTAATGAGGAAACAATGGCCAAGGTAGTTATCCATGAATGCATTGTTAGTAAGTGGCAGATCTGGGATTGGAATAAAGAAAGCTTAATTTTGTGCCATGCTCTTTGGCAATATGCTGTCTTGTCCGGTGGCCATTAGCTTGGACTACTCTATTCAGAATTTGAGAAGATTTTTTAGGTAGATTGTTTTTTCCTGAAACAGTCCCAAGAAGATTCAGACCAGAGATGTGTGAGGTCAGAAAATAGGACAAAGGACTCAGTTGGGAGTTAAATATTCATATGGAACCTGCCTTGACCCTTCATATCTCCTTATAGGAATTAATTCAATACTGTGAAATGGTCCCAGATTACCAGCCTTGTTTGTATTTTTTACCAAATACGAAACCTTACAAAGGCCCCCAGCTCTTCTCTCCTTGCATTTCCACTGATTTTCTCCTCTTTCACTGAATGCCGATTCCTTTTCCTTCCCCCAACCACATTCCTGTCTCTCCTACAGATTCTCGCTGCCTCTTTTTCAGGAACAGAAGGCAAAGATAAAATCAAGTGGAAGTTCCCAGCCGCAGAAAGGAAAACACTGCTCCGGTCTACTATAGCAGTGATGTTAAATACACATCCTATAAAAGTGAAGGCTGAGACAGTGCCTTCCTGCCAGGATCCCTGAGGCGCTTATAGCTACATCACCAGGGCTTTTAGGAGGGAGGCCCATTATAGGAGCCAATCAGTCACTGGCATTTTGTGAGCATTCACAGGGGTGGATGCAGACTGCAGGGAGAGCTGCTTCCCCTGACCTTATTTCTCATTGCTCCAGCACCCGAGGCTGCTGTGTTTTTGCTCATGTTGTATCCTCTACCTGGCATATTCCCCTGCCCCCCTCCTTTCCAGAACCTTCATTTTATCAGTCTAGTTTGTGCCAAGCACCATACAGCCACTGTCTATAATCTATGGAAAGGCTGTTTAGCAATGATGATGTCACACTTGAGTATTGGAATGTTAACTCTGGCTGCTAAGTGGAGACTATCGCAAATCTACTTGCTGTTTCCACTGCTACCACCCAATCCAAGCCACCATCATATCTTACCTGAACTACTGTAGTAGCTTCCCGACCAGTCCCCCTGCCTATACTCTCCCCACACTAGAAAGAGCCATCTTCTGAAAACTGACTGTGTTATATTACGTCAAAGGCTTCTTAATATGTTTAGGATGAAATCGGGACATCTCCAATGGCCTACAAAGCTCTATACCAGCTCCTACCCACTTGCCAACCTCACTATGGCAGTTACTGAGGCTGTGTAACACATCATCCCACTATGCAATAGCTTAAAAACATCAATAGTAATTATTTTCCTCATAAATGTGCAATTTGAATGGGACTTGGTGGACACAGCTCCTTTCTGCTCCTCTTGGCATTAGCTGCAGCACATTGAAGAACATGGGCGGAAATCACCTAATGTCTCACGCTATCTCATGCCTGCTTGCTGATGATGCCTAACAGCTGAGACCCTGGCTGGTGCCATTGGCTGGAGCACCTACACATGGCCTCTGCATAAGGCTTGGGCTTTCTTACAGCCTGGTGGCTAGGACCCAAGGGCAAATGCCTCAAGAGAGAGTGCCAGCAGAAGTCACACTGCCTCTTCTAACTCAGCTTTGGAAATAAGACATGATCACTTCCACTGTGTTCTATTGGGCAATTGCAAAGGCTTGCCCAGTTTCAAGAGGTGTGTGTGTGTGTGTGTGGCCAAAAATAGACTCTACCTCTTGATGGACTGTGGCAAGGTTGTAGAAGAACATGTGGGACTGGAATATTACTGTAGTAATTTCTGAAAAATAGAATCTGTTTCCCTCATCTTCAACAACTTCCGATGCAGCTCCCTAAAGTCCATACACATGTTCATTGCACTAAGTTAAATGGTTTTGGAAAGCATGTGCTATGGCCCGAGTGTTCGTGTCCTGCCAGGTTCATATGTTGAAGACTTAATGCCCAGTGAAATTAAGAAGTGGGGGGGCGGGGGAAAGAAGTGGGGCCTTTGGGCCGTAATGGGGTCATGAGGGCTACGCCTCCAGAACCATGAGAAGCACATTTCTGTTGTTTATAAGTTACCGGCTCTGTGGTATTTTGTTAGGGCGGCCTGAACAGACAACAGGCATCGTCATTATAGCAGCCCTGCAAATAAGGTATGTTAGCTGCATTATAGCTGGCTAGTATGTGGCAAAATAAGAATTTGCAAAAGTTTTACTTTTCTCCAATCACTGCCCCCAATGTGCTGGTTCAAAACTCGTTTTCCTTCTCTCCAACCAGTATCCTGAATAGATCCCATAACTTTTTAGTTTATTGCAGCTTTTACACCCTGATTTTATTTGTGTTTAATACTCTAATCTCATATCCATTGTTAAGATCGCCTCCTGTCTCCTGTCTCCCTGTACCCCCAGCTCAGCTGAAACATGCAGCAGAGAGAGGGTAAGGGACACTCACTTGCCTCTCCTTTCCCCCCTTTTCAGGTTCTAGAACATTCTGTATTTACCACTGGGAGGAGGGGCTGGGGAAGGTGGCAGATTGGTTTCTATTTGCTGGCTGTCGTTGGTGGTAGGAGTTGTTCCTGGCTCCCAGGGATCTATGTCGATGGTGAGCAGGTTTTCCTGGGATGCTATCCACCTTTATGCCACCCCTGCCCTGATGAAGAACCCTCAGACAGGGCAGCTGTGTCTTTTCTTTCATTGCCATTTGTAGTCTGCACTCCAATCCCCTCCAGATGGGTGTGCCCTTGGCTGGCTGGCAGCTGCTTGTGCAGCCTCATGGCTTCTCTCTACTCTTCTAAACCCTGTGACATTCATGTGGAGTCACAGAAACTTCCCGGCCTGAGAACCCTCCAGACAAGAAGGTATTGGCTTCTATGTTTATTTCCTGGAGACCCTGCCAGTGTCACCAGGAATTCCCTCCCTCCCCATACCCTGGCCTGCAGGGATGCCAGGCTGGGTATGGTGGTTTCTGTAGTGCAGTGGGCATCCAGCCAGAGTGAGTATGGTCCCACTGCCACATGTGAGGGCACTCCCAATATCTATGAGGGGTCCCCAGGAGACCTCCTCACTTGACTTGGGTACCAGGAGAACCGGTTTAGTGGCTTTTTACTGGACTTGAAACTTGAGGTGGTTCTTGCTCTTTAGCGTTTTGTTAGGGGATGGAGTTCTTACTCTACTTCTCTCTAGCTTTGATTCTGGTCCTCAACTCCGGGGCAGGAGGAAACTTCCCACTCGGCACCCTCTTGTAGTCATAACATGGCTGTGGGGGCTTTACGTTCACATGCCACATTGTGTAGAACAGGGAGCCCTTCTTCCCCCAGCCACTAAAGGGAAGTGGGCTTCTCTCCACTTGGACAGAGTTGGGTGAATGTACCCACCTGCAGAAATTTGGGCTGCAGAAATGTCACACATGGATTGGCTTAGGCCTATGGGGCTCGCCCTGAGGCCAGGGTCAGGGTCATTCCCATCCTCTGCTGGGCTGTTAGGTCAACAAGGCAGCATGAAGTGATGTGGAAGAGACATTTGCAGATACTCCTTCTGGGCACTTCCAGAGCAACCCGAGCGCAGTACTTAAGTCATTGACTGAATTACTTTCTTTCTGGTCTGCCTTTCCCGTGGGACTATAAGCTACCCGAAGGTGAGGGCCATGGCTGTTTGGTCCACCACTCTAAGTGTTCCTAGGCCTAACCTCATGCTTGACATGTCACTGATATTGCAGTAAATGGTTGCTAAGCTGAATTCAAATAAAAGGAAACAGAACTTGGGACTGCCAAGGGTGTCTGGTCTGCCTATCTCAAAGATGAATGGGCTTCATTTACATGCAGCATCGACTCTTCAACCTGCTACATTTTTCTTCTTTATTTGATATTTCCTAATAAACCCCTAGGCTTTGCTTCTTGCCTTCTTTGTCTCCCCATTCTACCATCTTCGGTTTGCATGACAGTTTCTGCCCGTGCTCCCCACATTTGCGGAGCCTTGCCTGGTACGCCTAAGGATGATCAGCTCTATAACATCTGTTTCCTGGAATGTACTGCATTTTAATTGCATCTTAAAAGCGGAGGCATCCTGTACGGAGTTACCTTTGGGGAATTTGGTGTGGAGTACTATTGATTTATTTATAATTCATAGCCTACTCCCTTCTGCCGAAAGAAAGAAAGAAAGAAAGAAAGAAAGAAAGAAAGAAAGAAACACACACACAATAAAACCTTGAAGTTGCTGATGAACAATGAGACAGTATTCTAGAGACCAAACAGTTCTGGCCCTGGATCTTAATTCTGGCTGTCTCTAACTCACTGTGTGACCTTGGGCAACTCATTTGACCTTCCTGGGTCTCAGTTTTTCTCATCTGTGAAATGGAGGGCTGAGTATAGATATGTGTGAGGTGATGCTTACGGTTGGTTCCCTCCTGCACCACAGTCTCAGATGCTATGAGTATGGATGTGTCAAAAACCTTGTTTGATATGCACAATTACAAGACAGTAAAGTATGAAATGGACTGTGGAAATGCAGTAGGAGAACTCGCTTATGAAAAGTAACCTTTTTAGCTATTCTGGATCGTGGCATGTTTGTATTGATTGACAGAATGCTTCAGGAACCCGCTAAATGCTGGCATTAACAGTATTGCCAGCACATGTCAGGACTGGAACCCCTTGAATATGATCCGACTTTATTATTTTCCTCTCTGTTTTTGCTTCTAATAATGATGACACACCACAGATAGATAAAGACATTTTAATAACTCTCTTTAGCAAAAATGTGTTCTGGCACCTGCATCGTTGCTGATAGCTGAGATCATCCATACCATTTGCAGAGATCATGCCGAGAGAAAGCCGACTTAGCTTCTAAAGCAAAGTTATGACTATAATTTTCCTCAATTGCAGTCTAGTCTCATTTGATTTGTGCTCAAGGGTACTTCAATTGGATTGATTTCTACCAGTTGGAATATCTTACTATAGCTGGAAGCCTGAAATGGAACTTACTCCACTGATTCTATTAGAAACCAAATGTATTTGGTGTCCAGAGTGACCAAAGAATTGGTCTGCAGATTTGAGGAGAGTCAGGGGACAGGGGGGTGGGAGTGGGTTGCAGGGGGAGCAGGTGGGCGTCAAAGCTGAAATTGTACGGCACCTTACCCAGGCACAAGAAACCTCCAGGTGCATTCGCAGCTTCTCCTTTTTGACAGTAATTCTCAGGCTTCCCATGCATAATTTTCTTATGTCTTCTGACTGGAAACCAGCAATGACCACAATGACAAGAGAAAAGCTGACATGAGCATTTGTCTGTAAGAAATCCCTATAATTAGGTACGTTAGTTAGTCAGCGTACTGCCTTGTTTCTATTTTTATCCCAAGACCAGCATCCTCGCAAACATCTTTTCCACAAATTTCTGTGTTCTCTTTCTTGCCAAAAGTTTGCAAAGTCCATTTTAATCCATGATGAAATCAAAAGGAATCTCCCACACTCTTCCCAAGCCCCTTGTATCTCTGGCAAGCAGAGAAGGTCATACATCAAATCCAGACAGTCCCTTAGCACCAGGCTGCTGGCACCATTCAACAGGAAAGTGGGTGACCAATTGAGCTGCTCTAAGCCAGCATCTGCTGGATTCTTCCTTTTTTTTTCTTATTTTATAATAGAGAAAACAGATGCCAAAATGGATTTGTATTTATGAATCTTTTGTCACTTGTCAGGATTATTTTCCTGTTCATCTGAAGTTGTATAAATTCATCTAGAACATTAAGTTCTTAAATGCAGTTTTATTCCCTTGGATCTACTGTAAAGGATTTGTGAAAGAGAAAAAAAAAAGAATTATGGTACATAACAGAAAACGATTGATGAAAACATAGAGCCATGCAGGATATATATTTTAAGAAAAGGTTTCCAAAGAGGAATCCATCATGGCAGTGCTGTAAAGTGTATACCCTATCAAGGAAGTTCTAGACTGTAAAATCAAGATACCTATTTTTTTCTCCTTTAAAAAAATATTCTATTCAGAGCATAAAACCACAAGCATTTTTCTTAATAGGGCTAGCTGATGAGAAAACTAGCAAATAATAAAAAAAGCCCAACTTACTGCCTCTGGCAGTGGGGGTAGAGAGAAAGGCAGGTGGAGAAAATATTTTCTTAGAGCCTGTGTCAGGACAGTCTGGTTTTTTTTTTTTTTTTTTTAGTATGGGAGGAGGAGAGGGCTCAGAGGGGAACAGAACTTGTGTATTGGTCAGTGTAGGCTAGGTAATGCTGTGATAACAAAGGACTCAATATCTCAAATGGCTTACAGCCAAGGTTTCTTTTTGTTTATGCTAGATGGCCTTGGCTGTGGCTCTGGGCCATGTCATCCTTGTGTCAGGATTCAGGCTGAACAAATAAATAACTTCTTCATGGGACATTGCTGGTTTTGAAGAAGAGGAAAAGGAGAACATAGTGAACTCCATGCTGGCTCTTAAAATTTCTGTCTAGAAGTGACACCTTTCCCTTCTGCCCACATTTCATTTGCCAAAGCAAATCATATGGCCATGCCAGAGATAATAGGATATATGGCTTTCTAGCAGGGTAGGTCCCAAATAAGAGTGACCATTACATTATCCATGAGCAATAATATGAATGGCCTCTCAGAAGTTGTAGAATGGGGTGTGTAGTTGATGGAGGTGTCAGCTGATGCACTTTATGTGCCAAGGCTATACTTCCCATGTTAATATAAAGACACAGATATTTAAATTTTGTACTACATCAGTTGTTCAGAGTGTCTGTCCTATTTATAGCTCTTTGAAGGATGCTGGCCCCACTCATGGCTTCCTGCTAAGGAAGAAGCTCTTAGCAGCCATGTATTACATCATGTAATTCCCCCTTTGCCTAGGGTATTTAGACTAGTGATCTAGATCAAAAAGCAGTCAATAAAAGACTGTGAATAGCCTATAACAGTGATGTTGTGTGAAAAGCTCTGTCTAAACACATGCAATGGTGATTAAGTGGGTGGGTAGGGGGAATCAATCAATTCTCTCAGGATTTAAACTAGAACTTGCTTTAGTTTGGGTTTCCCCAGGAGCAGATGCTGAGACAGTGACTTGGATATAGAAAGTTTATTCAGGAGATGTGATGATTGATTTTGCATTAACCCAACTGGCCTAAGGGATGCCTGGTTAGCTGATAAAACATTATTTCTGGGTGCATCTGTGAGGGTGTTTCTGGATGAGGCTAGCAGTTGATTCAGTAAACTGAATGAAGAGATCTACTTTCAGCATTACAGGTGGGCATCATCTGGTTACTCGGGGGCCCAAATAGAACAAAAAGGTAAAGAAAGATCAAATTCTCTCTCTTTGAGCTGGAATATCCATCTTCCCCTGTCTTTAGACATAGGAGCTCCTGGTTCCTTGGGAATCTGACTGAATTATACCACTGGCTTTCTTGGTTCTCCAACTTCTAGATGGCAGACTGAGGGATTTCTTGGACTCCATAACCACGAGTCAATTCTTATCTTCCCTCCCTTCCTACCTTCCTTCCTTCCTTCTTTCCTTCTCTTTCTTTCTTTCTTTCTTTCTTTCTTTCTTTCTTTCTTTCTTTCTTTCTTTCTTTCTTTCTTCCTACCTACCCATCACATTGGTTCTCTTTCTCTGGAGAACCTGAATAACACGGGAGGTGATCCCAGGAATCACAAGTAGAGACTGAGGAAAGTGGGACATGTAGGAGAGAAAAATTAATCAAGAGTTAATGAGTGGTGGGGCACCTGGGTGGCTTAGTCAGTTAAGCAGCCACCTCTCAGTTTCAGCTCAGGACATGATCTCAGGGTCTTGGGATTGAACGCCATATTGGGTCCATGTTTAGTGCAGAGTCTGCTTGAGATTCTCTCTCTCCCTCCCTCTCCCTCTGACCCCCCTCCACTTGCTATCTCTCTCTCCCTCCCTCTCCCTCTGACCCCCCTCCACTTGCTATCTCTCTCTCCCTCTCAAATCTTTTAAAGAAAAAGAGATAATAATTGCTTACCACTGTGGGGCACCTGAAATTCAGCTCTATTGAAGACCCTTTGCGAAACCCTATAAGACTCATGTAGAGGGCAGCCCCCGTGGTGCAGCAGTTTAGCGCCGCCTTCAGCCCAGGGCGTGATCCTGGAGACCCAGGATCTAGTCCCACGTCGGGCTCCCTGCATGGAGCCTGCTTCTCCCTCTGCCCGTGTCTCTGCCTCTCTCTCTCTCTCTCTGTGTCTCTCATGAATAAATAAATAAAATCTTTAAAAAATAATAATAAAAAAAGACTCATGTAGAAATTGTCCTGCTGGAAGGGCATGGAAGCTGGACAATTTATTCACTGAATGCTGTCCCCCATCAGTTGTTCCTTTAAAAACATTAACTCCTTCACTCTTCTGGCTTGTACCTGCAACCGCTAAGCAGGTCTCCATGAATCTCAGATGGAGAAGTTGGAAGTTGCTTGAACTGGGAAGCTCAATCTGCCAAAAATGGTCTACCACAGCTGTGGGGAATGTAGAGGTAAGTTGACGAATCTGCAAAGACTTACAAGGAGAGAAACAGGAAAAGGAATAGAAAAGATGCAGAAGAGCATGAAGCAGAAATCACCATAAATGAGCAAAAAATATCAAGAAACGGACACTACAAGCAAAAGCTGGGAGGTAAAATACATGAAGCAGAGAAAACATATATTGAGGAGCTGGTTAGTGCATTGGTTGATTAGTCATTCAGAGAGGGGGAGGAAATATTTCTGCTGAGGAGCACCTACCCTTAGTTTCTTCTCCATTCTCTACCTTGCAAGGCAATGTCAGTGCTTTTTAGTAGAGGCGATTTCTTTGTGACCTTTTTATTACACCGATTAGAGATTAAATCCCTAGTTCCAAGGATAGGACAGAAATGAGAAGTAGATGTTCCCCCCAGATGAATTTGTTTTCATGCAGATTCTTGGGGTACAGGTAAAATATAAGCAAAATATAAGCAAGCATTAACACTACCTTCTGAGTTTCTGAGACTCAATAGGGAAGAAAGAGGAACACTTTCTCCAAAAGGGAGTGTAAAATGGTTATGGTTTCTCCTCTTTCCTGTTTTGGTGCTGTGGTGGGAGGCTTATTGACACTCAGATGTAGTTCTTTCAAAGCCTAGGGTCCTACCCTTACTAATGAAGGAGAAAGAGCCCTTTTTGCAGTGAGTAACAACAGTGCAGCAGCAACATCATAGCCCTGGTGTGTGTCTTATTGCTTAGGATGCCCAGAGAGACTAAGGTCCTTGCTCTCCTTAGGGCCAGGTGGGCATAGGTCTCACTCTTAACCAAGGATGCTGAGCATTCAGAACCCACATATCCCAGGCCACCAATCCTTTAAAATACCTAGCTAAAATGAGTCATGTTCTTACATTTTTCACAGTTCTTTTTTTTAAATTTAAATTCAATTTTCCAAAATATAGTATAACACCCCATGTTAATCCCATCATGTGCCCTCCTTAATGCGTGTCACCCAGTCACCCCATCCTTCCACCCATCTCCCCTTCTGCAACCCTTTGTTTCCCAGAGTTCAGAATCTCTCAGGGTTTGTCTTCCTTCCTAGTTTTTCCCCACTCAGTTTCCTCCCATTCCTTTATGATCCCTTTCACTATTTCTTATATTCTACATGTGAGTGAAACCATTCAATAATTGTCTTTCTTTGATTGACTTATTTCACTCAGCATAATACTCTCCAATTCCATTCATATCAGTGTAAATGGTAGGTATTTGTCCTTTCTGATGGCTAATATTCTATTGTATGTATACATATGTACCACATTTTCTTTATCCATTCATCTGTCGAAGGACATCTCAGCTCCTTCCACAGTTTGGCTATTGTGGACATTGCTGCTATGAATATTGAGATGTAGGTGTCCTGTTGTTACACTATAGCTGTATCTTTGGGGTAAATACCTAGTGGTACAATTGCTGGGTCATAGGGTAGCTCTATTTTTAAATTCTTGAGGAACCTCTATACTGTTTTCCAGAGTGGCTGCACCAGTTTGCATTCCCATCAACAGTGCAGGAGTGTTCTCCTTTCTCTACACCCTTGTCAACATTTGTTGTTTCCTGTTTTGTTAATTTTAGCCATTCTCATGGGTGTAAAGTGATATCTCATTGTGGTTTTGATTTGTATTTCCCTGATGACAAGTGATGTGGAAATAAAATTCATTTGTAAAAGTAAATAGTTACGTTATTGTCAAGATGCATTATTCAGCTTTATATTTAAGGTCTATAAATTTCAACTACTTTAGCGGAGAGTTTGGGGACCAAAGAAAGTCTTGTTCTATAGTAGTATTTGTTTGGCAGGGGTAAGAGTTGCTCAGGACCCCTCTAAGAGATTGCCCTTGAGATCAATACAATGATAATATCTTACAAGCTCTGTTTACTATCCTTTCCCTTCTTGGCCACTGAAGGAACATTACACCAAGAAAATATTCCAAACTTCTCTTATCTATTCTCTTCTTGCATCAGACTGTACCTGTGCAGTGTCCCATTGACATGGTGCTTGTCTAAGATGGCCAAGCTGGGAGTGGCTTCTGAAATTTCCTAAACTGGGATTTTGCTCTTTTCCTGGAGAGTCGTTGAGGATGCTGTCTGTCCCAGGTTGGGTTCTCAGGGAGGCAGATGCTGAGATAAAGTTAGGAAGGCAACAAATTTATTGGGGAGTTATACCTGTGAAAGAATATGAAGCAGGATTGCATAGACGGGACTATCAGACCATGATACAGATTGGATAAAGCCTCTGCCTACCCAATGGAGAAGCCCAGAGCAAAGACTGCCTATTATAGAAGCACTGAATTGGGTGGAAGTGGCTAGATCCTGTACCAGCATCTTGCTCAGTCAGTGCCTGGGGGCCACCCTGAGAGGAGCATGACCTTTGATTGAAAGGGTGGGCAGACCCTAAAGACATTATCAGCTGAAGGCTGTCAGTGGCCCATGTTCCTAGAAGCTGGCCAGTGAGTTCTTTCTCGGAGAAGTCTGATTGGTGCATCTTTGTGCCTGCCTCGGTTGACTTAACCCAAAGAAAGATTGTATAATGTGGACATTTTAAGGCATTTAAGGTAGGCTGAGGAGGGAGAAATCTTTAGTGTTTATAAATTATTTATTCAGGGCCTACTTTGTGCTGACTGCTTTCACAAAGCATGTGTCTTCTGACACTTTGAGCAAAAGAAGAAAAAAAGAGAGATGAGATGGCTTTTTTTTTTTGTTGCTCCCTTCCCCACTCCTTGTTGTCTATTGTTTGGCTGTCTTGCTTGGAAGAATATTTAAAACCTACTTATCTTTCAAGGCTCAGATCAGGATTGTCATGGTGACAAAATATTTGAAATTGGGACTCTCCTAGAAAATCAGGGAATTATTTGAAAGCCTGTGCCTTCAAATCACCAGTACTGGCTGGCCTTGTGGCTTTTCTGTAGGTAGAAGATTTTTTTTTAAAGATTTATTTACTTAATTGAGAGATGGGAAGGGAGGGGTAAAGGGAGAGGGACAAAGAGAATCTCAAGCAGAATCCCTGCTGAGTGTGGAGTCCAATGCAGGGCTTGACCCCACCATCCCAAGATCATGACCTGAGTCAAAATCACGAGTCAGAGGCTGAACTGACTGAGCCACCCAGGTGTCCAGAATTTTTTTTTTTTAATTTTTGTTTTCTTTTGGTCTTACCAGTACCTTAACCTATTTTATGTTTCCTGTTGCAATGACTATTTTTCACTTTCATCAAGTTCATAGCTCCCTGGGGCAAGGTGTTGGTCTCAATGCTCCCATTAGATACCTGTGGCTTGTCCTGGGTCAAGTCTTCATATTTTTAGGAATGAATTCCCTGCTCTATCTGGACACACCCCTGTCTTTCCTCCCTCCATAATGAAGAATAAAGATTCAGAGAGGAGTTTTATTTAATGAGTTTTAACTATTTTTAAAATTATTTATTCATGAGAGACACAGAAAGAGAGAAGCAGAGACACAGGCAGAGGGAGAAGCAGGCTCCATGCAGGGAGCCCAACTCCAGGATCACGCCCTGAGCCAAAGGCAGATGCTCAACCTCTGAGCCACCCAGGTGTTCCAAGTTCTATCTTTTAAGAAAAAATATTCTTCTCTGTATCTTCCCTTCTGTGGCATTTCCCCAAAGATGGCTATAATAATTTCTCCCATTCGTTATGCTCTTCAAGAATCTTGAGATTCCCCCATTGAAAATGGAGTCTAATTCACCTCCCTTTGAATCTGAGTGTTGCTTGTAATTGCTTCCATCAATAGAAGGTAGCAAAAGTATTTGTGCGTGAATTTCAAGGCTAGATTACAGAAGACCATGCAGTTTTTGAGTCTTTTGGGACCTCACAGTTGGAATCCAGCCATCATGCTTTGAGGAAGACCAAGCATCCTTTGGAGAAGCTCATGAGCAAAGGAGCTGAGGCCCTGGGCCCATACTCCTGGGAGAGCTCTAATCTCGCTCCAACTTGCCAATCATAGAAGTGGGCTATCTTGAAAGAATTCCTTCAGGTCACAGTCTGACTGCAGCACATGTTTGAATAAATAAATAATAAATAAAACAGCATTTATTCAGCATTTATTCTGATTCAGGCTTTGTGCAGGTGCTAGGTGTACAGTGGTGAACAAACATGCATGATCCGCCCAGAGCAGTCTGTAGAGAAGACAACTAACCTGTAATTGCAAATTGTAATGACTACTCTGTAGGAAAAGAACCATGTGTCACAGAGAGAATGGTAGGGAATCTGCATTAGACCGAGGGACAGAAAAATGATCTCGAAGTGATGCTTCAGCTGAGACTTGATGAAGAGATATGTTAGCCAATTGAACAGCGTTCTAAACAGAAAACACAGCCCATGCAAAGACCATGAGGTGAGAGTGGTCTTGACCATGAGCACAACACTGAATATGAGGGCAACAAGGAAAGGCCCATGTGGGTGGGGAGGGTGTGGAGTAAGACCAGCCTTTCGCAAATGATAACTGATGGGTGCTCGGGAGGCCTCTCTGAAAGGCAGGAAGCCAGGAACCCACTGATCATGTGTTTGCAGCTGCACAAAGTGACAGAGTGCTTGGTGAGAACACATCAAATTTTATTGTGAATGTAAATGAGATTCTGAATCAGTCAGTATGGAATGGGGACTGAGACTCTGAAATTCTTCTGAACTCCCAGGTGATGCTGGTCCCAGGACTAGTGGGTGAGAATTAAGAGTATAAACTACCTCCCTGAGGCCAATTCTTTCAACATTTTCTTGTCTCTCAACTTCTGATCACCCAGTGTCCGCTCCAGGTTGTCTGGAACATAAATCACTCAGCTATCCTTCCCTTCTGAAAGGTAACTGCACTTCCTTATGCTTAAATATTCTCTTGCTTATCTTAGTTTTAATCATCTCTGGCTCTAAGCATAGAGTTAAATTTCTTTTTGTAAAAGTTTAACTAATTTTAATTCATTTTTAAAAAGATTTTATTTATTCATTCATGAGACACACACACACACAGACATAGAGAGAGAGAGAGGCAGAGACACAGGCAGAGGGAGAAGCAGGCTCCATGCAGGGAGCCTGACGTGGGACTCAATCCTGGGTCTCGAGGATCACACCCTGGGCTGAAGTCAGCGCTAAACCGCTGAGCCACCTGGGCTGCCCAAGTTTAAGTAATTTTAAATGTGGTAATTAAACTCTATGTAGCTTAGATAGTGGGCCTTTGTCAGGGGGGTGGTGGTGCTAAGAAAATCCCCCGGGAAACCTTCCTGGACTTTATACAGAGACAAATACCCTGTGCGAATACTACGGTGTGCAGTCACCTTAGAGCAATGGAAAGCCAAGTTCAGAGTATGCTCGTGACCAACACGATTCCCACATTGATAGGAAGAGTGGGGCCCATGTCCTTCCACATTTAACCTTTACCGGGCCTTATTCCTGCACTCCTGAAATGGCTGGTTTGCCTTTCTCTGTTAAATTCTTTCTTGCTTCACTTTCAAAATCACCTCCCGTAGGAAACATGTTCAGGCTAGGCAGGGGTAGGTGTGCACTCATGTTCTAATGTGCTTATCTGGAGGTCAATGTACCTCTGCTTTGACTTCCTTTTAAGTGTTTTGGGGCCTGGGTTTTGGGGGTGCAAAGGCCCTCTTTTATTGTGTGAGGCAGAATGTATGACATGTGTCCTGTGCCTGGGAACAGCTAAAAGAAGCTGAGTGTCAGAGATCACAGAGTGAGTTAATAGAGGCTCAGAACAGAGAGCTATCCGGTCAAGGTCTTGTTCAGTGATTTATTGCTGTTCTGATATTTATCCAAACTCCATGTACATTCTTGGGCGTCTGTTGACTGGTTGCCAATTTCTGGAGGCAGTTTTCCCCAGTGAGTTGGGGATATCAATAGGGGAATATGAAATCATTTGGGAACATGTACAGATGCACAGATTTTATTTTAGGGGTTGCATATTTATTTGAATGAATATTCAAAAAACTCACAACGAACATATTAAATCTGTGACTTAGTAGGTTTTCTTTCTTAGTGTAAGGCCAGTCGGGTTAAAAAAATGATTGAGGTAAAGTCATTTTAAAGACACGTAATGAGTAAATAATAGTACAGGCTGTGAGGGAAAAATCACAAAGGTGGTATGCAAATTATGGAGTCCTAGGGGATTCAACACTAACGATTTAAAATGTCACCCTTCTCAAGAGAACCACTTTTTGATGGAATGTGTTTGTTTATTTATTTAACACACATTTATCAAGATGACTATGATATGACTTTTGTTCTTGAAGAGCTAACAGCAGAAACAGGCTCATAAACAAATAATCACAGGTACAAAAACAACAGCTAACGTTTACCATAAACTAGTCATCTGTAGGTGCTTTGCATGTCAATTATCTCATTCATTTTCACAGGAATGATTGAAAGTAGATTTGGCTTTTATATCCATTTTACAGATGTGGAAGCTGTCTTAGCCAAGACTCCCACACCCAAGAGTCATTGGTTAGGGGCCAATGATGGGGGCGCATAAGTTCTTAGGCACTTCCAACTTTCTGTTCATGTAGGCTCCAGCAGCCCAAGGGCAGTCTTCCAGAAAAGATCTCCAGGTGCGGCTGGTTGGGGAAACAAACAACAAAACAAAAAAACATGCTGAAAGCAGGATTATAAAATGGTAAAAATGGATCTGATATGAAGTGACCTGGTGGTCAGGGGCACTGATGTTATCTGCTATCATGAAATCTGGAATCAAGACATCTTTCTGGAAAGGCCATGCTCAGGCCAAAGAACAGACACAATGTCATCCAACTGGTATAGCTGACTCAATGGCCACCTCTGAATCTCTTTTGCTGGAATCTATATTTTTCCTACCAATGGCCTTCCATTGCATCCTTCCTCTCAAAATAATATTCTCTATTTGTATTTAAGAATTGAAAACTTGGGATCCCTGGGTGGCGCAGCGGTTTGGCGCCTGCCTTTGGCCCAGGGCGCGATCCTGGAGACCCGGGATCGAATCCCACGTCGGGCTCCCGGTGCATGGAGCCTGCTTCTCCCTCTGGCTGTGTCTCTGCTTCTCTTTCTCTCTCTGTGACTATCATAAATAAATAAAGAAAAAAATATTAAAAAAAAAAGAATTGAAAACTTATTATGCATTTATCTTTATTCCTACAAGAGAGTTGTCAGACAAAAATATCTATTATTGTGTCACTTATAAAAACCTTAATGAAAAATGTGAAGAACAGAATGATTATTGAGGTGGTTCAGCGACACATTGGTTATTTAATGAATTGCTTGTTTCATCTATTTAACATTTTTTTCAACTTACGATTTTTTCCAGGAGATGTGTTTCACATGTCAGCCAGGAGCCCTTCCTTTGCTTGTTGAGAAGAACAATGAAATGAAAGGTGCTTTGTTTAGATTAGAAGAATCAGCATTTGTTCCCCCCAACCTCTCTTCTAGCTTCTTCTTGCTGCGTGTAATACTCTGTATACCTCATATTTAAACAATGGGACCACGCCATCAGGGGCCAATCTATGATTTGGATCCCACTCCTTTCACTTCAAATGATACAATCAATATGTTGGAGCCCAATGTCTAGGTCTTTCCTCCTCTTACTGTGTGCATGTTAATTGTATGTTTCTGGTGTTTTAAATAATAAAATATTGGAACAAAAGTAATTTCTACATATATGGATAAAATATGTGGCATCTAGCAAAAAAAAAAGAAGGAATTAAAACTTTAAAAATTAATGTAGTTCTGTTGAATTCAAAGGGTTCAGACTTAAAGATCAATAGAAGATTATGTAATACATAAGTGCTATAGGTTTGCAGATAGCTTCTGGGACTTGGCCCAATCCTGGTAAGACAAAATTGATTGGGGAGTCCTGGATTATCAACTTAAATGTGGACAATAGTTTAAGCCAGCACTTCCTTAAATCTTATAGGATTGTTAAAGAAAGGGACAGTTTTCAAGTAATTTTATCAAGTTTAACATGTGTTAGCAACTCTGAGTTTCAGTCTAGTGTAATTCCAAACAATTTAGGCCTTTTTTCAAGGCCAGTGCTATTCAATGGAAATATAATAGAAGCCATATGTCATTTTAAATTTTCTGGTAGCCATGTTTAAGCAAAGTAAGAAGAAACAGGTGAAATTAATGTTAGCAAGATTAAATTTAATCCAATTTAACTAAAATATTACAATTTCAAAATGTCATCAATAAAAAAAGTTGTTACTGAAGTAGTTTACATTTTTGTGTATGAAGTCTTTGCATTCAGTGTGTATTTAGACTTACAGCATATTTTAGTTTGTAGTATGGGACAATCCAAGCCCAGGTAAATAAAAAAGCATAGCTCAGCCACATCATATGCCAAGTTAACTTATGCAAATTCAAACATATGAACATTACCTCTCCATTTCCCTAGAAAAAAGAAAAAGTCATTTAAGTAGTGTGGACTGCTCAGTTTACATGCCGCTCTGTGAGTTTCTCTCCTGGACTGGGAGTACTTTCACAGAGGTAAGCTGGCTCTCTTCTACCTGGCTTGAGAACCCACATGCCTTTTATGATATGCATGTCTTGATACATTTAGTGTATTTCTGGTGTTTAAAAGATATTTATTATTTCTTACAACATGACCTCTAATACAAGCCAGCTGCTTCATATGACATTCATTTGAAGAAACAGTCATGAGTTCCATCACGGAGGAAAATCTGCCTGTGATGGGCTCAGCGAGGTATCAGTATGTTGATTTGCAGTATGGAGCAAGAAAACATGGCTGCAGCAAATCTAGTCATCGATATGTAAGAGGGAAAAATTTCTATACTTTAAGGGTAATTCGATGGATCTTCAGAGTAATTTTGACTTTGTGAGTTTCATCTTATGGACAGAAGAGTCACAGTCAACAGGCATCTGTTAGTCGGATGCAGTAAAATGGGCCCTTCATTGCACTGTCATTTATTTAGTCCTTGTGATGTGCCAGACATGGTCTTCTTCTTACCCCAACTCCCACTTTATGGACACTCAAGACCTATGAGTGCTACCTGAGGGAGCATTCCCAGCTGATGGATGGAATCACACTCAGGCCTCCTTACCTGCTGCAATGTCCTGTGCTCACTGTCCTTCTTCCTCAGGACTTTTCCTTAATTTAAAATTAGCTTATCTTGGTGGCCTGGGCAGCTCAGTGGTTGAGCATCTGCCAGGGCATGATCTCAGGGTCCTGGGATGGAGTCTTGCATCAGGCTCCCTGCAGGGAGCCTGCTTCTCCCTCTGCCTATCTCTGCCTCTTGTGTCTCTCATGAATAAATAAATAAAATATTTTTAAAAAATCTTTCCTGTTTCATTCCTTCAGAACCCTGCTTCTTTTCTGTTGCAGAGTAGCTGGCCATTTTGATGAAGAATTGGTCCTGTGGATGCTAATTCGTGGATCTCTAAGGTAGGGTTTGTGTTGGGAGCACATGCCTGGACAAACAGAACTTCCTTTTCAAAGAAAAGACTTTGGAAGCAAGAATGAAGTTGGACAGCTCTTCAAATGGTTTCAAAATTACCCCTGGAATGAGATGATAGGGATCATGCAACTGGGTCTCATTGTTAAATGATGGTTGGTGCATGTAAGCAATAACATTAAGGTCTTCTTGGCAATTCCATTTTGTGATTATAACAACTCTTTCTCTAGATTTGGCCTTCTAGTGTTTTCCTTGAACTTTCTGCCAATTTTTCTCCAGAATGTAGCATAATAGACAGGAGTTGCCTGGAAAAAGATCCTTTACCTTTTAAGGCTATTTATCTTTGAAGGCACTAAAATAATAATTTGTGATATCTTTAATACAGTTTAAATGACTGAATTTAGCTTTTATGTTATTTGAAGTTTATAATTTCAGGTGTAAAGTGGGATTTTTATATTTTGTGGACTTAGGCAAAAGTAGATGTGCATCCCAGCTAATATATATTTCAGCTTTTATGTATTAAAAATTGAAAATTTATAATATATTCATCAATGCAGGAAATTAAAATGGTATCTTTATCTTTATAAAAATGGAAATAAAGTCATATTTTGTAATAGAGATTAAATAAATAAACTTCTAATGTAACATAAATTTGATACTTTCATTATTTTTCTCTAAATGTGGTACCTGTGATAGCTCACTTGGCACTATGGTGATATTACCTTTGATCAGTAATTAAATCTGGTCTGAGAATTTTTTTTCCCCACTAAATTCTAAGTTTCTCAAGGTCAGCTCCAGGTCTCTGTATCCTTGGCATCTACTACATAGTAGGCATATAATATATACATTGAACAAACAGGTAATTTTGGGCCTGTCAGGTCCCAAGAAAAGTGACTTGCAGAAGTGAAAAGTCTTGGTGATATGATTCCTTGAATATGAGGTATAAGAAGGCATGGGAGGACCAACTGTCTAGTAAGTACCATGTGCCAAGCAGCCAAGCATTCTTATTGTTGTTGTCACAACATATTATGTCTATGGTTCCAGCTTATGTTCTATGAGTTATCTGTATTCATTGAATACTCTTAATCCTTTAAGAATGGAGAACAGACTGGGGAACCTTGGTGGCTCAGTTGGTTAAGCATCTGCCTTCGGCCCAGGTCATGATCTCAGAGTTCTTGGATCAAGCCCCATGTCAGGTTCTCTGCTAGCAGGGAGTCTGATTCTCCCTCTTTTCTTCCCTTTGCTTGTTTTTTCTCTCTCTCTCATAAACAAACAAACGAACAAACAAACAAACAAATAAAATCTTTAAAGAATGGGGAACAGACCAAATCCTATTACAGTTAAGCCAGTTATAAGGAGAAACCATAGATAATTGAAGTATTTCTAGGTGCTAGTTGATGGTTCTTTCATTTGAAGAACTTTCCAGGGCAGGGAATGCCCTTGCATTGTTCCCAGGGTCCATTCTAATGGGATTAACCTTGGAATAGTTTCTTGGTTATTATCCAAGTTTTCCTGGATCATTTTAGAATTGCATTTAGTCCACGCAAGATGAGAACAAGCTCCATCCCATAAGTTCAGCATAGGGTCATGAACTCAGTTCTTTCTAACTGTGTTCCAGGATAAAGTTATCCAGAGAATGGCTCCCGTTGTACAAAAACTACTATCACATCCATTCTGGGTAACTTTACACAGTTTACCTAATCTCTCCACATAAATGAAAATTCTAATATCTAACTTGTCCATTGAGAATGAAATGAGCTTATTTATCTGCACAGTGCTGGCAGATGGTATCGGCTATCCATTGTCAAAATAATGCCTTGTAACAAATGACCACAAAACCTAGGGACATGTGACAACAAGTGTTTATTGCTCATGTGTTTGGGTCCTCTGGAAGTTGGCAAGATGGTTTTGCTGATTAGGCTGGGCTTGCACACATGTCTGTGGCTTGCCTAGCTGTCACCTGGCTAATCTAGGCTGAGATAACTTCTGCTCAGGCCCACATGTCTCTCATTTTCTGTCTGGCTAGCCTGGGCACATTCCCATGGAGGCGGCAGAGGTGCAAGAGAATGAGCTTTACTGTGCAAACCTATTGCGAGCATCTGCTTGTGGGATGTCTGCTAACATCCCATAAATCACAAGCCAATGTGAGCACATGAGTGATTTTGATGGAGTCTAGCATCAAAGAGTGAGATGGGTCATCCTGCCCATGAAGGAAGGCAAAAGCTTTCAAGCAAGCTATATGGCAAAGGGCATGGATAAAAGGAGAGGTAAAGAATTGGGGACATTCTGTAATATACCCAACAAACACTGGATGGTTCTAAAGAATAGGTGTCAGATTTTTGGCTTCCAGCATCTAAACTCCTTTACTACATGTGGGGTATTCTCTACCTCATAGGTCTTGGTGAGAAGCAGACCCCATCTCCTCTAAAGGAAGTGAAAAAAGTGGAGATACTTGGTTTCCTAGTGTTTCTGGCCTTTAGTATACAACTCCATTATCTAGTTCTAGCTACCCTGATACCTTTGTCTGGAACCTTGAATCTGGAGCTGGAATGCAAAGAAGTATGGGGAATCTACACAGGTAGTGGTGGAGGCCACACATGGTTTCAGGGCAAGATGACAGGTATGCTAGTGGTGGCTTCTCATGAGGGGCAGAATGATTGCCTCAAGATTCCCAATTTGTCACCCCCCCCCCGTCCCCCATATCAGGGCCTTTATTGTGTGGTTTTGCATTTCCCTCAATAAAGAGGCAGAATTTTTTTTCCTACTCCTTAAACCAAGACTCATCTTGTGATTTGCTTTGGCTAATAAAGTAGGTGATGGTGCTGCCAGTTCTGAGGTAGGCCTCAAGAGGCATTGCATGCCTTTGCAGTCCCTTCGTTCCTCTGCCATCTCCATGAGAACATGCCTAATCTAGACATGATGGAGGATGAGATACATGTGGAGCAGAGAAGTGTCATGCCAGTCACTCCTGGTGAGGCTAGCCTAGAAAAGTCAATAGGCTAGCCTAGAAAAGTCAATAGGCTAGCCTAGAAAAGTCAATAGCTGGCCAATGCGGGGCCTCATGAGTGGCCCTGTCAAGATTACAATGCTGCCTACCAGCCTCTGACCCTAGGTACATGTGCAACAAACATGTATTATCATGTGTCCCTACATGTTTGTGGTTGTTTGTTAGCATTATTATAGACATAGCTAACTGACACATGATGTTCAGAGCTAGACTAGTGTGGTGGAATTCTGAGTGGTCGGTCTGTCTAGCATCTTTGTTCCCATCTATTTTCAGAGCCTGGTCCTCCAGAATTCTTGGCAATTATGCAAGTTACCCAGGATCTTTTCAGCAAATTCTCTTTGTGCTTGCATCAGGCAGAGCTAATTTCTGTTTCCCACACTTCAGTACCATGCAAGTGTAGTGCTAGCTCTTATTATTCTTCTTCCATCTCTGTTTCTGTTTGAACTCGCACTTATCTTCCTAAACTTGTTTCATTTGTGAATCAAATAGCGTCTGACACTCTGTCTTCCCCAGGAAGCCTCTCCTGACTAATTGGGAAGTGCCAATTTCTTCTTGTATCTTCTCTTCTTTGTGTTCCAGCATCTTTCGAGCCTCACTTGTCACTGCCTTCCACCATACTCAGAGCAACAGCGAAGCCACTACCATTGTTCTCATATATGTGATTCATCTGTTGGATGTTTACAGAATTATCAGTGTTTGTTCATGTCAACATCACTCATTATAGAGTTTAAGTGTGCATTGGGCACAGATGGCATTGAGTTAATTTATGTTTTTGAACCTCATGGAGTCATTCACTTAATTCAGGTGAGTACATCAGCCTTTTGATGATGGTAATTCAGATATTGGATAGAGAGAGACAATTGGTGGCTAGACAGATTTGCTTTAAAGGAGGTTGTCTGAACTGAGCTGTGTTTATGGCTTCTCTCTAGAATCTAAGAAGTCTGTGGGGAGCAATTGGCATAAAGGAAAAAATGGGAATCTTGGAGTCAAAGAGCCGAGTTTGCATCCTGGCTCTGTGCATTAAGCAAATTACCCAGCCTCTCCAAGTTCAAGTCTCCAGAGTTCTTAAATGGGGACACAACAAATACAATCCCTGTTCATTGGTCAAAGTTGCTGTGGCAGTCAAAAGAATATTGGTCATGAACATGCTTTGTAAACTATAAAGAACTATATAAGAGCAAAGGAGTAATGAAAGTGCTAAGATATTGAACTTTCTCTTGGAGAGGACCAGGAGAAGATAAGAAGTCAGTGTAAGCCAATGTTTGGGTAGTTACAGAGTAGTAGTTCTCAAGCCTGGTCAGGAACCAAGAGCCACTGGCCTGACCACAACAGCCTGACAGACAGGGATGAGGAGTCCATGTAGCAGCATTATTAGGGCACGGGGAAGGATAATGCCAGCCAGCATGGCTCTCTGAGTTCTAAAGCAAGAAGACCAGTAGAGAGTGATTCTAAAGACTAAGTCCTCTATGTGTAGTTATGGAAGTGAGATTTAAAGAGGGCTTATATCACATAGGAATCACCTTTGGCTGTTAGTAATAGAGAACTGAAACCTAGTGATAGGGATCCCTGGGTGGTGCAGCGGTTTGGCGCCTGCCTTTGGCCCAGGGCGCGATCCTGGAGACCCGGGATCAAATCCCACGTCGGGCTCTCGGTGCATGGAGCCTGCTTCTCCTCCTTCTGCCTGTGTCTCTGCCTCTCTCTCTCTCTGTGACTATCATAAATAAAATAAAATAAAAATTCTTTAAAAAAAAAGAAACCTAGGGATAAACATAATTATTAAAGATTTTATTTTTCTCACCTTAAGAAAAGTCCTAAGGTAGGCATTTGAGGGCTGAAGTGGTAGCTCCATGAACAGAGACTCAGGATCCTAGAAATCCATTTTGTCTATTCTTGCAGTGTGATTCTTCCCCCTACCCATAGGAGCTCAAGAGAATTGCCAAGGTACCAGCCATCGTATTTGTATTTCAAGCAGGAAAAATGGAGAAGGGTGTGTAGCAGCGGAGTCATTTCTCTTTAAAGAGTTTTTCTGAAAACACCATCTAATGACTTTTGCTTACATCTCTCTGGGCAAGGGGGGCTGGTAAATGTGCATTTCTGGCTGGGCTGGGCATATTATTATCTCTAAATAGAATTAGAATTCTATTAGTAATGAAAAATGGCTAGATATTTGGTGGGCAATTTGCTGTCTCTGCCATAGGATTCTTTGCTCTAATGCCCCAATATCACCATGCATCATCCTCAAAGGAGAAATGTAACATTCAGAAAGTGTGTAGCATCATTGGCTAAGAGTCTGGATTTGAAGACAAATTTTCCTGGTTTCAAATTTGCCTCCATCACTTACTAGCTATGTGACCCTGAAATATTTACTCAACTCCATTGAGCCCAAGTTTTCTTATCTGAAAAATATAGATAATAATATTTTATGTCATGAGGTTTCTGTGCAAATTTAGTTGTTCTGCAGAGCCCTAAGCACATTGCGTGGCATCCAGAAAACTCCTGAGAAAGTTCTCTATAGAAGTGCATGAAGTGAGTTATTTAGTGCTGAAATATGAGTCATGGTCTTGTTGGTTCTGCAATAGTGAGAAAAAGACATGCTTTTAATCAAAAGGGGGTATCAGACCTAAATAATTGACATCAGACCTAGCAACTGGCACTAGAATTCTGGTAGGAAAGAAACTGTCTCTGTGCTGGAAATGATCTTACTGAGCCTGGTGGGGCCTGGGGTATGTCTAGAGAGTGAAACATTACAGGAGACATTGAAGAAGAGTGACATGAGGGCAAAGAGCATAGGGTGAAGCTGTCCAATCACAGCTTGCCAGCCAAAAATATGTGGCCCCTTGCCTGTTTTCTAGGGCCCATGAGCCAAGAATGGTTTTAAAATTTCTGAATGTTGAAAAAATCAAAATAAGACTATTTCATGACTTGTGAAAATTGTATGAAATTCAAATTCCAGTGTCCATAAATAAAGTTTTATTGGAACGTAGCCATATCCGTCTATTCATATTATCTATTTCTTCTTCAATGCTGTGATAACAGAGTTGAGTAGTTGGACAGAGACCATATGGCCTGCAAGCTTAACATATTTACTGTCTGGACCTTTATATACAAGTTCCATGACCCTGGAAAAAAGTGAGATGTGGTCAGGCTGGAGAGTGTGGGAGAGGCAGCCAACCCCTGGTGGAGTGGTTAGAGGACCATGTAAGAATGGACAAACTCAGGCAAGGTTTGTTATGGGCTGAATTGGGTCCCCTAATATTCATATGTGAAGCTCAGCCCCCTGGTACCTCAGAATGTGACTGTATCTGGAGAGAGATCCTTTAAAGAGGTAATTAGGTGAAAATGTGATCATTAGGGTGGGTCCTAATCCCATATGACTGGGAGCACAGACACATAGACATAGGAAGACCACATGAGGACACAGAGAAAAGTCAGTCATCCACAAGTAAAGGAGAGAGGCTTCAGGAGAAGCAAGCCTTGCTGACACCTTGATCTTGTACTTCTGGTCTCCAGAATTAGGAGTAAATAAATTTCTGCTGTTGGAGCCACCTAGTCTGTGGTGTTTTGTTATGGCAACCCTTGCACACTAATAAGGGTTCAATCAAACTATTTGGGTGCCTGAAATATCACCTCTTCCCTTATATTCCTCCCAGAGCTTCAGTCTTATCTGTAAGAAGCCACAAGGCCTTGTGTGAGATTTTTAATTTATGGACATGGAGGGAGAGGCCAAGTTTCATGTGTGGGTCAACAGAGTCAAGAACTGTGAGATAATCTGAGAACATGGGAAAATAGAGGTGACTTTGAGAACTTACTGAAATTTTCATAGAAGCCTGAGGCAGGGCTCTGGCTTCTTCCCACTGTGCATTTAAGCAGAACTTCTTTGGACCTTAAAGTTCTAGATCATGACAGGATTAGAACAACAACAGCAACAAACCCCAAATAAAATAAACAAAAATGATTTTGAAAGCTACCTTGTGGAAAGAGGTATTACTTTCAAGTCCAAGTTGAGAGGGGCTGCATTCTCTCAGACATTTTTTTTCTCCTATACTTTTCCTACTGTAGAGTCCTTCCGGGCTTGGTCGCCACATTTGGCCCACAATCAAGGCCAGGTGTCCTGATTTTATGTGAGTATTTGTTTTGGGAATGGTTAGCTCTCAGAGGACAGTGGGACACTTTCTGCCATTCTCAGAGCCCTGTGACGGGAAAAGTAAATGTCTGTGTGGGCCATTTACCCATATGGCCATAGTGTTTTTGGCTTTTGGCATGGTACCACCTTAAAGCTGTAGCTACAATTCAAGCTTGATCTCCAGACGTGATTTTCTAGAGCTCCTCCACAGCTTTGGATAATGAATCTCTTTGCTGGCCGTTTGTGCAGTGGAAACAGGGAGCATGATCCACCTGGAGCCTAGAGGATGTGTAGGGGGAGGGTGTGCAGCCGTTGTCATTTTAGGTTAACATCTTGAAGTACTGTTGTGGTCTGTCAAGAATGGAAAGGAGGAAAAATTAGGGGTAGCATCTGGCCAAACGGGGGAGAAAACCTGCCCATCATTTAAGGCGAAACTCCATGTATGGCCAGAGCTCCCTTTAGGAATGAAGGACTATTCCTTCAGCTTCTGGGAATGCTGCTGGCAAATGGTCTCCAGCTGGAATTACTTCTACTGAAGAGGGCCACCTTGCAGGGGACAGTCTCCTCCTCTAGGGGTAGAGCACATCTAATTAATGACTGATCATATTGGAGTCTAAAATCTTGGCCCCTTCATTCCCTGTTTGGGACTGCTCTGAAGGGCCATTCCCACTCTAGAACTCTCCTTGGAGGTGGATGAGGCTTCTTGTGTTTGATTTTGTTTTCAGTTCTAACAAGGCAGTTATCACCAGATGTTTGAAACAAAATACTCCTGAAAGAGAACATTTCAGTGTTCTGACCTTCCAATAACATGGGCAGTGGAGGAGGAGGAATGAAATGAATCTTCTGTCTCTAAGAATTTGTAAAGCTTTCAGAGTCTGTGTACAAGTGGATCACATTTAAATAAAATGAAAGGCAGCATACTCAAACTTACAAAATGGAAAAATTGAGGACCATGGTTTCTAATTCTGATTTAAAGATTTTATTATTTATTTATTTATTTATTTATTTATTTATTTATGACACAGAAAGAGAGAGGCAGAGACATAGAGGGAGAAGCAGGCTCCACGCAGGACCCTGATGCAGGACTCAATCCCGAAACTCCGGAATCACTCCCTGAGCCGCAGATAGACACCCAACTGCTGAGCCACCCAGGCACCCCTGACTTAAAGATTATAGTTATATAATTACAACCCAAATATATATAACAATAATTTATTCACTCATCCATGTATTTCTCAAATATTATCTGTTATTTATTTCCTGCTTATTAAGATATAATTGATCTATAACACCATGTGAGTTTAAGGTGTATAATGCGATGACTTGATACACATATATATTGAGAAATAATTACCATGATAAGATTAGTTAACACCTCCATTACCTGAATTATGTTCCGGTGTGTGTGGTGAGAACATTTAAGACACAGTCTCAGGCGCTTGGGTAGCTCAGTTGGTTATGCTTCTGACTCTTGCTTTCAGCTCACGTCTTGATCTCAGGGTCGTGACCTCAAATCACATGTCAGGTTCCTTGATCAGTGCAGAATCTGCTTGAGATTCTCTCTGTCCCTCTCCTTCTGCCCCTCTCACTTGTGCTTTCTCTCTCAAATAAATACATATATCTTTTTAAAAAAGATGTATTTTCTAAAATTATGGGATGACTCATGAATTTGGGTGTTATCCTTGCACAAGGCCCATGCTGATCCTCTCTGTATCATTCTGATTTAGTGTATGTGCTGCTAAGTAAGCATTATCAAATACTTATTAAGAATTGATTATATGCCAGATATCATGTTAGGTTCTGAGGAACCATAATGGGCTCTCATCCTAATAAGTGGATGAAACCAGAGAGAGAAACCAGTAAATAAATCAATACAGCAAAAGTACAACAGTACTTACTGTTGGTGAGGTAATAGAGAAACAGGCAGCCTCATACATTCTTAGCAAGAATAAAAGTTAGTGGAGGACACTTGACAATATTTATCAAAATTGCAAATGCACATACCTGTGGGCCCAGCCACTCTACTTCAGGGAGTCCATCCTAAGGTAATAATGGTGCAAAATATCATGAGGTCAAGATTATTCGCTGAAGCATCACTGGTAATAAAAAGGATGGGAAGAAACGAGGGTTTCCCCAAATAATACATCCATATAATGGAATACCATGGTGCTGTCTAAAAGAATGAAGCTTGGTACAGGAGGATCTGCAAAATATATGAAGGTGCAGGTGTAGACTAGCATAAAAGCATTTGTGTACAAATGGGGAAGAAAAGAATATGCTTTAATATGTACACATATGTATACATATGTGTATAATATATTTATACTAACTATACTTAATATACTTAAGTATATTTGTATAATATATAGACCTACTATACTTAAGTAGATATGTATATAATATATATACTTTCTATACTTGAGTGTATACACACACACATATATACTATCTCAGGAAGGATATTTGAGGAATTAACTATTGCCTCTAGGGAGGGAACTTGATGTCTATTAGATAGGATTATCTATTCTTTTTACCTTTCAAATTACCAATCAGGTGAACATATTGCTTTTTCAAAAATAAATAAAAGTTTAAAATTTTAAAAAGAAATAATTACACTAAATGAGCAAAGTCCTCATGGAGGTACGAATATAATACGATTGGGATGCTGAATCAATTTATGCATGAATTACAAGACAGTTGATGGGGAGAGTTGGTGTTAGACTAGATGTCCTTTAATATCCTGCATGATGAAGACAAAAGGTCTTATATTTGAAGATGCTGAGTTCTTTTCAAATGCCAGAATTCTGGGACTCAATGATTCTAAGAAATCGAAGGATAGTTGGCAGCAGAGGTTTGTGTATGTGTGTGGAAGAGAGGAAGCTTTCAAGTGAAGTGCTAGGAGTGCTCCTGATAACCGTCCAACAATATGGAAGGACCCTGGATTTGTGCTCCCAACCATCACGTAAAGCGAGGCCGACCTGCTTCCAGGCATTGATGGCTGTAATTGTAGCTTGCTCGTTGCTCAGGTGTTGCTCTGCCTCTTTAAGTCAAACCGAGGCAAATAAATTTAGTACCCGAAATGGAAGGCTTCTGAATAATTAAAGATTTTTCTCTTTGTTTTCTTGATCTATATATTTCTATGAACACACCAGCTATTTTGTTAACCTCCTGCTGTGGGAAAGATGCAACTCTGTGACTTTGGCAATTGTCGAAGAGGGTTGAAGGGAAAAACTGAACAAAGATTTATTTAGGTGATTTATCTCGGATTTTAATAAACCAGGGAAGAAATGCTACAAGCCAAGGAGCGGCACTGAGAAAAACAAGCCAAGGCCAGTGACAAAAATAACCCACAGAAAAGATGCTTGCCTGTAGCAAACATGATGCCATGGTGAGCCACCAGCCCAAACTCCTTTTAGAGGCTGGGCCTCCCTGGACAGTAGTTCCCAGGCTAAGTCTGGGAAGTTTCCCCTCCTGATCCGTGTCTGACCTGGGGCAGGTCCAGCTGACCTGCCAAGCATACTCTGCCCAGCCTAATCCATCAGGGTTCCTCTATAGCTGGAGTGCTGAGAACCACAATCTATTCTGCTTTCTTGCAAAGAGTTTTAGTGACCTCCACGGGTCAGATGTGCTAGCTGTTTTACTCCTAATCTGAAAGAGGAAGCATAACTTCAGTTCAACTGTAACACTTTCCATGTTTATTCCCAGCATTCCTGGAATGGCCTTTTGGTAATCCCTCTAGGGAAAGGGATTCCCATTTGCTCCTAATTCTACTTCTGGATGAGCAGGAATTTAGGAATTGTCTTCTGTATACTTAGGATAGTTCAGAATAAAGGACTCATCCTCCCTCAGGCAGCTGGAAAGATTCCAGTTTCCCAAGTTCAGATACCATCAAGAAGGGCATTTCCTGGAGCATCCCGGGGCTCCAGTGCACCCCACCTCTCCTTGCCTCCTGTCCTCCAGCTCCTGAATTTCAGAGCGACACTGAATCTAAGTCCTATCAGACTAGGTCTTCCCACAAACTATCCCTTGCCCCTACACCATGCCTTTTAAAAAAAAATTGCATTTGTGATAAGATATATATAACATGAAATTGATCATTTTAACCATTTTTAGGGGTACAGTCCAGTGGGTTTAAGTGCATTCACATTGTTGTGCAACCATCACCACTGTCCGTCTCCAGAGCTTTTTCATCTTTCCAAAAGGAAATTCTATACCCACTGAACACTACCTCTCCATTCCTCCTGCCCCAGCCCCTGGTGATCACCATTCTACTTTCTGCTTCTGTGAATTGGACTGTAGGTTCCTCGGATGAGTGAAATCAGACAGTATTTGTCCTTTTGTCACTGATTCACCTCACTTAGCATGGGGTCTTTGCAAGGGTCATGTGTGCTATAAAGTATGCCCTACCTCCTGCCCACTCTTCAGTTTTTGTTTCCATCCCCACAGGCTCTGTACTCTCTCCTCTCACAGCCCCCCGCCCCCACCACTGGTCATCCTTCCTCCTTACTCCCTGTACTCTAGTAACCCTAGATTTGGTAAACCAAATCCTTAAACTCGTTGCAGAACGTGGCCTCCATCTTTTCACCAGACACTTAGCCTAGAGCAGGGACCACACGTCCCATTCTTGAAAAGTGAGACCTTTGCAAGAATTGATTGTAAGGTCACATCCTGACAGGAGTTATGATAAGATTATCCAGAAAGAAGACAGGAAGCAATGAAACAAATACACCAGGAGACAAGAGGAAGGTATTCATAGGGCACCCCCTGACTTGAATAGAAACCTGAAGTCTTCGGAGTGCCTCCTTTGTTTTGTTTTTTTTTTTTTTTTTTTTAAAGATTTTATTTATTTATTCATGAAAGATACGGAGAGAGAGAGAGGGGCAGAGATACAGGCAGAGGGAGAAGCAGGCCCCATGCAGGGAGCCCGATGTGGGACTTGTTCCCGGGACTCCAGAATCATGACCTGAGCTGAAGGCAGACGCTCAACCACTGAGCCAGCCAGGTGCCCCTTTGGAGTGCCTCCTCCACAGACTTTTCCAGGAAAGTGCTCATTCTCCCACATGCCTCACACCTCAGGGCCCTCTGATAGCCCCCACACCCCCAGACTGTTCTGTTCCATTCCCACCTCTGTGCAATTGTCCAGGCCTTCCCCTGTTAGGGAATGACAAAACCAGAGCAGGGGGTGGCTGGGCTTTACAAATGTCAGTGCCTTTCCTGAGGTCTTTATGTGAAAAGGGCAGAAGGAAGGGCGATGGGCAGTAGTAGCCAGCCGCACACCAGCACTGAGCCTGCGTAGGGAAGCATTACAAAACTCTATTAGAAATATAACTTCTCTAATCTCTTCATTTTCTTCCCATCAGGAATGCGAGGGCTGATAGAGCTGGAAACCCATTGGTCCAGGTTAAATGGGATTTTTTGCCAGTCCCTATAGGTTGTTAATCAGGTGTGCTGGCTGGGAGTCAGCAGCTTCTCAGGGTCCCACTCAGGTGAAGAGTGACCCAGTTTTAATGGTAGAGTCAGACTCTGATTTTTCCATTATTGTACTTAATATGATTGGCCATTATTCCAAGAGAAGGGAACTGCGGGTGGCCTCCTTGTAGATTTCTCTGGAAGGACTTGTCTGCAGTTTACATTGGGGCCATTTCCTTCACCAGCTACTCATCAGGTCATTTGCGATGGGTCGCATCAGTCACTTACAAACAAATAAACTCCTTCCTACTTGATTCATTCAACACTCTCCTCGTTGGCTGTTGGTTTTTCTTTGCATTTCCAGTTGGAGCTATGGAGTCATGCAAATATTGTCAACATATTTGAAATAGCTGAGTTCGATGGCAGTGTTTTTGTGGCTCCCGTGTTCCAGGGTTTGGTTTTGGTTTTGGGGGCGCGGGGGGTGAGAGGCAAATTTTTTCTTGACTGCCATCCACAGATCCAGGCTGTGCAAGAGCAGGCTCCAGGATGGTCTGGGCAGGGTTGGGAAATCAAGAAAGAAGGTACAATTTGGTGGTCTGAACGGGCTTTGGTGGTTTACTCAAATCTCTGCTACTGGGCATAAGTAAAGTGAGGTGGAAAAGAATCCAAATAAAAGAGTTATGGGATTTTATGTTATCTTGAGAGAGTATCTCAGCCATCTGCACCTTGCCCCCGCCTGCTTGACCTGCTTGACCACACTGCCTCCTCCCTGTGGCGAGCCCGATGCGGGGCTTGATCCCGGGATGACTACCTGAGCTGAAGGCAGATGCTCAACCACTGAGCCACCCAGGTGCCCTAGAACCATTACCTTTTGCCTCAGTTCTCTGCTGTGGGGCAGGCCCTTATTTGTACTGTTCCCATTTGGGGCAGAGAAAAGCTAATTACCACCTTCATAGTAGCTTCACCCAGCCTCTCTTCACCGAGAAAATGAACATTGTTGTCTTCTCCAAGCTCACCGAAGCTTTCTTTGCTAAAGCCTGGCACCTGTGGCCCACCTGGGAGATCTAATTTGTTAAGTCCACATTTGAAGAAAGAGGTTTTGTGTTTGCCAACTGACTTTGCATGGGTAATCCTTGAATTCAGGAACAGGGAGTGGGCTTGCTGGGCGGGTTAGGGCCACGTGGGTGAATGAGCAGCAAAGAACTTTAAGTGCTGAGTCTGCAGCTAGATTGCCCTTCGGAGTTTCCAGCTCTGCTGCTTGTTAGCTGGGTCGCCCAGCTAACCTTGCATAAATTATTGATCACTCTGTGCCTCAGTTTCTTTTCTATGAAAAGGGATCAGAACAATTTTTTTATAGATTATTTGTAACAGGATTATGAGAGTTTACACTATATAAATGACTTAGCACAGTACCTGGGATATGGCACACTTAATAAATGTTGGCTATTATTATAATTATCATCATCATTACCACTATTGCTCATCGACTTGCCTGTGAGCTGCTTGAAGACCAGGGCTGTGATTTCCCTGGAGTAGAGCAAGGGCCTGAACAAGTGAACAAATGTCACTTTAGTATAGTCTTTCCTTTTAGGACAGATTCTTGAGGTTTCCTTTTGTTTTTCTTCTTTGTTCTTAAAGCCCATAAAAAAATAAATATAATTTTCGAAAGACAAGAAGATAAAATATCCACCCACGATCTCACCAAATTAATCATCCTTCTCAGCGTCCTCTATTTCCATCTGGTCCTTTTTGTAGTTAATTGTTGTTTAAAAATATTTACTTCCTCACCTTAGCGTTCATGGGAAAAGCAACCTTTCCTGTTTGGTGGATACTGGACTAGGCCACATACCTTGCCTTGGCCTTATAGGGTGTGGAGTCTTCTTTCTCATTCCTCTACTTTGGGCTCCACCATATGATGACTTTAGCTAATGGGATGTCATGAGGCTGCAGAGCATCTGTGCAGTTGGATATGCCCTTTTGCACCTGTCCTTGCCGGGAGAAGAGCTCCACCAGCGGACGGCTGCCTTTCCAGCCTGGGCCTCAGAGTGGGCATGAGTGGAGCAGACCTGAGTCCAATTTGAGTCAGTGGATTGCGGCATGACACCAAACTGCCCAGGTCAGCCCTGTCTCAAAGCGTGGATCCATAGCTAAGTAGGGAACATGTGAGAAGTATGTGCTTATTGTTTGCTATACAGCAATAACCAACTGAATGAAAAATGAAATGTGAATGTAATTTGTACATAGGCATAGTCCAAACACAATACCATTTTGTATTCACCTCTAACTCACTATGCATTGTGTCCTGGTTGGCTTTCTCTATGTTGCCACAGAGTTTTTATAATTTTCAACTGGCAGCAAAATACTTTATCAGATTCATCTGGAAAATAAGAACAAAGTAACATTGACTCATAAATTGAGGACTTAGTGTGTGTCAGGTACAGTGTCTTGTATACATTTGACCCTTTCAACAATCCTAGGAGGTGAGCCTAACTTACCACCCATTGTCTCAAAGCCACAGGTAGTGTGACAAACATTTAGAGAGATGAACTCTGGGATCAGATGCCTGGGCTGAATCCTGGCTCTGCCACTTCTTAGCTGTGCGACCTTGGGAAAGTCACTTATGTTTTCACGCCTGTTTCCTCACTCATAAGGATGATGATAATAATGGTGCCCATTTGGTAAAGTAGCAATTGTGAGGTTTTAATGAGTTCAGATACTTAAACATTGAGGTGAGGTCCTGGCCAATGGAATTTGTATTAGTTGTTAGTATAGTTGAGGAAGCTGAATTTCAGAGAGGCTAGCAGCTTGCTCAGAGTCATAGTTAGTAAATCATAGTAAATCCACTGTGCCACCAGATGAGGGTACTTTGAGGAGTCCCACGTTACTGAGAAAGTGTTAGGATTTTCAGGTTTTTGTAGAAATTATAAAATAAAGATGCACAGAAAAATAAATTGCTCTGGCCAATGTTGGTAGTAAAACTGTTAAGCACCATCCAGGGAAGCAGAGACTCCTGGCTAATGGACTTTGGACATTAAGCTTCACTGTCAAGTTCAGTCTTAGGCAGAGAGAGAAATAGGGTTGCAGAGGGTTTAATACTTGGCTCAAAGTCCTACCGGGGATAAGTGACAGAGAAAGAACAACGTGGGTTTTCTGACTCCAACCCCAGGGGGATTTTTCATGGCACCAGGTTGTTTTTCTCGAGACGATCAGTAATTGATCATTTAAAGCAAAAAGGAGTGATCCATTGAAGATTAATTTTGCTCTACAGCAGGGAGACCCACTTAAAATGGAGCTGGGTTTTGTTTTTCAGTGTTTCAGTAAGAAGCGCTAAAAGGTTTCCTTGCTTGTGTTTGGGTTGGAGGATAAACACGAGGTAGGATAATTATTTTTTTTCCCCATCATGAATGAACAGCCTTTTCTTCCTTCCAGACGCTTGAAAGGGGTCTGGTCTCTCCCTTGATGTCAGCATTTCCTATTGTTTTGAAGGCAGAAAGGCAGCAATACTCATATTCCAGGGTCAGAGGCAAAGCTGCCTGTGGGGCTCTTTGTTCTGAGGGCCTGAATCCCCCAGTCACTAGCCCAGGGTCCTACTGAACAGAAAGGGAGTGGAGCAAATCTTCTGTACTTCCAGTGTTGAGAAGGAAGATGATGGATTCCAGATGTGTAGCTGAATGGAATAAACTGTTTCTGGTTGGCAAGTGATGGGCACCTGAACCCATTTCTGACCTGGTTCCCCTGCCTGGAGCAATGGGAGGAATGGCTCTCTGCAGGAGTAGAAGGATTGAGGACCTGGACACCAAGTGAGGGCCATCTGTAGCTGAGGGTACAGGAAAGAGAATAGAGGTTTCCTCTCTCATAGGGTACCATACTGGGAGCTGGCCCATGCCTGGGGTTGGCATCATCACCAATTAATTGGCCAATAGCATCCATTGGCATTGGAGCACTGAAGTCATGATGCAGAACAAAGACAGCAGGGGTGGGAGATGCTGGGGAGACCCTAGTGCTTTCTGGGTTGGTGGGGAAGTCAGGCTGACCATTGTCTCTAAGGTTTGTGACCTTGAGGTCTATGTTTTGTATAATATTGCAGGGGATGTAGGTTCTCCAGGTGGGGGTAGATAGCCAGTGTCACTTCCGTTATGGAAGTGGAAGCAGGAAGGGGTGGTGGCAAGGGCCTGGGCCTCTTCTAATTTGATTTGAAGGCAGAAGAGAGATGGGAACATATTTGTACTTGAGTGTTGTGAAGCTCCCCAAACCAGTAACAGTCATAACTTCTAGTAGTTGTTTAAAAGAACATTAGCAATGTCCCTGTTTTTCCAATGGAAGAAAAGTCAAGGGTGCAGAGCTCTGATTGACCCGTAATATTTCTGCAGTGTCCCCAGGAGAGCAATGGCTGGAGCAAAGGATATGAAATTTTAAATGCAAACTGCTTTTATATTGAGACCAGAACTACCAAACTTTAGTCATACCGCAAAATATTTTTAAAATCCTGCAGAATATTTAATGACATGAAAAACTTTTCTCAATGCAGTGCCAAGGGAAAAAAGCAAATTCATTACCAGGATGCTCGGTGTGGTCTCCTTTTGCAACACTACATGGGTAGATCTCTGCAGAGAAAAAAAAAAAATCTGGAAAGATGTATTCCAACAATACTCACCGAGCTTATTCTTTGTTTGTTGCACTAATGGGGGCTTTGTATTTCTTCATTCTGCTTCTCTGCACTATTTGGATATGTTCAGGACAAGCATGTATTGCTTTTGTAGTAAGAAAAAAGTGCAACATAGGTTTTTATTTTTAAAAACTGAAAGCGAGTCTAAACAACAACAAAAAAAATCCGGCCGCCTTTGTGTTTGGGATGGCGGGGATAGTAGAGCTCTTTCATCTAATGGGGGTGTCGATGTCAGGGCTGGAGGATAATGACTCAGAACCAGTGGAAATGCGGCCAGCAGAACAAGTTTCAAACAGGAAAGTGCTTGCCGGGTGACCTCTGGGGTCAGCTGCAGAGCTTACTGCAGATTCCACAAAGGGAGAAAGACGATCCAAAAGGGCGTGGGGTTGGGTCAGTTGGGCGGGTGTGTCCCACTTAAAAACAAAGCTGCTTTGATGTGCTTCCCAGCAGGCTGGAGCAGGAATGCAGGGCCCTGCTCTCTCCTGCAGCCATTAGGGAGTTAGAAGCATCCATCTCCAAAGGGAAGATCCATCAGCTTCCCATCAAACAGGAAGGAAAGATTTACAGGTAATGTTCCCCTCCCTGGACAGAAGTGTGATTAAGCATATGCTTGGAAGGGTTTTCTTTTTTTTCCCTTTCCCCTCACTGTAAATAGAGAGGCTTTGTTTTTCTCTCATTCCCCGTGATGTTTATAATGACTTTTATAGACACATACTAATGTTCAGTGCTCACATTGTGCTTTCCTCACATCCATCAGGAGAGCGACGTGTGTGGACTATGCCATTTCTGGCTCTGAGATGATGGGAACCTGCTAAACCCTGGGGTTCTGGATTGTGCTGGAGATCTGCTGGCCTGGGGCTCCCATGGAAAGCATAGTGTCTTCCTCCCAAAGGCTCCCATGGGCTTACGTGGGGGTGGGCTATAATACCTCAACCCCCATATTTTGGATCAGTGAACTAAGGGACTGCTTTTGGGGGAAGATGGGGGTCATTATAAGGCCAACCCTCCTTGGAAGCCCTTTCATTGAGACCACAGTGGCATGGCGCCAAGAACTTGAGTTGGGTTGGACAATCATTGGTTCGAATCCATGCTCTGCCACAGACTGGTTGTGTGATCTTAGAAATGTAACACATTTCTTTGAGACTTAACTTTTGACATTTCTAGAACAGAGATTACCTTTTTTTGTGATTGGAGGTTGCATATCAATATGTTAAAGGGATGGTCTTCTCTGTGCTTCAGCTGTGGGGGATGCGTTCCCGAGTGGAGTGCTAACTAGACCACTGGAACAGGACTGGTGGGGGTGCAGACCTACCCAAGAGAGAATGCTTAGGAATGTGTGTGTGCCTCCCTCAGAAGCTTGCCTGGGAAAAACCTAAAGGTCAGAGGCAAAGGCTGCCTCACTGCTGTGAGGGAATGAACGATGTCTGCCTCCTGGGGATGACTCAGGCCACCTGAGAAAGAAGAGGCCAAAGGCCACATGGGGAGGGGCAGAGGGAAGGGAAAGAGGAAGTCTGTGTGCAGTGGCCTGTGGAAAGCCAGGGAGTTGTAGGGGTCACCCAAGGGTGTGGTGGGGAAGCACTATCCATGCTAAGGAGAAGCAGGCAAATGATCCCAGTGATGGGCTGAAGTGGAGGAGCGGTGGTCCTGTGCCTAAAGAATCCATGATTGTGCCCTCACGAGGAGGACAATTTCCATAGCTTCCATAGTGTGGAAACTGATGCGTCATTGTGTCCATGCCCCCCAGGTGAGCTCTTTCCTTCACTTGGCTTCTCCTTCCTCTCCCTCTCATGCCAACTCTGGAGGAACAGGAGGCAGCCTAGTGAGTGAGGAGGCTGCGAGAAGGGCAGGATTGGGGAAACAGAGAAAAAGCCAGGCATAACCCCTACCCTGTAGGCTTTAAGGATGCACAGGGCCAGGATGGAGAAGAAAAGGAATTTGAATTCTAGATGACACTCAGATGTTTTATTATGACATGAGAGTCAACAAAATGGAAGTTAGTCTATTTTGTGACCAGGAGTGATGGGAGGATTTCTTATTATGTGAAAATGACCATAAATATCATGGAGTCCACTCCAGTTTCCCTCAAGGGACAGGATGAATCAGCCCCATAAAGTGGTTTGAAGGTGCAGAGTTGAAGAGAATAAAGCCATTTTCTCATTGTTTACTGAATTAGTCAGGGTTCTCTAGAGACATAGAACCAATAGGATATCTATCCATCCATCCATCTATCTGTTCTAACTATCCATTATTTACTGATTATCTATTATCTATCATCTATCTATTTATCTATTAAGATTTTAAAATGAATTGGTTCTCATGATTATAGAACTGGCAAGTCCAAAATATCCAAGGTGATCTGGCAGCCTGGAGACCCAGGAAAGAACTGATATTGCTGTTGAATTCTAAAGGCCATCTGCTGACACAACTTCCTCTTGCTCTGGGGAGGTCAGTTTTTTCTGTTTTAGTCAAACTCTTCAACTGATTAGATGAGGTCCACCTGCATTATGAAGGGATATCTGCTTTACTCAAATTCCACTGATTTGAATTCCAAAACACCTTCACAAAACACATTCCGAATGTTGTTTGAGCAAATATCTGGGCACCATGGCCCAGTCAGGTTGACACAAAATTAACAGTCACACCACTATGAGTCCTGTGTATCCATATTATTTCTTTAAGTTACATTTATGAAAGTGAAATCTAATAGGATGCATTTCTAAAGTGAAAAGTTTATGTAAAATTAAAAGATTTTTAAGTGTAATGCCAAATTATCTTCCAGGAAGTTGTTTTTAAAAGAATAATTTTAGGGACATCTGGGTGGCTCAGCAGTTAAGCGTCTGCCTTTGGCTCAGGGCATGATCCTGGAGTCCTGGGATTGAATCCCACATCAGATTCCCTGCATGGAGCCTGCTTCTCCCTCTGCCTGTGTCTCTGCCTATGTCTCTGCCTCTTTCTCTCTATGTCTCTCATGAATAAATAAATAAAATCTTTAAAAAAACCCCACAATTTTAAATTTTACCCTACTGTATGAGACTACATGATTCTACAATCCTCCATACCTTCATGACCCCTGGTTATTATTTTTATGAACCTTAGGTATTATCTTTTTTTATGAAAAGGATTTGCTAATGAGATAGCAAAAAAATGGTATCTTATTATCTGAATTAGCATTTGCATTTTGATTGTTGTGAAATTTAGCATTTATTAGAGTGTTTATTGACCATTTGTATTTCTCTCTTGGCTCTTGACCTCTTCATGGTTTGCCAATTTTTCTATTAGCCTCTTTCAGACCAGTTAAATTTAAATATATGTTTTAACCTGCACTAGTCTTCAAAAGGAGAGGCCAAGTTCCAAACAGCACTGATTTACAGCTCAGCAAAAGGACAACCTTGCAAGCCCTGCATTTACTTTCCCCATGGGGAAATGAGAACCTACGCATATTCTTCTCCCACTAGACCCCTTCCAGGTTTAACAAAACCATAGTGTGAGAAATAAACAATCTAAGGACAAAAAATTCTCAAGAGAAAAACAAAACCTATGACACAAAAATACCACCATTACCTACAGATCTTCAAAAATGAAAAATTAGCTGCCTGTGGGATGGGCTCATCTTATTGCATCATCCCCCTAGGAGCAGAAAGGGGACACATGGTCATTCTGCAGACCCCAGAGACAATTGCTCCAGCCTTTTAGGGGTCAATTATTTGTATCACTCCAAGGCATCAAGAAACAATTCTGGCATTGTCAACAGCATTTTCAGGCCTTGGCCCAACATTTTTCAAGAAAGATCTTAAATTATTTCGCCATTAAACCAAGCTCAACTCCATCCTTCAATGAAAGATAAAAAAGTTGTTTGGCTGCAGAGCTTTTCAGAAGGGACTCAGGGTTTAGAACAAAATGTTTGTCCTTCTCAATATTTTTTTTTACCTTCAGAATATTTCTGAGGCTTATCCAATGAAAGGTCATGGGGATAACAGGTGTCTCACTGGCTTCCCTTGGTACAGTCAATGCACTTTGGCAGGAGGAAAGGATACAATCCGGTTCTTATTTTTACCTTTCTCCCCTGCAAAGTCTTGGGCAGTTCTCTGAGTTATTGAAGGTCCCAAATCTCTCAAAACCCTGCCAACCCAACAGATATGACAACTTAGGTGGTCACTACTGTTCTCTAATAAGCTAAGGTTACAAAAAAGAAAGAAACCAGAATCCTTGAAGTTTCATACATTGGCTATTTTAAGCTCTTTGGAGCCTGTTTCTAAGGGCTCCGATTCCAGAAAATAATTAGCAGCAAATGGGAGCACTGTAGGAAAGCCTGGAGGATATTGGATGCTGTCCAGGGACAATTAACTAGGAAGAGTTTCTTGGAAAACTGGAACCAGCATCTTGTACCTGTTCCATTTTCCTGGTTATCTCCTGGTTGGGTGCTTGGAAGAGAAAAAGAGGAAATTTGGCTTTCCTGGAGACTGGGAAAGGAGAGTATTAGTCATATAACAGGGGAAGAAATATGACATTTATATGATCTTCTCTTGGCAATGATGCTTGCTCAATTGTTCCCAGAGTCGTTACGAGGTCAGATGGTTTGATGTCTTAGTCTCTGCTCAAACTGCTGTAACAAATACCATAGACCAGGTAGCTTCAACAACAGAAACTTATTTTCTTACTGTTTTGGTTGGAGTCTGAGATCAGGGTGCCAGAATGGTCAGATTCTGGTGAGAGTCGTTGTCCTGGTTTACAGATGGTTGTCTTCACACTGTTTCCTCACATGGAAGAAAGAGGTGGGGGGAGCTCTCTGGTGTGTCTTCTTAGAGGGGAACAAATTCCATCATGAGGCCCAGTCCTCATGACATCATCTAAGCCTAATTACCCCTCAAAGGCCCGTCTCCAAATACCATCACATGGACTTAGGGCTTCGACATGATCTCAGTAGGAATTTTGGATACAATTTGGTCCACAGCAGTGACATTAATTAAAACAGGGTTGAGGTCCTGATGCAGTTCTCCACTTCTCCTTCTTTCTCTTCCACATTTCTTGTCGTTTCTTTGTTCTGTGTGTGGTGTTAGGTCCTGAGGTGTAGATGCTGTCTGGTGCCTTGTTAGCCAAGCTAAAATGCTGAAGCCTTTGCAGTAGGACTTCTCATCTTTCCTCATTATGGAAGCAATGTTGGCTATCTCTTTGAAATGTGTAAATGTTTCTTTAGCATTCTTCACGGCCCACTGTGGTTCAGTGCTGTAAACTAGGCCAACTGCACTGGTGAGCAAAGAGGAGCAGTCTTAAGTCCTCCAGCCCATTTGGGAACAACCTAGAGCTGAAGTTTTTTAGATGGCCAAGTAGGTAAGTATTTTATGGGCTAAATCGTCTCCTAGAACTACAGAACTCTGCCATCATACCACAGAAGCAGCCAAGGACAATATGTAAATGAATGGAGCATGGCTGTTTTCCAGTGAATATTATTAACAAACAAGGAGCATTAGGCCAGTCTAGCCCATGGATCACAGTCTTCAACCCCTGAATTACATCCTGTCATTCTGTTTCTTGCTTGCTCTTTGATCCCTTCTCTACTCCAGCATTGACCTGTCATATATCTTTTTGATTACCTTCATTTCCTTTATCCTCACAACCAGTTTCTTTGTCTCTATTTTTTGCAACTTTCTGCTAATGGTCAGTTCCAGTAGCCCCCTGTCTAAGGAGTGACTCCTGGAGCCTTAATCTGGTGTTGGGTTTGTGAGCTGGCCCCTTGCCTGTGGGAGGGAAGACCAGTCAGACAGAACAAGATGAAGAACAAATATTTTCCTCTCTACCTCAGACTATTTCAGGAATTTGGATGCCCTTTACAGAGCATTACATCCCTGGGGAGAATCTGGAGCCCATAGATCAATGGCCATCAGTCTAATCCTGGTTGCCAGGCACCTGTAGCTATGGTAATCCACTCGGCATCTCGATTTAGATCTTGATTGCACAAATCTCTTTGGGTAGGAAGAAGATGGCAGGTTGCTAACAAGCTGAAGTTTGACTTACCACTGATCAAAGATCAACCATGGCTGCTGAACATCTCAGTCCCAGAAAGACAGACAGCCTTCCTTCATGTGTCAGCCCTCCTCCCTGCAGGATGTTGAAGGATGAGAGACCTGACAGATGTTACTTCTCCCATAATGGATTACATTCCTGGAAGTTCCTCTTCCGTTCCCTCTTGGGTCCAAGCCACCATGGTTCTTTGTGCCTGGATTACTGTCCCTGCCCCCACCTTTGCCTTTCATCTTTAATCTCAATCCAGCAGAGAGTGTGATCCTTTTGAAACAAATCAATGTGTCATTTCTCTGTTCCAGATCCAATCCTGTCAGATACCTACAAGGCCCCAGATGGTCTGTCCCCCACCCTCCCACCCCACCTGCCCTATTCCTCTTCCAACTTCATCTTCTCCAACCTTTCCTGCCTCTGATTCCACTGCAGTCAAACTCTTCTCAGTATCACTCAGAGGCTCCAGCTATGTTCCACCCCCTAAACAGTTTGTCCTTTGTTACTGTCAGGTCTCTGCTTCAACACCATCAGTGACCTGAAGGCTTCCTGACTCCGTTATTTATTTTTTTAAAAGATTTATTTATTTATCTATTTGTTTATTTGTTTGTTTATTTATTTATTTATTTATTTATTTATTTATTTATTTATTTATGAGAGAGAGAGAGAGAGAGGCAGAGACACAGGAGGAGGGAGAAGCAGGCTCCATGCCGGGAGCCCGACGCAGGACTTGATCCTGGGACTCGATCCCGGAACTCCAGGATTGCACCCTGGGCCAAAGGCAAGTGCAAAACTGCCTAGCCACCCAGGGATCCCCCTGACTCCTTTATTTAAGATAACAGACCACCACCACCACCACTACGCTGGCACTCCCTAATCTTCTTACCCTGATTTATTTTTCTCCAGAGCACTCAGACTGACTTACTATAAATTTACTTATTTATTTATGTATTATTTCTCTTCTCCACAAGAATGTAAAACTCCCTGAGGGGAGGGACGTAGTGTACTTGATATAAGGTTTTAGCCCTTGGGCCTAGAATGATGTTTGATATGGAACAAGCCCTCCTGTAATAGATTATAAATATACATATGTGTGTGTGTGTGTGTGTGTGTGTGTGTGTATTTTAATAAATGAATGGGTGAATGAATGACTAGCGAATGTAACCTGTGGATTTTCTCTATGTTCCAAAAGTTCTTCCCTTAACAAATAAATGGATGTAACTATTTTTAGGTAGATATAAAGTAATTAGGACTAAATGCTTCTAGAATCTGTAGTAATATTCTTTTTTATATCATGTACTTCTACATGGCACCATATTTTACCTTATTTCTTTGCTCACAGAAATGAGTATAACACTTATTAAATATTAACAGAGAGTGAGCTAGGTTAGTCTTTCCCAGCATGCATTCCACAGAACATTAAATCCAAGGAGCTGTTGTGTGGAAGGAGGGCACTCTTAACGTGTCAGTTTGGGGAAACCTCAAATCATGACAGTTAATAATTATAAAAGCTAACATTGACTGTTTGTTACTGGGCAACAGCTTCCATGTCATGCACATTACAAACTATCCTCTTTAATTCTATTTGGCCCACCCAGTTATAACACACAGTAGCACATTCAAGGTCCTGAGAAGTCTTATAGTAACAAAACTTCTTTAATTTTCTTTTGCCCAGCACTCCCCAAACTTACTTGCTTATAGAACCACTTATTTTTTACCACCCCAGGGGTTCTTATTAACACCTTGTGGATCTATTGTTCTGTGGAACACAAATTGGAAAATGCTGCTCTAAGATAAGGGAATTAAGTAGGAAAGCAGAATTATGGCAAAACAGATTATTGCAAAGACTAAGTAAGCATTGACCTTTAGGGTCTTTTAAATTAAGATAGCTATCTGCCGGATGCCAGGTGATAAGAAGTGATACCATCTTTTTTTAGGTCCAGTGGCAAAATCTCCCTTTTATTGTCTGAGAAAATAAAACTATGTTTCTAAGGATCAATAGGTACCTAAGGAAAACTTTTTCATACTTTTATGGTTTTATAATCTAAATCTTCTCCATTTAAAAAATGTTGGTTTGTGGGACGCCTGGGTGGCTTAGTGGTTGAGCGCTGCCTCCAGGGTGTGATCCAGGATGAAGTTCCACATCAGGCTCCCTGCGTGGAGCCTGCTTCTCTCTCTGCCTATTTCTCTGCCTCTCTCTCTCTCTCTCTCTCTCTCTCTCATGAATAAATAAACAAAATATTTATTTAAAAAAATGTTGGTTGGTTTGCATCATTAGGAAGGGGTCCTTAACATTTTCAGGTTGGATAAAAATTTTGTCACTTTGGAATAGAAACTACGTAATTTGAAAGTAAGTTGAAGAAGTGTCTGTGTGTATGAGTGTGTGGACATATTTGTGCATATGTGTACATAGGTGATTATGTCTATGTGTCGTTAGATCTTTTTCTGGCCATGGAACGTGGTTTTGTAGGTTGCAGTACTGGTTGGGACCCACAAGGACTCCTCGTCCAGTTCTATAGCCAGTGGACACTCACACTGGGGACACTGGTGCCAAGAGAGACTGGAGTGACATTGACCTTCCTCTTCTATTTTTTAATTTTTAATGTTTTAAAATATTTTATTTGTTTATTCATGAGAGACACAGAGTCAGAGACATAAGCAGAGGGACTAGTAGGCTCACTGAGAGGAGTCCAATGCGGGACTTGATCCCAGGACTCCAGGATCACAACCTGAGCAGAAGGCAGACACTCAAACACTGAGCCACCCAGGTGCCCCCCTCCCTCCTCCATTTTTATCAAAGAGATAAAAGTCTTTTCTTGGGAGCCAAATGTTGAGTGTGGGCAAGGAGCTGAGAGCAGAGATCAAAAGGAAGAGAAATTGTTCCCTCAAGGACAAAAAAAAAAAAAAGCCCTGAGAATAGTTCTTACTGTTTTGTCTATTAGGAAAGGCAGTCTTTGGTCTGGCAAAGTCTACATTCCTCTCTAAGTCTATTCTTCCCAAACTAAGTTTCCCTTAATGGATTTTAACACTAAGACTTAATGATTCTTGCAGTGATAATCTGTCATGATGATCCTTGCAGTGATAATATGTTATTTGAGTTTCCTTGAGAAAGCACCTGCTTTCTTGCTCTGACTGGGACATGAGGCATTCAAAGTGAAGAAAGGGATGGGAAGAAAAGGAACAAATTATGAATCTAGCACCATTTAACTCTTGCAAAAAGCCAGTGGAGTGGGAAAATGATTCTGTGCTTCTGTTTCCTTAAATAATCTTGTCTTCACTTCAAAAAGAGAAAGAAGGGACTTATAGATCAGTGGGGAAAAGCCAGAGCAGAAATACCAAGTTTGAAACCATGGGGCCCTCCTTCATCGTTGTATGTGACATAGCACAGAGCAAAGAGTCCTGTGCTTCAAGGGACCCGGGGAGATGTTGAGAGAAGGATTAAGAGAAAGAGTAAATGCCTCATTATTCAGGACACATGGTTCTATTTTTGTGAAACTGGTGTGTTGCACAAAGGAGTTGAGGATGGGCATGAGGAACAGGGTATAAAATAGGAAACACGTATTAGGCTCGACTGTGCTCCAGGCACCATCCTAAGTGCCTTGTTTATTTTATCTCATTCAAGCCTCACAACTACCATATGGGGCAAATTTTCTTATTATTCTCATTTTACAGATGAGGACCTGGAAGCATAGATAGTTGACTTGCCCAGGATCACACAGCTGGTGGTGCAGCCAGGACTGAAACTGTGTAGACAGATTGCTAGGTCTATACTCTTGACCTCTGGACTATGGTGCCTAAGATATACTGAAGGTTAAGAGCAAGGCTGGGAAGCCAGACAATCTCTCCCATCACTTAGCCTCCTTAAGCTTCAGCTTTCTTCTTTCTTAGATGAGGACATTAATTCCTATCTCATAAGGCCATTGTGATTATTTCATGAAATCAATGCCAAATGCTTCGTAGTTGGTACCTAGAAAGCTCCCAATAACCACAAATAACTTAAAAGATGTGAGCCTGGGAGAAATTTTGGGTTGCTTTTATCTAGCACTATAAAAGGACAAGGGATCTAATATCTACAACAGTGTTGTCCAATGGAACATGATGTCAATAGAAGAAGACTTCTATATCTTCTCTGCCCAATTAGGTAGCCACATGAGGCTATGGGACATTTGAAATGTGGCTGGTGGTACTGCTGATCTGAGTTTTAATTTATTTAGTTGTAACTCATATAAATTTAGGTAGCCAACAGTGGTAGCCTGGCACAGAGGTTGGGGGTGGAGGAGCAGGGGGACAAAGGGGCAGGAGGCAACTTTGGATGAGACACTTTCATTCCCTTGATTGTGGCAGTAGCTCCACAAGTGTCTACGTATGTCAAAATTTAGCAAATTGTCTACTTTATGCAGTTTATGGTTCATTCATACTTTGATTGAACTGTGAGACAATGAAACACACTAGCCCAGGATAAATCCAGTTTGTGCAGGGCACTCTTTCTTTCTTCTTCATTTTTTAAAGATTTTATTTATTTATTCATGAGAGACGCAGAGAGAGAGGCAGAAACATAGGCAGAGGCAGAAGCAGGCTCTCCCTGCGGAGAGCCTGATGTGGGACTCAATCCCAGAACCCTGAGATCATGCCCTGAACCAAAGGCAGATGCTCAACCCTGAGCCACCTTGGCGTCCCTTGTGTAGGGCTTTCAACAGTAGTTTTTAAAGTGACTTTGGAGGTGAGCCCTGGGGTTCTCAGGGCTTTTGGCACTGGAGGTTAAGGTCAGGGGGGAATAGGTTGGCCAAGCGCAGCCTCCAATTCTGCTTTCCCCAGAGGAACTGCTCACTGACCTAGAGCTCTGGTAGATCTCCTCAAGAATTTAGGCTGCAGGTGAAGCCAACACAGTCTACTGGAGGAATGGCTTCAGAGGCCACAGCCACGCCCTGGGGAGGTTGCACCCAGGAGGAAGGAAGGGAAAGGCAAGAGAATATTGCTGGGGGTAGGGGATGGTGGGGGAGGTGTTCTACAACCTGCTTGAGAACCAAACATCAGAATCATATTCAGAGAAGCTTCTTTAGGGGAATGCATGTGCCCGTGGGAATGGACAGCACACAGGTGCCTACACTACTTGAGAATCATTACTGGAACTGGGACTCGAATGGGAGTCTACATGGTGTCATGAAAAAGTTCTTACATGTCTTGCATTAGGGAGTTTGTAAAAATGCAGAACCTCAAGGCCCCTTCCCTGGGACTCTGAGTCTGGGCATCTCCAAGGTCCCAGGGTACATCCAGGGACGGTACCAGGAGAAAGCTTGTAGAGTGGGCAGAGGGTTGACTGTGGACTCAAGTGCCCTGGCTCCCCCGGCTATATGACCTTTGGCAAGTCACCAGTCATCATGTACAATAGCTTCCTGTGGGTTGGATAGTGCTACAGGCTAAATTGTGAGTCCTCCAATTCCTATTTTGAAGTTCTAGCCCCCAGTACCTCAGAATGCAACCATATTTGGAGATAAGATCTTTAAAGAGGTAATAAGTTAAAATGAGGTCATTGGGGTAAGCCCTAATCCAGCATGACTGGTGTCCTTATAAGAAGAGGGGATTCAGACAGATGTATGCACAGAGAAAAGACCAAAGGAGGACACAAAGAGAAAGCAGCCATCCCTAGTCAAGGAGAGAGGTCCCAGAAGAGACCGACATCTTGCCAACATCTTGAATTTGGACTTAGCCTTCAGAATTGCGAGAAAATGAATTTCTGTGGGTTAAGCCATCCGATCAGTAGGCTTTGTTATGGCAGCCCTAGTGAACTAATAGAGATGGGAAACACTGCATGTAGTGCCTGGTGCACAGTTGAGCCCAGCAAAAGTGAGCTATCATTGTTATAGTGTTAATTGTTTAACTCAAATATCCAGGAAGCCCCAAATTCATCACTGTGGCTGGGAGGAAATAGTGGTCTTCCCAGCTGGCTCAGGGCTGCTTTCCTGTAGGAATTGTTTTCCCACGGTGCTCTGTAGGCTGTCCGTGTGGACAGGCAGGGTGGGCAGTGCTTGGTGTTGGCATGCAGTGCTCTGGGCTGCAGAGAGATGCTCTCTCTCTGTCCTGGGAGAGTGCCAGGGTTGTGTGCAAACCTGTCAGGTGGTCATCGTCCTGTGGAAGGCTGGCTTCTGGAGCCCAGATGGGAATAACTCTGACAAAATAGGAAAACGCTAATAAGGAACCTGGGCGCTAAGCTTCTAGAAGGCATTCTGAACTTTGGGGGGAGTCTAAGTAGAAATCAGCGGAAGCAGTGGCCAGGAGGAAACTTTGCCTGCCTCGGAATGCTTTGGGGAGGTGTTTGATGAGCAGCTTGTAGAGCTTTCTTTCCTTCTTCCTACCTGGCCAGGAGTTCCCTTCCCCCACAGTGTCAACTTGTGTCCTGAGACAGAGCTCATGTTTCACTTGGTTTGCTTGCCATCCCTCCTACAGGACCTGTGGACGCTGTGAGAGCAGGGATTTTGCAGCATCCATCTCTGTCTCCTTGGTGCTAAATACATGCTTGTCCAACTGAATTTCTGAATATAGTTTTCATATTCTCTATTAGCCAACACTTATTATAAGGTATTCACTCTGAGCCAGGCAATGTTCTGTGCACCTTAAAAATGTAACTCATTTAATCCTTTAACCAACCCTTTGAAATACATGCTGTCAAGGCATGGGGAAGGTCAGTATGTACTCAGGGTCTCAGGCTCCATAAGGAGGGTTCAGACTCAGGCTGTCTGGCCCAGAATTCAGCCACAGAACATCCTGTCACCACCATGGGGTCAGTAGCCACTTCAGGCAGAATTTTCCTTCCTCATCAAGGAGAGAGAGAGAGAGAGAGAGAGAATCTCAAGCAGACTCTATGCCCAGCACAGAGCCTGATTTGGGGCTTGACCTCATGACCCTGAGTTCATGACCTGAGCTGAAGTCAAGAGTCGGATGCTTAAACAACAAAGCCACCCCAGTGCCCCCATCAAGGATTCTTAACCTTTTATGTATCTCCTGCATTCTGGTGGTGCCTATGAGCTCTTTCCTGGAGTGCCACTTTTAACTGCATTAAAAAATAAAATGCGTAGGATTACAAAGGAAACTAATTATAACGAAATACAGCTATTGAAATATTAAAAATATCCAAATGTGTTAATTTGCGAGATGGTAATATACACATCTCTTTATTAATATGTGAAATAACAAGAGCTAGTAGTAGCTCTAATAACTAATGTAATTCCCAAACAGTCATAAGTAGTATTTGGAGAGATCATAAAGTGAAATTTGAAAACATTTGCAATAACAATAAAGTGATATTGAAGATGCCTGAGATTTCTATCGGTGGGAAAGTCACAGGCACTGCTTATGCTCTTATAGTTTGTTGCCTACATTCATACTAGAAGGAGATGGTAAATTTCAGTTAGAAATTAGTAAATATGGGGGCACCTAGGTGGCTCAGTCAGTTAAGCATCCACTCATGATCTTGGCTCAGGTCTTGATCTCAGGTTGTGAGCTCAAACCCCACATTGGGCTTCATGCTGGGCATGGAGCCTATAAAAAAGAAGTAATTAGTAAAAAATGTAGGTGTTTAATTTTTATCATCTGAGTTTATAGGCTTCCTCTAAATTCAAGAATCTGTTTGTGTCCAGGTCAAGGACTGCTGTTCTAGACATACATTCTAGATGTCAACTAGTGGCATCAGCATCACCAGAAGCTTGTTGAAATAGATAATCTCAACCTCCACCACAGACCCACGCATCAGAGGCTATTCTTCAACAATATCTTTGGGTAGTCTATGTGCACAAAAAATTTTGAGAGGCAACGCAAAGTATATACTTACTTCAGTCAGACCAGCGAAGAGCTACTTGATTGGTATTAAAAAGGTATGATTGTAGATTTATTTCCATCCTTCTCTCTGCCTTTTATGACCTCCTTTCCAAGGTGGGGGATAATTTAACTGAGTGGTGGCATTGGACAATGGCTACTGCTGGTATATATTGCTCCTCAGTGCCCCCTTGGGAACACCTATTATTGGACAAGAGTGTTCTTATACTCTGCATTTGCCTCCTCCAGGTGATGGGTGGATGGACAAGCAAGTTCTGCTCCTTGGGAGAGGGTAGCTGGCAGTTGTCTGTTTCCTTCCTGTGGCTGGGGGCAAGTCAGTATGCTTCACAGGGAAGAATATTTTGGATCTTAGACCCAAGTTCAATTCTCCAATCCAGCTTTACCAAAGCATCAGAACAGAAATGGCATTTTAATTTTTTCCCTGGCTCTGTTCCTTAATTAGCTCCAAAATTTCTGAAGAAGGATATAATTAGCTAGTCCCCTCAAACCCCAACAATACTGACCGTTAGAAAACTTAGAGCCAGGTGTACGAAAGTCTAAGAAGGTATTCTTGTGATAACTTTGTTCCTGGATCATTTTATGTTCTTGTTTTTTTTTTTTTGTTTGTTTCTTTCCCACTTTCTTTGAATTTACATTCTCTCCCTGTTATATTATCTCATTCTATTTTCTCTATCCTGATTGGTCTCTTGAAATCATTTTTGGAATAAGGTAGGAGCACAAATTCATAAATAAAGACACAAATATGAAAGTAAGTGATTATCTGTCATAGTGGGCAGGGGCTGTACCTGTGCAGGGCCATTGTATGGCACAGCTTCAGGGGAATATTATTCTTGCTGTTTATGTAAATAGTGCTCTGTGAGCGTGATAGACCACAAGGTGAATAGTGAAATTATGCAGCAGTGGGTGTGGTCCAGGACTATGGACAAATTTAGACTCTGTAGACTAGTTGGCAATGCATTACTGAAAATGATGAAGAAATTGCTAGTAACCAAGAGCATTTGGGGTAGGCTGTGCATTTGTAAAACTGTTCTTAAAAATTCTAAAAACGTTCTACACTCTTGGGATACATGGATGCATGGAAGTAGGCTCCCTCTTTACTTCCCTTTGAGTTTTCAATGATTTGAAAGCATTGCAGGGGGACAGGATCAGGCCATTCTCTTGCTAAGCGAGTCCAGATGCTTCCCCTAGTATGTGGAATGCCTCATTTGGACAACTGTGAGCCGTAAGATTCAGCCATCCCTGCCTTTTTTTACCAGCCTTCCCCAGCACCACTCTCTTCCCTGTTCACTAGGCTTTGGACACACAGACTGTTCCTTGGCTCCTCCAACTGTCCAGACTCCTTTCATCCTCAAGAGTGTCTGCACATACCCTTCCCTCTGCCTGGAACACCCTTCCCCGCCAGTCCTACCAGTCCAACATCCATCATTCTATAAGGCTTGACTCAGATGTCACTCTCTCCGAGAAGCCTCTGCTGACTCCTCACATCAAGTCCCCTGTTACACCCTTCACAACCTCGACCATGATGCAAATGAATAGTTGTTTCTGTCATTGTTTCTTTAGGGTAATTTTTTCCTACCAGACTATAAGCTCCTAAGAACATGAGCTGTGCTCATCTTGTTAACTACCACTTTATTACCAGCTCGGCCCACAGTGTCTCACACCTCATAAGACTTCACTGAATAATTTGCTGAATAAGTAGATGGAAAAATGGGAAGAAGATCCACGGGTACTACTAAAGTGTTGGAAAATATATTGAACGAGGAAAATATCAATGGGAAATGGAGCATATTTATGCTATTTTAAGAAGAGAAGGGAGAAGTTGGGTTCCGCTTACTCCCTGAACATGTGGGGAGGCCATTGTATGTGAAGTGGACCAGCTACAGAGTTCACTGTGGAAGGTAAGCAGCTCTCTTCCATTTCAGAAGTGCTGGGCAACAGGAAATGGGTTAAAATTGCAGAAAAAAGAAGCAAAGTTAGATATGAAGAGTTTTTCTGAATTTCAAGAATAATGAGATTTGGACAAGAAAGGCAGTCTCTCTGAATGGGGAGGAGCCAGATGTTGGGTTCAAATCCTGACTTCACTGCTTTCTAGCTCTGGACAAATTACCTAACTTACCTGTGCGTCATTAAAAAAAGGGAAGGGCAAGATGGCGGAAGAGTAGGGTAACCAAGTCACCTGTCCCCACCAAATTACCTAGATAACTTTCAAATCATCCTGAAAACCTAGAATTCAGCCTGAGATTTAAAGAGAGAACAGCTAGAATGCTACAGTGAGAAGAGTTTGTGCTTCTATCAAGTACAACTTGTTTTTGGCCACACTGCACTGAGCAAAATGACTAGAAGGAAAACTCACCTCAAAACAAAGAAGCAGAAACAGTCCTCTCTCCCACAGAGTTACAAAATTTGGATTACAATTCAATGTCAGAAAGCCAATTCAGAACCACAATTATAAAGCTACTGGTGGCTCTAGAAAAAAAGCATAAAGGACTCAAGAGACTTCATGACTGCAGAATTTAGATCCAATCAGGCAGAAATTAAAAATCAATTAAATGAGATGCAATCCAAACTAGAAGTCGTAACGACAAGGGTTAATGAGGTAGAAGAACAAGTGAGTGACATAGAAGACAAGTTGATGGCAAAGAGGGAAACTGAGGAAAAAAGAGAAAAACAATTAAAAGATCATGAGGATAGGTTAGGGGAAATAAATGACAGCCTCAGGGAAAAAAAATCTACATTTAATTGGGGTTCCCGAGGGTGCTGAAAGGGACAGAGGTCCAGAATATGTATTTGAACAAATCATAGCTGAAAACTTTCCTAATCTGGGAAGGGAAACAGGCATTTGGATCCAGGAAATAGAGAGATCCCCCCCCCTAAAAAAAGGGAGGTGGGGAGACAGAATATTAATGGTACCCATATCATAGGCAGGGTGAGTATGTAATTTGTTTTTTCACATCAGACACTTTTGAGAGTAAAGAGTGGGGGAGCTATTAATAATCTTTGCCGGGATAACAGGAGTAAATTGGAACTACACTCAGCACACGAAGAGTTATGGTCATTCTACTCATAAAGTGTTAAAAGGATTAAAGAAATTAATACATGTAACTCACTTAGAGGCATGCCTGACACACATTAGTGCTAGGTGAGATTAATTATTACTGTTACGAAGCAATAGAATCTTCCTGGAGACTTTAGGAAAAAGAGGTACTGTTGATTATATGGGATGGAGCCTGTATCTCAAGGTGCATCAGGATTTAATTGCTTGCTTTATTTAATCCTTCCTTCCTTTTAACATTAGTAAAAAATGAAGTACAGCAATCCTAGAAAAATGTACATGTAACAGCTGTATAACTTACCGAATTACCACAAATTGAGCACATACAGAAGCCACCCTGTATGCACCACCCAGATAAAGAAACAGAATATCATAGAATTTCAGAAGTTCTTCCAATCAGCCCTTCCCAATAACCCTTCCCAATCACCAACCCATTGCCTCTGCCCCAGGAGTAACCAAACTTCCCGACTACCAACTCCATGGGTGAGTTTTGCCTGTTTTTGAAATATAAAAATATGCACACATACTAGATGTGTTCCTTTGTGTCTGGCTTCTTTCACTCAACACTTGGTTAATGTGGTTCATTCATTGATGTTGAATCAAGTAGGCACCTATCTATTCTCATTGCTGTGTAATATTCCACCATGTGAGTACATGACAATCTATCTACTTATTCTACTATGGATGGATATTTGGGTAATTTCCAGTTTCTTGTTAGTATGAAAAATTCTGCTCTAACCATTCATATATTTTAGATGTGCAAGTATTCTGTTGAATATATATTCTCTTCTATATATTCAGGAGTGTAATCACTGTTATAAGGGGTGCATTTTTCAGCTTTACTAGATTCTGCTGAAGAGCTTCCCATGGTTGTTGGACAAATTCACTCTTCTACCATGATTTATGAGAATTCTGGTGGTTCCTTGTTCTCATCCCTGTTAGGCATTGTTGGTCTTTTTTGATTTTAGTCGTTCTGGAGATTATGGCATTCTGAATTTTTAAAAAAATGCTCATGAATTCTACTTAATTATAACAACAAACACCTCATTTTCTGAGAGTCTACTAAGCGCCAGTTACTGAGCCAGATGATTCATAGATATTACTTTGGGTAGTCCATGCAGGAACCCTCTGAGTGAGGCGTTCTTGTCTTCATTTTATAAGTGAGGACCAGAAAGAGTGCATCACTTACTCAAGGCCACAGTGATCACATGTGGCAAGGCTCTGGTTTTGTTTGGTCCAGTACAGTTTGATCCTGGAGCCCAAGCACCCTTCTGACTGCATGGTGGTGTTAGCAGGGGTGAACATGGAAGAGGAAAAATAGGTGACCTCAGTAGAGCCATAAGGCTATGCCTAGTCCAGCAGCTGTCCTTGGGGCTTCCTGTGTGATAAGTTCTTGGTTGCATCACTGGGGTGTGCATCCCTAGACACTAAACTGGATCCCTCTTTTTGAGGGTGGTGGAGGTGTTTAGACAGTAAAACACTTCCCAAGCCCTTGTTCCCTGCGGACAAGCATCTAGAAAACTGGGACGAATATCCTGTCCTGGCTACAACTGATGCTCAGATATGGTTGTTCTGTTCTTTATGCTGCTTCTTTATGCAAGAAGATCAGTTGTTTGTTTGAAGAGTTGCTCTATCTGTTGGGGGAAGGGAGGCTTGGGGTTCTCCCTTTGCACAGATTTTGTGGCTCTCATGACCCTGCCTCTGAGTAACGGGTCCCCTCCCTACCTCCTGGATGCTGACCACAGTGTAGAAGCTGTGGAAATGAGGACCGTGTTTGGAAGCCCCCCTCTTTTCCTGGGGTCTTCCTGAGGTTCCCCACTTGCCTACATTCCTTCTCCATTATGGGTCGGGATCTCTATGCTCTCTCTGCCACAGTGACCTCTGCAATGTGCTCTGAGTACAATGCGCTCTTTCACCTGCAACGGGGATATGGCTGAGCCACCCAGAGGCTTGTCTCAACCTCCAACTTGCTCCTGCAGTCTATCCACTGACCTTGAAAACATAGGCACATCTTTAATTTAGATATTGGTAACCTTTTCCATTGTAAAGCAAACATAAAGAGTAAAACTACCAAAAGAAACAACTTAGTGAATTATTTATATGGCAAACGTCCTTGTTACTATTGTCTTGGTCAAGAAACAGAACACTGCCAACCACCCCAGATGTCTTCAGGTGTCCTGCCCCACCAAAGCCCCTCCTTCTCCCGAAAGCATGCACACTCCCTTGCTTGTACAGGAATCATGTCCTTCGATGACTTTGTCTAGATTCATCACTGGGGTGTGCATCCCTAGACACTAAACTGGATCCCTCTTTTTGAGGGTGGTGCAGGTGTTTAGACAGTAAAATGCTCTAAGATTCCTCTCTCATTCCTTCTCTCTCCTCTCTCTCCTGCACGCTGGTTTCTTTCTGCTTCTGCTTCTTCTTCTTTTTTCTTTTTTTTTTTTTTTGATCTTATTTATTTATTCATGAGAGACACACAGAAAAAGGCAGAGACATAGGCAGAGGGAGAAGCAGGTTATCCGTGGGGAGTCCGATGTGGGACTCGATCCTGGCACCCCAGGATCACGACCTGAGTCAAAGACAGATGCTCAACCGCTGAGCCACCCAGGTGCCCCATCTTTCCTTTCTGCTTCTGCTTGCAAACTCTAGGCTGCCCTTCTGGCTCCTCACCTCCCACAGCCACTGGCTTGTGCTTTCTGGTTTCCCATTTAGACTGCTGTTTTTCTTTTTGGGCACAGCCTTTGAAAATCCTGGTGAATATAGTTCCCCATCTCCTTCTCCAAGACTAATGCCTTTTCGCCTGCTTAGAGTAACCTGCTTCCTCTTTGGCTCCTAGAAAACACCATTTCATCCTTTAAGACTTTTGGTCAACTGTCACTTTTTCCACGAGCCCTTTCCCAACTCTTTCTGTAAACTCATTTCACTTTTTTCTGTGTCCTCAAAGCATATCTTGGACAACTTCATTTTCTGTGTTTCCCTGACTGTGTGGTAATACTTTGCTTGAATATCTGTCTTACTGGTTGGCAGGGTCAGGAGGTCATCGTAGGTGATCAATAAATGTCTCTTGAGAGAACAAGGACTCTAAAGGTTCATGCAAATTCTTGATAATAGAGTTATTGTATGGGGTGAGAGCTTACAGAAATAATAAACTGGGAGTGGGCAGAAGCAAGCATATTTTTAGCTGCAATTGTCATGTAGCAAACCCACAGGATACATGAAAAATATAGTCAGAGAATATGGGGTGAGGGGACAGCAAGGAGGCTCCAAAGAGATGAAATAATGCTCTAATGAGAGCACAAATTGTGAACCAGGAGAAGAATTTGTGTTTTCTTCTTTTTCTTTTAATTACATGACATTTTATTGTTTAGGAAAATCCTTACAATATGCCAATCACATCTTCTTCTTCTTCTTTTTTTTTTTTTTTTAGCAATTAAAGTAATATGTGCATAATGGTGAACAAATATTCAACCAGTAAGAAGGGCCTGGTATGAAAAGAATAAAGCTTTCTTTCCTGACTTACTCTTAAACCACTCGCCTAGTTTTTTAAGGATCTTTTAAGGAAGATTCCTAAGTACTTTCTTAGATCATCATAAAACACTTCAAATATTTACTTAGCCCTTGGAAAGGGGGCGGTTCAGAGTGTGGGCTTTGGCATCAGTCAGATCTGTGTTCTAATCCACTACTTATTTCCTATTTGACCTACCAAAGGCAAAATTCCTGCAAAATCTTGAAATAAATTTTGATTTAACTACTCTGCAATCTTAAGGATTAAAATTTACTTTTTCTTTTCCATGACCCTGTTCCTTTATTTTTTAAAAAGATTTTATTTATTTATTTGAGAGAGAGAGAATGCATGAGAAGGGAGAGAGGCAGAGGGAGAAGCAGACTCCACTGAGCTGGTAGTCCGATTCAGCATTCAATCCCAGGACCCTGGGATTATGACTTGAGCTGAAGGCAGACCTTTAACTGACTGAGCCACCCAGGTACTCCTTGATGATGTTTTTGTTTACTCTCTTATATCATTGAATGGAGAGCCAGAAAACCTGGGTCTTAACTGTATTCAGTCATTAAGTCTCCACATGGTCTTGGGTGGGACCCTCCACCCTTTCTCCAGGCAGCCTTGGGCAGTCCCCACACTCTTTGGATCTGAGCTTCTTCATCTGAAAATAAGTGGTTTCTGCTATGTGGGTACTTCCAGTTCTAAAATCTAATGGCCCTGTTATCCAGTGATGTGATGGATTTCATGAAGCCATTCTCAGTCTGCTTTTCTCTATGACCTGGAACATACACACCCAGGTCAAAAAGTCTTTCTTGGAGACTGGAGTGGATACCCTTCCTTCCCTCAGAAGGCTGTTGTGGAATTAATGAATTAAACTGGTACCCCTTTGAACTCTCAGATGTGGAAGAAGGGTGATACATAGAGAAACCATGGCTTATTAGTATTTTTAGAAAGAGCCTGAAGGGACATGAGACAGTACTGTCAGCAGAAGGTCTGCAGCTATCTACTTAAACCACAGCTTTCTTCTTTCAGCCATCCTGCCTGTTGATTTGAAATCTTGGGAGCACACAGGGAAGGATGTTTCTGCGGCTCAGGGTGACAGAAGAAGAGAAAACGAGTGGTCCTTCCAGAATATTTATGGGTCACTTTATGTTCCCCAGAGCGTGCAGGGAGGCATGTTGCAAAAATACATGCTTAAATCAATACTTGGGATATTTTTTGCAGGGCTCACGGTGATTTAGGCTTCTTAAATATATGTAATGCCGTATTTCCAGCACACCGGGAGATAGAGAATCCACTCGGTTCTTTTATGCGGGGATGGTAAATCACAGAGCTGTAATAGAGATGTGAAATGGGCATTAAGCAAAAAACAAGCAGGCAGAGATGAACCCTCCTGAAGTGTCATAATCTATTTTAGTTTGCTAAATGAAATTGGGTTTTCCTGGTGAGCCTAAAATATCATTTCCCATCTCTAGCTGATACACGCTCTTCATGGTAGGAGGGGAGGAGGTAAGGATATAGTGGAGGCCGAGGAGAGGGGGAGATGTTGATGGTGGGGAGGGACTGGAGAGAAGAGTATTTTTTAGTAAATCTAGTGCAATGTGAAGTTGGAAACAAAGCTGGCTCATCACAAGTTGCATCAAAATTACTCCAAAGGACTTCTGTAGGCACTTCACAGAAAAGGAAATCCAAATAGTGAATAAGCTTCTATAAAGATGCTTAATATCAGGATACCTGGGTGGCTCAGTGGTTGAGTGTTTGTCTTTGGCTCAGGGCATGATGCCAGGATCCTGGGATTGAGCCCCGCATGGGACTCCCTGCATGGAGCCTGCTTCTCCCTCTACCTATGTCTCTGCCTCTCTCTCTGTGTCTCTCATGAATCTATAAATAAAATCTTAAAAAAAAAAAAAAAGAAAAGGTGCTTAATATCATTACTCTACAGAGAAATGCAAATTTTAACTACAACAAGATGCCACTACATACCCAATGGAATAGCTAAAATTAAAAGGACTAACCACACCAAATGTTCGTGAGATGCACAATGGTAAAATCACTTTGTACAAATATTCTTGGAATACTGCTTGGAGGTATATCAAAGCTAAACATATGCCCATCTGATGGCCTAGAAATTCCACTAAAAGACATGTTTAAGGCTGTTCACATCATCTTTATTCATAGTAGCCCCAAACAGAAACAACTCAAATGATCATCAACAGTACAATAGATAAATAAATTGTGGTACCTTTACATAGTACACAGCAAGGAGAAAGAACATCTTGCTGCTATGTGCAGTAATATGGATGACTCTCACAAATATAATGTTGAATAAGCCAGATTCAAAAGAATATTATTGTGTGATTCTATTATAAGATTCAAGAATAAGCGAAATTAATCTATGATGATAGAAATAAGACCAGTGGTTACTTTTGGGAATGATTAGGAGGGGGATTAGGAATGATTATGAGGGAAACTTCTAGAGAGTTGGAAACAACCTATATCTCAATTTAAGTGGCGGTGAGGTGACACAGGTGTAAACATATGTAAAAGTTTATTGGGCTTCATACTTTACATTTGTGCTTCTTTGTCAATCAAATATGTCAGTCAAAAAGGGAAAAAAATCAAATCCATTTGGCTTCAAATTACTGCAAATTACATTCTACTGATATTTTCTAGGAAAAGGAGACTTGCCTGTGTCTTCTCATTATACCATGAGCTCTTGAGGGTATTCAATTTCATTGCCAAAACCATAGTACCTCAGTCCATGACACACCCACTGAATAACTTCACTAAATGTTTAGGCTCTGGATTCTGCTTCTGGTGGACACTCAGGTTGAGGTGACGTTAATGACTTTTGACATGTTCCTTCCTTTTAGAATATGAGTAGCTTTATTTCTCAAAACATGTCCTTTCTATGGCCTTCAGAAAAGGGTGTGTTTTATATCAGAATCACAAGGACTGTAGAATCAAATAAGGTAAGACTCCTAACTCTGCCACTTCCAGATTCAGGTAATCACTTTGTCTCTCTGGGTCTAAAATGAAGTCAATGACATTTACATTGTAGGCTTATGATACAGAGTAAAATCATAATTTTGGAAAGGCTGCTGACATAGTGCACCTGGTACATAGTAGGTGCTTAATCAGTGTTCTCTCATTATTGTCGTTTTTTCTGTAATCAGAGTTATCCTACCTGATGACCTAGCTGAATTTCTAGCGTTTCTCTGCTTTTCCCCAGTCCTCTTCCTAAGTGTATGGACATTTCCACTCTGACATTTGGCTCATTATCTTGCCCGTATAACACAGAAAACAATTCCCAACTGCCCTCTGAGAATTATCAAAACCCTTCATGGAGGACAAAGAATCCCTTCAAGGTTATGATGAGGGCAAGGAAATCTGAAAGTATGATTCTATCTTTCCCTATCTCTTCATGCACTTCCTGAGAACTTTTATGTCTGTCTACTTTAGAAGTTACCCCAAATCATTTATTGGACTCTCAGTCTAGGAACTAAAATCAAATGCATAGGACATGCCACAAATCTATCAAGGTGAGAAGATTTAAATTTACATTTACGCCAACTGAGCTTCAAAATCCTTTCCTCATGATTTCCTCATGTTTCCCCAAAGACTGATAGGAAGTTGTTAAAATGAAATCAGGTCAAAGGAATGGGCTTCTACTTTTAATTTGAGGGGAAAGGGAAACATTAAGCCATATGTAATTATGAAGTCAATTGTCCTGAGTTTGGGCGCTTTAGTTCTAATGAAGTTTAAAGTAGTTGAGTATAGACAGTGAAGAAAATGAGAATCTCAGGTTAATGGTTCTTGAGAACTATTCCATTTTGCTCAGGCCGCAAGATAAAAGAATAAAGTAAGACATGTCTTGTGAAGGTTGTTGAGCAAGGCACTGTTCTTAACTTGTATATTCTTAACTCCTGTCAAACTTTCTTCTTAGCCAATGATTTCAAAGACAAGCATTTCCCAAATTTTTCCTTATGGACAACATGCCCTGCTCTGTGCACCCATGGGGTCTCATGGATGAGAAGTTTGGGCATCCCAGTGCACTTTGTCTCCTTGGAGATTTATGTTTATGAAGAAATTCCCCATGTTGTTAAATCAGTATTTCTCCAAATGATTTGAATCCTGGAGTCCCATTTTGATTTAAGAGTAATGGCCTGTGGAGTACAATGTGGAAAATCTTGGCACAGATACATGCTGTCAATGACTAAAATCTAAAACTAAAAGTGTCTTTTCCCACAAATGTCACTATTGTACTTGGTTTTCTAGAGCTTTTATAGAACCTATTAAATTAAAATTATGAACTAGTCCAATTTATATCCAATTATATTATCACTGCAACTTAAAGCCTATCAATTCCATATGAAGCCTATTATTTTATTCTCTATTCATTCTGATTAAACCTAATATCCAAAATTCAATTATGTAAATAAAGTAAGGCAGTGTTTACCAATCTTGTTTCCATTTGGAAACATGCCCTTATTAGCACAGGTTCCTATGTCTATTTTGTACATATAAATCCATTTCTGTGTGCACGCATCTTTTCCAGAATACAAGCTTCCCTGCATCCTGATTTCTCATAAGGAGAATTCTACCGTGGACTCCCGGACACAGTAAGAGGATCATGGCTTCAGAGTCAGCTGGATGTAGGTTTGAGTTCAAGTGCTGAGCCAAGTCATTCAGAATCTCCTAGTCTTGGTTTTCCCATCTTTTAAAAAATTTTCTTTATTTGTGCATGCATGCATTAAAGAAATTCCCCATGTTGTTAAACAGGTGTTTTTCCAAATGATTTGAATCCTGGAGTCCCATTTTGATTTAAGAGTAACGGCTTATGGAGTACAATATGGCAAATCTTGGCATAGATACATGCTGTCAGCGACTAAAATGTAAAACCAAAACCAAAAGTGTTAAACACAGTGTTAAGTTAGTTTCAGGTGTACAACATAGTGATTCCACAACGCTACACATTATGCTGTGCTCACCGCAAGTGTTGCTACCACCTGTCACCCTGCAGTGCTATTACAGCACCATTGCCGATGTTCCCTATGCTGCACCTTTCATCCTTGTGACTTATTCGTTCCATAACTGGAAGCCTATACCACCACTATCCTTCACTCATTTTGCTCCTTATCACCCATTGGCCATCTTTAGTGCTTACTTTATTAACACTTACCTATTAGCACTTAACTTGCATGGCAGGTTTAAGGATTCAACAACATATTCTATCTATCATCTATATCTATCTATCATCTATCTATCTATCTATCTATCTATCTATCTATCTATCTATCATCTATCTATCTACCTATCTAATCTATTTTCATCTATCAAACAGCTTGACATCATCCTCCATGGCACATAATTACTTTATAAGTGGTTTCACTCTTTTTTCTCGTTGGATTTGATGACCTAAAATGCATCTTGTGTGTTCCTCTCATCCTGATTATCTTCTGCATAACACACACATTGAACCGAGGTTTTCTTCCTGTGCAAACAACCATTATGAGTACACCCTGGTATGATATATAACTGACAAAGAGTGGCTTATATTTGTTTCCTGATCTTAATGTTCTTTATGATTCGGTGGCTCTAATTTTTAAAAGTCACCTCGGTCCTAAAGTTGTAGGTGAATATTGAATGTCATGTTTCTCTACAGCAGGGTGTCTGATCATTTTTTATCTGCAGCCACTGTTTCTCTGTGTCATATGCTGAAGATGTAGCTGATGAAGATTTGCTTCAGGTTTCTGATGGAAAAATGAATATCTGAGGGGAAGAAAGGAACACAGGCTTCATATTTCAACCTACAATTGCAAAGGAACAATACCAATGTTCATTGGGAGCTTATTCTGATGCCCTCATGTTTTCAGAGGGGAGCGCCAGACTGTAACAGTGGCTTGGTTACCAAGTGAATTGGCTTGAAATAAGCTTTCAATAGTGAGTTAGAATCCAGCTGGGTTCTTTGCATCCCCTTTAAATATGTTCTATAGGATGTTTGTGTTAATACATATTTTCTTGAGGAAATACCCCAAATTAACCTCACATATCTAGTCTGAGACACCAACTATAAGAAACACCACTAGCTTTCCAAAATGGTTTTACCATGTATATATTTTTAATATTGCCAACAAATCCGGTCAATATTTCATAAGGACAGGATGATAGGAGTGGTGTTACAGTAAATCAAAACTTCAAGAAACTCTCATTCTGAGAAAGAACACCTAACATCAGAAATGAAAGACCTCACTTTAAGTGTCCCATAATTCCATTAGCAAAACCTTGTGATAAAAATGTATTTAGCCTCGTCATCAGAGTACTGTCAAATTAAATCCTATGCTCTGGCCAAAAGTCAACAGTTCATCAATTTAGCATCTGCCTTCTAAGCTTTTCTGAGATGGAGTTCATTCCTTTCTGGGTCTAGTAAAATTACTAAAACGCTAGGAAATCTTTAAATGTTATATGGTAGGATTACTGAAACCCTAGGAAGCCATCGAACTTGGAACTCCTGAAAAAGATAAGCACAGGGAGGTTAAATCCATGATTTTAGCATATTTAGAACTTTTTTTTTTTTTTTTGGTGAAAGACTTTTAAATAGCTTTGAAATCATTGTATTTTCATTTGTTTTATTTGTTATTTTTTAAGTATTGAAAGCTTTCAGAAGAATCAGCCACACTAAATTTGTAACTGCAGTTTCAATTGTATAAGAAAATTGAATTAATCAAACTTGTAATCAATGACTAAATGCCTAAGAAAAAAGGCTTTCAAAGTGTCTTTTATTAGATATATGAGTGTAATGAATTAAGCATTAAACATAATACAAATAGTGCATGTTCCTTTCCACACACAAAAGCCCTGCAGACGTTAAAGAGAGCTTAACATGGTCTTAATTCCTGGAGTTATTAAAGTTTGTCTCACTGAGTAAGATAAAGCAGTTGAGTCAATAATAATTAGGCATTTACTCCTAAGGAGTGGGTCTTAAGAGCTAATTAGTCAATGAGAAATAAGTTTCTCATTCTGATATAACAACCTTGGTGGAAATGGACCAGTGGGGAGGGAGCTTTTGTGAGCTATGCATTGCTGAAATAGTCTCCGTGGGCCAGTACTGTGTGCCCATGGGGACTGTGGCCCATGGAGACTGTGTGCCCATTGGGAGTGTAGCCCAAGACGTTTCATTAAGTTTGTTCTGAAGGCCCGCTATCTTCAACCAGAATTGTGAGACTCTCCCCCCATGGTCATGGGTAGAAATTACTTGTTTCCTACATCCAGTGGATAAGATTCATTTCCTTTCATAAAAGACTGGAATCCAGAAGGTATCTATCACATCCCATGTAGAAGGGTTAAGGATACTCAGGTAAGTTGTTTCCCTTGCCCTTCATTTCTCTGGCTAACATTGAGGCCGTTTATATCACACATTCACAGCATGCCAAGAAAAAGTTACTATCCACAAAATAAACAAATAAAATCTAAATATTTTGGAGGAGTGGGCCAGCTCTAAATGTAATTCAAGAGACTACTTACAAAACTTTTTGTTGACAAGTTCCAGGGACATTCTATTTCAACCAAGGTGACAGTTGGCTATCTCTCTTTAGCAAGCGTAACTAGAGTGGAATTGTAAAAAAGACAGCTTAAACAAGCATTTGTGTTGTACTTCTTATGAAACCAGACATGCTCACTGGAAGGAAGGGGAGGTCAGCGCAGAGTTGCAGAGCTCCTCCTGCCTCTCCATTGATGGGCACCTCTCAGACTTACAAACGTTGCAGGATGGTATTTTTAAATGGAAATGTTTTCACTTCAAGGAATCCCCAGATGTTTCTAGTTATCCTTTTTTTCCTATCCCCTACCCCCAAATCAATAGCCTTTTTTGCTTTAGGAGGAGGGTGGATACAACACAGAACAAAGACATTATTGTTATCTTTGACTCTTCAGAGTTCTGAGAGTCCATGGCTGTAACAATAGTCTGAAAGCCAAGTTGATTTTGATTTCTGAGAACTAGGCACTTGAGATAAAAGGGACTTTTATTCCGAGTCTCCGAGAAGACACAGTTTGAGGTAAGTTTAGTTTGAGCCTGGAGGACTCAGATGTGAGAATTAACACTAGAGTATGAAAGGATGTAGGATAGGACATCAGAGAATATTCCCCTCATGAAAAGAGATCTGAATACTAGCACTTGGTAGGGAGGAGAAGTGTGGAGGAGGACAGCAAGAAACTTCAGTTGACATCCATGTTTCTCATGCAGTGTTGGAACCCAGAAAACGAGGTGGGTGGTACTGTGCCCCAGCATGGCCTGGGGGCTTCTTAAGCCTGCAAACACCTCTGTATATAGCCCCTTCATTAAATTTCTTGAACCGTGTGTTGGAGAGTGTTTCCTACAAGGGCCCTGATGGTTGTAAGATCTGATATGATGGTGGGGTGAGTGCTCAATGAGAGTTACTCACAGCCTCTCCAAAGGGGGAGGTGACTCTTAAAGGAATTTACTGAGTCATTTATTTATCCAAAAGATGTGCTTTGACTGACCAGTGTTGGAGCACTCATTATGTGGGCCCATCATTATACGAGGCAAAGTTGTGACCTCCCAAATCTTATAAACCGGAATTGCAGGTGAGTGTCATATGTACAAAAACCTGCAGCACATGCTCTAGGCATCTTTGGTAGAAACAAAGGAAAAAATATCAGCAATACAGGCTTATGAATCCTCAAAAGCATGGAGTTTTCAGAGTTAGGGTGTTACCTGGAGTTTTGAGGGGAAATTTAATCCAACGGAACAAATGGAAGGCCACTGCATGTGAATGTGCACAGTGGACACTGCGCAATTCTAAGTCTGTGCTGGTGGTGCCTCCCTCCCATCTCTGAAATTGTGCAATGTCCAACCTGCATAACCATACATCTGTTTGTCTTGGGCAAATAGAAATAGAAGCTGGGGAGGGTTTTCAAGGTCAATACTGGAAAATATTAGGAACAGACCTACCTTTTGTATTCTAACATGCAGATGCGAGTGTCACCTTAATCATGTAGTGCTTCCTAGTGCTACAGGACTAATGAAGACTTCTTTCAAAAGCTCCAAAATGCTCTGTGTGCCCTGACCTTACCTGACTCTCTAGTCTCAGTTTGCTTTGTGTTCCCTCTGTACTAGCCACACGTTGCCTTCTCGGCCTCCTCTGAACTTATCATGTAATTTCTTGCTTCAGGACCTTTGCATAGTTTACTTCCTCTGGCTAGAAGCCCTTCCTCACCCTTCTGGGTCTACCTCTTTTGGCTCTTCCTTCAGATCTTAGCTGAAGGGTCACTTCTTGGACAGGTCTTCCCTGATCACGTGGCATTCCGCCATCAGACACCCTCCCAGGAGAGCGTATCTCCCCTTGAGATAACTGCAGGGATATCTGTTGTCCTAGACAAATGTCATAATAACAATAACAGCTCACATGCATTGGATGCTTTCTCTGGCTGGGTACTCTTTTAAGGTCAGATTAACTCATTTGATCTTTACAGCACCAGAGTGAGGACGGTACTCTGGTTACCTATCCTAATTTTATAGGTGAGGAAACACAGGTTAACTTCCTTGACCAAGGTTAGGTAGCTCAGGAGGATGGGGACCACATCTGTTTCACTTGCCCTTGAGTACTCACTAGCCTCATGCCTATCATAACAAATTAGCACAATTTCTTGGCTACCTGAATAAAACGTGTTTGAGTTGAATCTCAGAGAGTGGGTTCCAGGCACGAGGCTCCAGTCATGGAGGGGGTAGGGGAGCAGGAGTGGGTTGAGAGACAAAATGGGAAATACCAGACAAAAGAATCCAGAAGAAAAGCTGTGAATAAAGCGAGAAAAGACATATTCCTTTCATTGGCCTTGAGGCATGGTGATAGGTCCTGTGGGTTTCAGGGTGAAGGGCCAGGCCCAAGTGAATGCTTAGCAGATGTTAGAAAAAGAGGTCACTGGTGGTGACTGGTAGGGTCACTGGAAAGGGGACCCCAGGTAGGTGCCCCAAACCTCACTCTCATGGATAGAGGGTACCTGGGAAAAAGAAAGTTTGAGGTCACAGATGGTCCTCATTTCTTCCAGTTTATTTTAATCTTTCTCCAAAAGATCACACTTCACCAAAGGATATAATTGGAATCTTTCAGCCCAAGGGCGTATTTTATGAGGAAAGAGATCTAGAAGGTCTGTACATTCACCTTGACTCACAGGAAAAGGGGAGGGTGAAGGGAATGCGATTATGATGGATTTTGCCAGGCAACAGGAAGCTGTCACTAAATAATAAATCACTGATATGCAGCTTTACCCAGGGATCACCCGGGTGCCTTTGGAAGACTTGGTTCTTTGGCTAAGTCCTGAGTTTTTCACATTGGCTCATGTTGTCTGCATAAAGGGTTGGGGGTGGGAGACAAAGTTCAATGACAAGGGTCATTTTCTGTTGGTGTAGAAGGAAGAGCATTGGATGAGAAATCCCAGGACTCACTGTTGTCTTTGCCTTTTAATGTGCCCTGTGCCCTTGATCGAGGTTTTCTCATCCCTGGACCCACATTTGAACAATGTAGAGGTGGAATGGCTGCTCCGTTGTTAAGTTTCTGTGACTCTTCATGGGGCAGAGCACGCTGTCGTGGCTGATGCTGTTGGCAGCAGGCGGGGTGGGGCTGTCAGGGGTTTGCTGCCTGAAAGATCCTGGAGGAGGTCTTAGCATTCAAAGGCTCTGTGGGTCTGTAAGTGGATACCGTGACAGTAGTAAGCGTAATGGCTTAATATGTAAACTACGTGGTGCATTTCACTCCTTGGCAAACTCAGCAGTTCTCCTGGGAGGCTCTGCTGTCACTTCTGGCTGCTGTTCCTGCACGGGAGATCACAAACAGTAGCGGGCAAGCGGTCCCTCTCCATGAGCCTATTTGCTGATCAGCACCTGATACCAGAAGGGAGAAATGACCTCAAGAACCCCAGCTCTGTGATAATCTGCACCGGGCAGCATTTTAGAGGAAGCATGTCTCATTGTGGCGCTGAAGCACTATTCTAAAGTTGAAGATTACCCAGTATCACTAGAATGTTCTCTCAAAAAGCTGTCATATCTCACAGAGTCCTCTCCTGGGTTTGTTCCCGTCTCTCCCAGGAGAGAGGGAGGAACGGGATGCATTTCCCCCCCTCTTACTGGTGGGAGAACTGAAACAGCAGGAGTCATGACTGTCCAAGGTCACCCGACTAGCTGGAGGCAAGAGTGGGTCTTTGAGCCTAGTCCTTTTTGTTGTCACTTCAAAATACTACATTCAAGCTAAGCTTTGTTTTGGTCTCCATTTTCCCTCTTTTACTAGTTTGGCTGTGGATGGAGCTGTTTACTGGGCCGTCCTAGAGTTTCTCTGTGGAGGTCAAGGTCAGCCTGTGAAACTCTGCACGGTGAACGCTCTGAAGGAACACCAGCTTCGGAATATTTCCTAATTGAACAACAATGATGACAAGAACTAAGATTGTCCAGCTCTTGCTCTGTGCTAGGGGCTGTTCTCCTTACCTGTACCCTCCATGAATCCTCACGGCCACCACATGAGGCACGTATTAATGTTATCACCAGTGTGCAAAAGAGGAAACTGAGACTCAGAGAAGCCAAGTAACTCCCCAAGGTCACACCCGGAATGGTTTTGTAGGGTGTCAAATTGGCCAACTGGGAAGCAGTTTCCCAGAACCCCTTTCTTCTCGTGATCCTGGACTAGAGCTGGCCAGAAGGGAAATTTGCTTGGAATCTGCTAGGTGGGAGAGAAACAGCCTTTCTTTCCTGAGGTGTGCCGTGGTAAGCAGTGAGAGGTGGATGCAGAGATGCTGCCAGCGGATGCAAGTCTTTTCTCATCACTTCTGCCTCCTGTCCAGTTCTTCCTGGCTGCTGGCCCAGCTGGCCAATGGCAGCCCAGTACCATGCCCCAAGGCAGGACAAAGCCCTCTCTGACACGCCTTCAGGGGCACTCCTTTGGTCCAGGCCTGCAGCTGGAACTGCTGGGCTTTCTCACTCCCCTCCCTGACTGGTCCTCCCCAGGCCAGTGCTTCCAGAAGTCCGTCAGTGACTTTGCACCAATCCTCCCATTCACCCTCTGGACCTTTACCTCTCCAGCCACTCCCACAGCCGTGGAAGGTCCAAGGTCTCTCCCAGTGCCTTCTTCCATGTTGCCATGGTGGGTCTCCTTCCCCGATTGAACCTGGTTGCTACACATGGCTGGTAAAAGACTGAGGTAGGTCTTGAACCCAAATCTGACTGACTCTGAAACCCATGCCAGCAGCTCCTTTCACAGTAATCGGGAATGAGGAAATACAAATGTCGCCAGCCAACCCTTCCGGCTGCATACAGTGAATCACAGTGATTTATGTAAAAATCATGGCTTTAAACTCTTGGTGGAACTTTTCTTCTTCCTTTTCACAACTTCTATCCCACTCAACACATTGATGAAGTGATTCTCAACAACCTTCAAAAATAAAGTTGGCCAGCTCAAGTCCTTAATTTGGTAAACATTAGCATAAGGGAGGCCTCCTCAGCTGCAGCGCTAGGGACATTTGGGACCAAATAATTTATTGTTGCAGAGGCTGCCCTGTGCATTGTAGGATGACTAGCAGCAGCCCTGGCCTCCACTGCATAGATAACAGCAGCACCCCCAAGTTGTGGCGATCAAAACTGTGTTTAGACATTGCCAAGTGTCCCCAGGATGGTAATATCACACCCAGGTAAGACTAGTATTAGGTAATAAATCCCATAGGTGCATGGGGGCAGCATTTGGAACTGGGAGTCAATGGAGGTCTCTTCTCCTCTGGTGTTGATGATAATCTCTCCTGGCACCTTCCAACGGGGTGGACAGCTCCTTTGGAGACTCCTTCAGGTCTCCTCATTCTGGGCTGGCTCCTCTTCCCCTCTGCATGTGTGTTATCCTGGGTGACAGTGCCTGCCCTGCCTGTGGCCGTGAATATTACCTTCCCCGGATACCATGCTGGTCTCCTTCCCAACCACTCCCCCTCTTTTCTAAGTCTTCCTACTCACTCACTGTGTAGCAACTTATAAAGGATTCACATGCACAATTAAATTATGAAAACATGCCTGGTAATTATATTTACTAACTTGGGGATAGAGATTATTGTCTCAGGGATTAAAGGCAAAGGAAGGATGGGAGAGGGGTCTTGGGTATACTAGGAATAACTATGTACATAAAGAGAGAGAGGTGAGAGGCGCCTGGGTGTCCCAGGTGGTTAAGTGTCTGCCTTCAGATTAGGTCATGATCTCAGGGTCCTGGGATCAGCCTGAGTCTGCCTCCACACCGCATCTCACGTCCTGCTCCACACTCAGGGGGCAGTCTGCTTCTCCCTCCTCTTCTGCCCTCCCCCACCACTCATGCTCTCTTTCAAATAATTAAATATTTAAGAGAGAGAGAGAGAGAGATATGAAGCAGATTATAACAATATTAACATCTGTTAAATCTGAGTGGTGGGTATTTGTGGCTTTTTACTTTGTTTTGTGAGCTTTAATGAAATGTTTTATAGACGTTCATAGTTTTATAGTTTTGAGAAAAGGTAAAAGTATATTGAACAACTGTGACTAACAATGTAGTAAAGCTAGAACTATCTTTTAGATAATAGTCATAAAGCTATTTCAAATCCTACATAAACTTTTGATTCAGAGATGAGATTGGCCATCCTTGTGAAATAAACAAAGCTCAACGTGGCTTGGCAGTAAATCTTTTCTCTTCCCCTCAGGAATACTAAGAGTTGTACCAAAGGCAATAGCTTGTCCTGGTTCTCTGCCTCTCCTCCCTATCAATAGCAAAGTCCTTAGATGCCTTTCCTTGGGGTTCTCCATCTGGTGGCAGTTCTTCCTGCTTTCCCTACCTACTTTAGCCATTCCTCTACTTCCTGTTTTTTATTTCCCGAATTTCTTTATCCCCAAGCTTCAAAGAATGAATGGAGTAGGATATGGACAGAGCTGTGTTGTGTTGTGTTGCATTTCTATCTGATGCATGTTGCTTTCAGCCTCTGAATCTATCTCTTGGTCTATCTTTCCTTCATAGATCTATTTCGGTGCTGATGGAGCACTTCCAACACTGAAGACTATATGCCTGGCCCTTTGCTAAGCTTCTTGTACATGTCATTCAAATGTACAAATAAAGAAACTGAAGCTCAGAGAGGTTAAGCAACTTGGTCAAAGTCATACAGGACAGGAAGTGGTAAGTCTGGTCAATTGCATAGCCACGTTTTCAATTCCTATGCATGTGCCTTCCAAGATTGGTGATGCAGGTAAATATTGGGTGGTGCCTCAAGTGAATGAGGGGTGAGGTGGACTGGGAGAGGAAAAAAAAAGTATCCTATCTCCTTATGTTTCAAAATTCAAACCCTGCTTAAGACAGGCACCCATTTTTAGGTTCACATTTTTCAGCTTGGTCTTGACCAGGTTGCAAATTTGGGGGCGCATATGTATAAAAAAGTCGGGTTTGAAAACTTAAGAATAAAAATACATGCTTGTGAACACATGTATAGCTTCATGAACTCCTATGATTTATTTGGATCTGTCTGCTGTACTCTAGAATAATGATTCTATGAGTGTATGAGTTTCCTAGGGCAGCTACAACAAATTACTATATACTTGGTGGCTTAAAATAACAGAAATTTATTCTTGTACAGTGGTGGAGGTCAGAATGGAGTAGTTGACAGGACCCCAATCCCTACAGGGCTACTAGGGGAGAATCCTTTCTGGCCTCGTCCAACTTCTGGTGGCCCCTGGCCATTGCTGACTTGTAGCCACATCCCTTGGGTCTCTGCCTCTGCTTTTCCACGGCCTCTTTTCTCCCTCGATCTTACTTTCTTTTGTCATCTAATAACCCGTCATTGGATTTAGGACCCACTGTGATCGAGGACGCTCTCATCTTGAAATTTTTGCCTTATTGACATCTGCAAAGACCCTTCTTCCCAATGAGGATGTGTTCTGATTCTCTGGTGGGTGCACGTTTTGGAGGCCACCATTCAGCTCATTACATAGGTTTCCAGTGCTAGACCAGCTGTGTGGTTCATGACGCAACAACTGTGTGATGATACACCTGCCATCAGCTCTTTCACACATGATTTATATGGAAGAATGAGAGTCTTGGGGAAGCCAAAACAATCAGCTGGTGTGAAGCTGCCTCCCCTCCTTCAGCAACAGCCGTCTGTCAGTAAATAAAAGTCTCGATGCTTTACAGAACTAATGTGTCTTCCAAAGTACTCATGCTCTTGGAGAGAAACTTGAGAAATGGGAAAATTGGGCTGTGTGAAAGAACTGTGTCCTCTTCAGGGGAAAGCCAGAGCACACATTTCAGAGAGTATTACTGTTATACAGAGACACGAACACATAGCAACTAAGTGAAAAATCATCGCTGCTAATATGCCTATCCCGAGGACTTGCTCCATTTCCCAGACAGTTTCATGAAAAACTCTCTCTCTGAATTGCCTGGAAAGAATCAATACTGACTGGATAAATCATCACAGCCTTTGCTTGCATCCGTGGAACCAGGGATGACTGCTTAGCGAAGGGTCCATCAAGCATAATGAACACTTCCAACAGGGGCTGGTGCACCTTTCCCTTGACCAAGTTCAACTCACACTTCATCCAGACAGGTTCTGAAGCTTCAGTTTCATGGGACCAGCTTCAACCTGGTCATTATGATTAATTTAACTTTCAGTTTCCCAGGAAATGGAATAGAAGCCTATCTGTCTAGCATTTGTCTTTTGGCAATTGAACACATTCAGTTTAGCTCTGCAAACATGACCTCACTTACTGCCCAGCACGAGGTGCTATATTTGCATTGAGTGGAGGGTGAGCCCTCCTCCTGGGACCACTGTGGGTTGGTGGGGGTGGGGAGGGGGTGCGTGGATACGGCCATGTAAATAATCAAAGGCAAGAGGGGAGTGCTCTGCTAGAAGACCACACACAGCTCCATGGCAACACACATGGGCCATAATTAATTCATTTTTAAACATTTTTTTCTAATGGAAAAAATAATGTTTCTGCTAAAAAATAGATAGAAAAAATAAAAATAAAAACTGCCTAAAATCCCATAGCACAGAAATAAGAATTGGTAACATTTGGTGTTTGTATCCACACCTGTACCCTTGCAGCTGTGCCTGCATTTCTGCCTAAGCCTCTGCCTCTGTCTGAATCTTTATCTGTGTTTGGTTTCACACCACACTTGTAACTATCACTATATTTTAATAACAAGATCATCCTCTTTAAGTGCACACAGATTCTGTTTTATGGTCTGCTTGTTTACCTAACAGTGTATTGTAAACACACTTCTGTGGTATTTTGCATTGATCATCATTTTTGATAGCTGTACATATATTCTGTTGGATAGATAGAACTTTGTTATGCAAGTAATCTCTTGTTACTCTGAATGTAAGAATTTTATAAGTAATTCTTGTGCAGGAATCCATAATTTTGTTCTTAAAAAAAGATTCTAAAATTCAAGTCTGAGGGTTGATGTGGAAGTGTGAGTTTAGAGTTTTTGCCTCAAAGGCTCCTCAGGGAGGATGGAGGAAACAAGGAAGCGTAACATTGGAGTTGGGGCTTCCTAGAGGAGCAGGCTAGGGCAATCAAGATGGTGGAGGGGACAGGTAGGGCCATCTGCGAAGAGGGATAGAGGTGCCATTGGGTAGGTGTCTGGGTCCCTGAGCTCAGGGGTGCTGTGGGCAGGGCCTGGTGAGGTCTGAGGGTAGTAGGGGCAGAAGGTAAAGCACAGTGGGAACAGAGGTAAGGAGTCCTGACATCATCCTTCAGGACAGGGAATCTCAATGAGAGGAAGAATGGGGCACATGGACTCCAAGAGTGTCTGAATCTTCAGAAATTTTGTTTCCAAGGGTACATTCCCTGCCCCTGCCTCCTGGGTCTGAGATTTCTCTCTCTCTTCTCTCCCTTTGGTAGGTAGGATCCTGCCCCCATTTTACCCCAACTCCCTTGAGAATCCCTGTGCAATAAGAGGCATGACTGGTTGTCTGTGCTCTCATAGGAATGGTGTAGAGGTAGGAGAAGAGGTGAGAATCATTGCTAGGGGCAAGAGGGAACTATTGCATTATGTTGCAGGCAGATTCTGACTTGTGGCCCATAGAACTCCTGATGTGGTCTACATGGGGGTAAGATCTGTGTCCCTCACCACAAGGACCAACTCCTGTTTTCTTTTTCTAATATATTGCAGACTGACATTTTAAGCAAACATAATAAAAATGAGTTACTAGAAAAATGCAAAAAAAAAAAACTGTACAAAACATGAGCATCAATTTTTAAATAGTCGTTTATACAGATATCAAATAGCCATGTCAAATTGCTTAAAGTTTCAATGGCTTCACTCAGGTCCTGTTCTTACCTTATTGGAGACCCGTAATCAACATTGTGTGGATGTTCCCTTCCATGAGCCTCACTTGGAGCAGTACAGCGGTAGCCTCTACTCTACAGATAACCGGTCAGAGGGAGAGGGAATGATTAGCAGGCCTCTTGCAAGGTTGCAGGGGACAGAGAGAATCTCAGGGGACCAGCTGAGGCAGGGGCAGGGGTGTGAAAAGGAGGGGAGGGTAGTTAACAACTCATTTTGTTTAATGGCTAAAAAAGTGCTTTTTAGTTATTTTCCTTGTGTTCTATTTTATGCTACATTTTTTCTCTTTTTGCTTTTATTTACCCCAACCATTTGAAAGGTGTATGTCCTGTTTTTTAAGCACTAGTAATAGTTTTCATGAAATTTTAAAAAAATGGCACCTATAATTCTCCAAACATCAAAGGAAAATGTAAAGTAAAACACCAAAATGAGATAACCCCACACACGTTAGAATGGCCATCATTAAAAAGACAGGAGATAACAACTTCTGGCATCGATACGGACAAAGGGACCCTGTGCAGTGTTGGTGGGACTTGTAAATGGGTACAACCACTGTGGAAGAAAAGATGTAGGATCTGCAGGACATTAAAAATAGACCTACCATATAATCCAGCAATTCCACTTCTGGTAATATTTCTAAAGGAAATGAAAACACTAACTCAAAAAGATCTCTATACCCTTGTGTTCATAGCAGCATTATTTACAATAGCTCTGACATGGAAACAACAACATGAATGTCCACTGATAAATGAATGGATAAAGAAGTTGTGGTGTACGTACATGATGGAATATTATTCAGCCATGCACGATGAGGAAGTCCTGCCTTCTGTGATGACATGAATAGACTTTAAAAGCATGAAGCTAAGTGAAATGAGTCAGAGAAAACCAAATACTGTATGATCTCACTTATATGTGGAATCTTAAAAAAAATAACTCCTAAAAAAAGGAAATCAGACTTGCGGTTAGTGGAAGTGGGGGCAGGGGACATTGGAGAAAGGAAGTCAGAAGGTACAAACTTCCAGTTGTAGGATAAATAAGTACTAGGCATGTAAGGTACAAGATAATCACTATAGTGAGCACTGCTGTATAGTATACAGGGAAGTTGTTGAGAATAAATCCTAAGAGTTCTCATCACAAGGAGAACATTTTCTTCTTTTATTTTTTCTCTTCTTTTTATTGTTATCTATATGAGAAGTGGATGTTAGGTGAAATTACATCTTAAGGTCCCTTTCCCCGGGCAGGAGAGGGAGGGGCCCCTCCAGGCTACTCTTAATTTCCCAAACAGGCTCTCTGGTTGGGAGAGGCTGATGACTACTCTCGACCTCCTCTGAATTAATTCCTCTGTCTGAGAGTAGCGGTGGAAGCCTCCATGCCCTGGGTTGGCTTTGTTCTGCGGGTCATCACCTCTGCCTATCCCCCTCTTGACTTGAGTAGTGCTGGGCCACACAGCTTCTGAGGTCATCACCAGCCTCTCTGATCTAACAGGGCTGGAAGGTACTTTCCACAGTGCCTGGAGCTGTGACAAGACACCTTGCCTGGCTGTGGACAAACTGGCTGTAGGGCTTGTGAAACATCTTGCCTGAGGACCCAAATGAGGCAGAGCTACACCCCACTGAGCACTCTAGTCAGAGTCCCATCCCTGGTTTGGGAAAATCACTTAGGCACCACAGGCATGAACTTGGCCAAGATCTGTGTGCTGGCCCCTCCCCTACTTTTCCATCACAGTCAGATTCCATGGTTGGATCCTGCAGATTCCCCAGCCATCCCTGTGGGGTGAGATCAGAGTGGCATCTCCTGCAAAGTGACCCACAATGCTGGAGAGGCTGGTTGTCCCTTCCGGGTTCTCTTTTCCTGCTGAAGGGACTAGAAGCTCAGGGAGACCTCTGGACATGGTGCTGCGCTGGCCTGCAGGAGTGGCAATGCTGTCAATGTGTCCGTGCTTCTTTTATCCTTCTAATGCTGTCTTGGTTTCAGAGGTGGAGGAGGGTGCTTCAGCCTCACCATTGTGTTCTAAAATTCTTTAAATAGTGTCTTGTTCTTGCATAAATGTTAGTTGTTCTTGTGAGGGGGAGAGAAGTCATGAAAACCTATAGTGCCATCTTGGTGATGTTACTCTCTCTGTAACCATATTTATAACATTTATTTGAATGTAGCTCTGTGTTTAACTGAGTTTAATGTTTACTGTTGGTGCTTTTTTTTTGAGTTATTTATTTTGAATCACCTCTTAAATGACTGATGAAAGCATTAAGTAATATTCTTGCAATAACTGCCAGTGTTTTCTTCTTCTAAGAAGAAGAAGAAAAGGAGCTGCTAACCTTCTGGAGTAGGCTGACATTACAGTGGAGCTCTGTGCTCTCCTGTTGGACATAATTAATTTTGCACAAAATGAGTATCAGACCAGGCCACTCTCTGATCGTGATGGATCAAGACACTTCATGGTCATGTCTGAACACAAAACATGACCATTGTCCAAACCACAAAGATGACCAGACATCTCCCAATCTTGGCCAGTGTGAGTGACTGCTGCTCTTAGCCAATTTCTTTAGTTTTAGCCTTGTCTAGTCTTTCCTCCTTCTAGATGAGATTTATTAAGCTACTCAATTGTAACATTACCTCTGCTTTCTAAGAGCATCAATATATAGCAAAGCCCCACATCCCCAAATCACTTAACACAAGCCCAAGTCTTATCACAAGTTTTTTCTAATACCTCCTTGCTAAGACGTTTCAAGGTTTTCTGGACTGTGTTCACCCTCATTGAGATGAATAATAAAACCAGTTCGTCCATGTGTATTCATTGTGGTCTGTGGCTGGAGGGCACTGACAAGTGAAGTGATTGTACTGATAGCTCCACTAACTGGTCTCCTATATCCACTTCCTTTGCCAGGAATTTTGTAGTCCCCTCCCATTCTGACTCTGGCTCAGTCATGTGACTTGCTCTGACCCATGGCACGATAGCAAACTATGCAAGCAGAGGCTGGAAATCACATGTGTGTCTACTGCCTCTTTGAACCTTTGCTACTACCATGAGACCAAGCTGGCATGATGGAGGATGAGACACATGGAGATCAGTCAAGTGGACCCTGGTGTCCCAAAAAGGCCCCTAGCATGTGAGGCAGCCTAGCTCAGATCAGTAGAATTCCCAAGTCAACTCATAATCTTGCAAACAAAAATAAATGTTTATTGTTATATCTTACTCAGGTTTTGTGGTTGCTTGTTTTGCAGCATCATTGTGGAAATAAAAAAATTGGTATGGTTTACTGCTTGAGAAAATATTTCTTTTAACCGCCTATTTGGAAGAGCATCACTAGATCATATACTTTGCCTCAAAACTTTATAGTTTTGCTTTATTGTCTTTTATTGTTAGGATTTAATTTTTCTTTCTGCTTAAATGGTGATTTTCTTTTGGTATCACCAATTATTTATAAGTTGGGTCTCTTATCTCCATCCTATTTATCAAATTTTCCTTCATCTTCTAATCTTTCTTGATTTTTTTTTTTTTTTGGAACACTTTCCTTTTTTCAGTCATCTCCATTTTTATCCAAAGACTAAAATTCAACCTCTTTTTCTTTTACATATTCTTTCACCTCTTGTTTCATAAGTTCTATAGTTTCTTATTTTGAGTTACCTGTAATAACTCTCTCAAATATGTGCTCTTGCTTTGCATCGTTCCTTTTTCAATGATGCAGAACTTCTTAATGGTGTGTGTGTGTGTGTGTGTGTGTGTGTGTGTATTTCTGGAAGTTTCAAACAAATGGGCACATGGGTTTCTTCTCACCTCATGATCTCCTACCTATATGATGACACAATTACACTTATGGCAAGTTGTCTCCAGTTGAAGAGTGGATGGATGTGAACAGCTCCTAACCAAAATTCTAGTGTCTTGCAAGCTTTACTTAAAGTTTTTCTGGGTTATTGGCTTTTACTTTTTTCTGTTCTGAATATGACAAAGAAAATATTTCTGAGTAATTTGAAGCAGCATGTAGTTCTTACATCAGAAGCTGAATATGAACAACTACTGTTCTCAGTTTTTCTGGTTTCTCTCTTTTCCAATGGCTACCTAAAATTCCCATGATGCAACACTCCATTTCCTATCTACTTCCACTCTGGGCCAATGCAGTTACCATCTCTGTTGGATATAGAGTTATACTGTCCAATATAGAAGCCACTTCTACTGTAGATACTGAACCCCTGAAATGTGTCTAGTACAAATTGAAATGTTCTGTGAGTATAAAATATATACCAGACTTCAAAGACATGGCATAAAAAAAGAATGTGGAATATCTCACTTACATTTAAAAACATTGACTACATGTTAAAATGGTAATATCCTGGATATATTAAAATATTGTATTGTAATTAATTTCACCTGTTTTATTTTGCCTTTTTAAAAGTGAGGCTGCTAGAGAATTTTAAGTTATTTATCTGGTATGCATTGTATTTCTATTGAACAGTACCAATAAAAAGATACTACATCTGAAACTAATATAACACTGTTAATTATACATCAATAAAATGAATAAATAAAAAGCTCAAACACAAAAGAGAGCGAGAGAGAGAGTGAGTGAGAGAGAGAGGGAGAGATACTAACATGCAATGGAGCAGGAATCTATGGTCACTTCAGAAAGCAATTTTCTCATCAGTGCTGATCCTGTTCTCTGACATGAGGATACAGAGAGGAGGTTTATAAACACCTCTGCTCACCTTTTTCCTATCTTTGCCATTTTGCATAACAAGTATTGCAACAGAAATATAAAGGATTCTAAGAAACTATGAAAAATTATATGCCACAAATTGCACTATCCTGAAGAAATGGATAAATTACTAGAAACATGCAACCTATCAAGACAGAATCGTGAAGAAATAGAAAATCTGAAAATCTCCTTACTAGTATAAGGAGATTGAACCAGTAATAAGAAACGTCCTAACAAAAATCCAAGACCAGATGGCTTCACTGGTGAATTCTATCAAACATTTCAAAAAGAATTAATACCAATCCTTTACAAACTATTTCAAAACATAGAAGAGTAGGGAACACTTCCAAACTGATTTTACAAGGCCAGCATTATCCTGATACCAAAATCAAACAAAGATATTACAAAAAAAGAAAATTATAGGCCAATATCCCCAATGAACACGGATGCAAAATTTCTCAACAGTACTAGCAAACAGAATTCAATAATACATTAAAAGGATCATGCACTACAAGCAAGGGGGGTTTATTCCAGGGACATAAGGCTGGTATCTCTGCCATTTTGTTTCAAAGATCAAAGCAAGTGAGGGTAACCAGTAGTTTTTGACTTAAGCCCACTATGTTATTTAAATTTTGCTTTGTAGCAAACTGCTGGAAACTCAGTAAAGTCTGACAATGAACATTTATTTCTCACACAATAGAGCATGAGCTTGGGCTCCAATCTAGGTTGGACTTGGATGCGGCCACTTAGTTGAGGCTTCTTTGTCCCACACATCACTCATCTTCTAGGGGGCTAGCCTGGGCATGTTCTCATGGCAGTGGCAGAGGATCAAGAGGGACAGGAAGTGTAATCTTAGAAACCCTTTTTAAGTTTCTGCTTGTATCACACTTGTTGACACCCCATTGGCCAAAGCAAGTCACATGACAAACCTTGACTCCCTGTGGGGGGGTTCTGTGAAATTACAACGCAAAGAGCCTGGATGCAGAAAGGGATAAGGAACAGGAATTCATTTCTCCATTGTGAGTAGAGGGAATTCCTCCAAAAGTTTGGGGAAGTACTAATTTGTCTAGTTTCCGGTGATATTTCAATTTTGCCTTGATGGAAAGTGAGGGGGTTGTCATGACCCTCATTGAGTTGATTCAAGTACGTTTTTAAGATCCTCTTAAACTGTGCTTGCAACCAGCTGTATCATTGGATACTTAATAGCTGATATTCCATTCTCCTTTTAAATAAATGTTGCAAGAAATTTTCTTGAGATCCTTAAGTTAGTAAAGATAGTTTTTTACTACTATGCCTACAACTGCTGTTAACTTTTATTATTGTTATTATTCATCCCATGGAAACACAGCATGGCATATTTCACAAAGGCCAAAAAGAAAACCGGAATTGTCCAGGTAGTATCTATTTGTCAGGGATGAGTTGGTGCACTTGGAGTGAGGGTAAGTTTCTTTCTGGAGCAGCCAGATGGAAAGATGTTTAGGCCAAATGTTTGCTTTCAGCTAGTCTGTCTGACCATATTGAGAAGGGGTTACCAGCTAAAACATTTGCTATTGATTGTAGAGGATGACATGAACTGTGGAGTAGTTTTATTTGGAACCGAGCAGAAGAGATTTGCATCCCAATTTCACAACTCCCTAGTTGTGTGATATTGAGCAAGTTTTTCCACCCCTCAGAGAGTCTCCTTCCCTTATTTGCAAAATGGGGCCAATGAATTTCTACCCAACAGGGCAGCTGAAAGGATGGCATGAGATAGTATGGCAGTTACCAGGAGACGTGCTCAGGGAGGCTAGGTTTCACTCTGTATCTATGGGACTGTTTGGGGCATTCCTTAATTCCTCCAATTCTGTCTTTATTTGACAGTGGGAGTTATTTAGTGCAGCTGAAATATTTTCTACTTGCATCTTTTCCTCATTTGTTTGTACATTAATTTATTTATACATTTTTTGTTTTACTCATTCATTTTTTCAATAAACATTTGTTGGTAGTTTCAGAGGTTGGGTTCTCCTAGAACAGACAGTGAGATGGAGTTTGAGGAGGAAAGGATTTGTTAGGGACCAATACCTGGGAAAGTAAGGAGAGGGAAGTGCAATTGGGCACAGGAAAAAGCCACACCAGGACACAGGACAAACGGGGAGCTGCTGGGAGGTCCTAGAGCAGATGCTGCCTGTTGGAGTTGTCCTGTGGCCACACTTGGCCAGAATGGCTGTGTTCATATCCTTGCCTTGCTCGTTCACTGGATGAGGGATGCCCTGGGCAGGGCATGACCTCAGGCAAAATAAGGTAGAGCAGAAGCAGTCTCTGGAGGAGGTGGCAGGGGAAGGCTGTGTGCAGATGACATGGTGTAGAAGGGCAGCAGGTCCTCCTTTGAAGGGAATTCTGGGTGGCACATCTTCATGTCCATCTCTGTGGCTACTATGGGCAGACCCTGTGCCCAGACCTGGAGTTGTAATGCCCCACAGGGAAGACAAATTCTTCATGCCACATTGCTTACAGCATAGGCCGGTTTTGAGAGCTTTCGCCTGTCTTTGTAATTCAAATGAACAATCTTCTTTAGACAGATTGCCTCACCATGAAGTTGGGAGAATAGACTAATGTCTTCAGTTATTACTCAGGAGAGGAAGAAAGTAACAGATATCCCTGTTTATCGTTCACACAGATTCTGGGCTGCATTGAATCTGCCTTTACTCATTTTCTGCCAATTTCAACAATTCAACCAATACTGATTTTCTGTCTTGTGCCGGGCATGGTGTTAGGTACTAGGGGTACAATGAACAGTATTCAGTCTTGTCAGAGAGACAGACACATACAGATAAGCTCAACATAGGAGAAATTATAAGGTGGTGACATAAAGAGACTGCTAACATTCGGAGGCCGGACAACTTCCCTTGGCCTGGGGGTCAGGACAATCTTTTTGGAGATTAAAATACTTGAGCTGAGACGAGAAGAATACAAATCAGCCAGGTAAATACAGTTTCTGCTCTTAAAGTAATTTCCCTCTTATTTCATCAGAAAGAGGACAGATCAGAAGTCTTGAACATAGAAAGCAATCATGCTGGGGCTCCTGTGTGGCTCAGTGGGTTAAACGTCTACCTTAAGCTCAGGTCATGATCTCTGGGTCCTAGGATCGATCCCCATGTCTGGCTCCCTGCTCCGTGGGGTGTCTGCTTGTCCTCTCTCTGCCCCTCCTTCTCTTCCCCCTTTTCCTGCTCTCTCTCAAATAAATAAATAAAATATATTTTTTTAAAAGTAATCATGCCTAGGGAATCAAAGCTATTTAATGAGGCAAATGGACTTTAATGTTCCTTGAATGAAGGTTCCTAAGAATTTCCTTCATTTTAAGCCTTGAAAGCTTAAAAGGTTTTTCTGTAGGGCCAGAAAGCTGTATATTGGATGATGTTGGTTCCTTGGAAATGATTTCAGTCTGTGTGTTAAACAGCAATCATACCTCTGAGAGGTCATGTATTAAAAAAAAATCTGTGCACACCTAAATGTTATGTGATGCACAGTTACTGGATTTAATTTGGGGTCTCCTGAGTTGTTTTCTCTTACCAGCAGCACCATGGAATCCTCAGAGAGACTGAACAGAAGAGTATGAGTGTAAATATGTGAGTCTGGTGCTCACACCGCAAGGCGCCCCCCCCCCCAGCCTGACTTCCTTTCAATTTCCTTCACTCTTGAGTCACAAATAGTAGGATTCTGAAAATTAGGAGTCCTAATAGTAGCATATTAGACCGAGGCCATGTTTCTTCCTTACAAATGTTAGAGATGGTCAAGACTTACTTGCTAATACCAATGCTGGAAAACCTCACTCAAATGGCCTATTTGCAAACCTAGTGAGTATCAGACCACCACAATAGCTTCACTGACACTTCCACATCGGTTAGTGGTCTTTTCTTTCTTTCTTCTTTCTTTCTTTCTTTCTTTCTTTCTTTCTTTCTTTCTTTCTCTTTCTTTCTTTCTTCTTTCTTTCTTTCTTTCTCTTTCTTTCTTTCTTCTTTCTTTCTTTCTTTCTCTTCTTTCTTTCTCTTTCTTTCTTTCTTTCTTTCTTTCTTTTTCTTTCTTTCTTTCTTTCTTTCTTTCTTTCTTTCTTTCTTTCTTTCTTTCTTTTTCTTTCTTTCTTTCTTTCTTTCTTTCTTTCTTTCTTTCTTTCTTTCCTTTCTTCTTTCTTCTTTCAGACTTTATTTATTTATTCATGAGAGACACACACAGAGAGAGGCAGAGACATAGCCAGAGGGAGAAGCAGGCTCCCTATGGGGACCCCAAAGTGGACTCAATCCCAGGACCCTGAGATCACACCCTGAGCTGAAGCCAGATGCTCATCCACTGAGCCACCCAGGTATCCCTGTTAGTGGGATTTCTGTACCAATGGCTTCAATATAGGGGAATATCTGGTGTGTAGAGAGAGTTGAGATGTCAGCCTGTCAGGTCTCACTAGAACTCCTATCCCATCCTGAGAATCTGTCCAGGGTAAGCCGTGCAATGTATAACTTGAAATCAATTGAATTCACCTTTCCCCTTAGGCTCTAGAGAAAATGAACTCATATCCTTATTTCTCCTGGTATAGGAGGTCTGTGCTCCCTGCAAGATTTCTGTAGCTTTCTGTGGCTTTGCCTGTCTACTGGTCATCTCCTATTTCTGGTTTTGGCTGAAGCCTTGTTCTCTGATTTTATTCTTGTCCTATATCAGCCCTAGTGTCAGCCCAAATGAGAGTCAATGGCTCTTTCTCTTTGAGTGTCTTTCTCTCCTTCTTCTCCCAGATATCTCACATATTAACTATATGATTGTTTTCACTGGAGATTTACTGTGAGATAGACAGTATCAAGAATACTGAATTTCTCTAATCTTTTTTTTTTTTTTAAATTTTTTTTTTTGTTTATTTATTATTTATTTATGATAGTCATACAGAGAGAGAGAGAGAGGCAGAGACACAGGCAGAGGGAGAAGCAGGCTCCATGCACTGGGAGCCTGATGTGGGATTCGATCCCGGGTCTCCAGGATCGCGCCCCGGGCCAAAGGCAGGCGCCAAACCGCTGCGCCACCCAGGGATCCCCGAATTTCTCTAATCTTTAGTTAGATCCTTAAAAACCTCTGCTGCTGGAGTCAGATACCCCACCATAGCCAGAGGCACTTCTTTTCTCCAGACCTGCTTTTCCTTTCTCATCTGCTTATCTGCTTTTGTCCCCCCAGATTATTGTTCATATATATGTATATATATGTGTGTCTGTGTGTGTATTTTGATACAGAGTGGTTTTGCTGTCTCTTTCTTGTTTCTAACACAGTAGGATTAAACTTCAAGCTGTGCATTTGAAAATACTAAAAATTAGGCACTATCCCTAACACTTCAGATTTAATTGGTTTGGTATAGGGCCTGAATATAGGCTTTTTAAAAAAAGGCACCCCCACATGTTTCAAAATATGCAGCCAGGCTGAGAACCACTATAAACCTAAACAAACCCATGTCTTCAGAAAGTCATATGGCCTTATAGATACTCTGCTATCAGTTTTTTTTTTTAAATACAAGTGCATGTTTGCACATGTGCACACTCTCTCACACACACATGCACACACAGAGGCACCTTACTGCATGCAAACTGGTTAATTAAACCTTCATTAGTAACTTTAAAGGAACTTTCAATATCTTCATCATACTTAAGCATATTAAGAGACTGAGGCTCTGTAACCTGCTCAGATATACGCAGCCAGAGATAGTAGAGGCAGGATTTCAATCGAAGACTGAATTCCAAACCTGTTTTTCTTTTTCTTTTTAAATCCTGTAACTGCACCTTTTAGGTCAAGGAGCAGAGGTAGAATATGAACATATACTTGCGTTCAGTGATCCCTCCTTTTAGATATCACTGCTTCTTCCATCCGTTCCTGAAAAATCTTTGTCAATTTATATTGGGAATATATTGTTCTTTCCCCTAAAGGATCTCCTTTTGTCCAAAGCCCAGGATGTCCTCACTTATTCCTAGAAAAGTTTGAAGAAAAGTTTCCTTCAAAATTTCCTTTGACAATAGCTAGCATTTATTGAATGCTTATCATGTGCCAGACATACTGAAATACACAGAGACTATGTAACTTGGTCAAGGTAGTATGATTAGTAAGAGCAGAGCCACCCCACAATCCTGGAGGAACTGATCAAATCTGGATAAAATGCAGATTCTGATTCTAAGAGCCTAAGAGCCTGCATTTCTAACAAGCTCCCAGGAGGTGCCTACACCACTCCATATAGAGCCCATACTCTCCATGGCAGGGCCTATAGGGGTGGGGTTGCTTGCTTTTCTGTTTTTCCTATTGAAAATAGCTATGGCATTTGCAAAGTGGCTACATTTATCATGCAATCTCTGAGTTTTTCTTCCTGAGCAATAGGGCCAGGGTGCACTGTGGTCCAAAGATCTAGGACTACTACAAGGTCATAGATTACATTTGACATTAATTAAGTTAATTAATTGAAAGGCATCCACTACTCAGAATTAAAAAAAAAAAAAAAAAAAGAGTTCCCCTGGGAAGGGGCAGAAAGATTGAAGCCACCATTACTCAGAGTTAAAAAAATAAGGCTCCCCCAAGAAGGGGCAGAAAAGATTGATGTAGGCAAGGTGATTTAGTGTTGAAAGATAGGATGTTTGATGTTGAATGGTGACAGTTGATGTTTTCTGTTCTGCCCTTTGTCACTTCTTTAGTCAATAGGGTGAGAAATCTACTTTGGCCATCCCCAAGCTTCTGTGAAATGCAAACTGCAAAAGAAACTTTAAAGACAGCTTCTAACAGTTGCATATCATTCCACAGAAGCTTTTTTACTGAAGGCAATTTCTTCCACAATGATGTTTTTTTTTTTTTTCCTTTTAGTTGCAGTTCTTCATTTTGATGTTCAAATTCCCTCAAACTCTGTGACAAGAGCAAGGGGTGATTAGTGCTTAGGGAAAGCCACTTACCACTGAAGCCTGCTGCTGCCAAGGAAGAGGGCAGGCCTGCGCCACTAGGCAGGGTGCAGATTGCCAGCCAGCACAGGGAAAAGGCTTTCATTACAGCAGTGGGCAGACCTCTGGTTTCCTCATGAAAGCCACTAGTGCAGAACACACGGTACACTACATGGAATACTTAATTACAGAGGTGAGCTATGGGTTCAAGTTGACTGGGTAATCTAATCAATATTGCTTACTCCAAACTCTAATTTACTTGTCTTACAACTCATTAAATTTGAAATATTATTGATTTTCAAGTAGATGGCTTAGCTAATAAATGAGTCCATTTTATCTTGGGGACCTTGGTTTGAGTTTGATCAGTGGATTCACAGGTAAGAAAGCTCGAATCTCTTCATTGGGTAGTGTTTACGGGATAATCACGCCAGATAACCTCTGCTGATGCAGATAATTGGCCAGGACCCCATATTTCCCAATAGCTGAAGCCAAATGGGTGATTTTCTTATTTTTGAGAAAGGTGACTTGACAGCAGGGGACAGTGAATTGTGTGACTTGGGAATAGCCTTCCTAAAAGCATGCACTTCTTTGAAATGTAATTTCTTTGTATTCTGCAAATAGAAGGTGCTATGAACCTCCTTTTTCTCCTGGACTAGAAACTATCTTGCTTGGTTGTCAGCAACCAATTCTGTCTTTGCCCTTCAAAGGTCTGGTCCAGATTTGATTCCTACAGAGTGTAAGTGATCCTCTAATGAAATCTCTGATGTGCCTTTTCTGCACAGGCCAGAATATGACAGGCCAACAGCCTCTGGGAACCTCTCCACACATCCACATGCTCAGGGTGATTATAGATGCATCGATGTGAAGGCGGGGCAATCCAACGAATCTCCTTCAAGCTGATTTTCAGTCTCTGGGTGACACTTTGTAGCTTTTATTTAATTTTTTTAAAGAAATTATTTTTAAAAATAAATTATTTTATTACCTTAGGTAGGAAATAAGTATCATTTACCATAACTAGAGATACACCCTGAAGATAAATACGGTAAAAATGTAAATATGGTGAAAAAATAGATCATGCAGCTATCATTGTGTCCTATGCTTGATCTGTTTCTTTCTTTTTTAAGTTCTGATTTAAATTCTGGTTAGTTAACATATGGTGTAACATTAGTTCCTGATGTACAATTTAGTGATTCAGCACTTCCATACATCACCTGGTGCTCACCACAGCAAACACCCTCCTTCATCCTCATCATCCATTCATCGTCCTTCCCACTTCCAGTTTGTTTTCTGTAGCTGAAAGTCTGTTTTTTGCTTTTTTTCTCTCTCTCTTTTTAGGGGACATTAAAAAAAAAATATATATATATATAAATATTTGGCGTAAGCAGGGGGAGGAGCAGAGGGAGAAGGAGAGAGAAAATCTCTAGCAGACTCCCCAGTGAGCACAGAGCCTGACTCAGAGCTCGATCCCATGACCCTGAGATCATGACCTGAGCTGAAATCAAGAGTGGGATACTCAACTGACTGAGGCACCCAGGTGCCCCAGTTATTCTTTTTAAATGTAATTTTTTGAATAGGTGTCTGTTGACATGGTTAAAAAAACCTAAAATTGTAAAAAGATACCTACTTAAAGTATTTTCATTGCCCTCAAATGAGAAATTGCTCTGTTTAGTTTCTTTTCTAGCCTTCTAGAGTTGCTTTTGTATATTTAAACAAGAACAAATGCAGATTCTTTTTTCTTATTTCTATAAAAGGTAGCATTATCTACACATTGTTTTGAACCCTTTAAAATTTTTTTTTGAGTTACTGGCATATTTGTGGGATTTTTTTTTCCATATCAACATATGGCAAATGTCTCATCTTAAAAAACGAGCTGGATAGTTTCCATGATTGACACATAATTTATCTAATCAGCCCCCTATTAATGGACCTTTGGATCCTTTCACATATTTTGCTATTACAAATGCCACTACAATATCCTGCATATCGTTCCCAAGTACAAAATGACTATGTACCTAAGTTGTTATCTGTGCCAGTATGTGGGTAGGCTATACACTCCAATGTGGAGAGCTAGGTCAAAGGGTACATGACTGCTTTGTCAAATTGCCCTCTGTGAGTGTTTTGTGTATTTACTCTCCAGTCAGCAATGTGTGGGGACCTGAAACTGGCAATTTTAACCCCCCTTGTCAAGTACTTACATTTCTAGGTCAGAAGCTGTATAGTCAGGGTTGCAAACAACAAGAGTCCAGTTAACTTAAAGCAGGAAGAGTTTATTGGAATAGATTGGAAAAGTGGAGCACAGGCTTTGGGGAGAACCAGCGAGGTGAAGTATAGCCAAGGACTTGCCATGGGGTAGTCTCATGAAGATGGTGCCACTAGACCTGTGGCCACCAGGCATCTCTGTGGAGCCAAGGACCCCAACCCCCAACTTTGCCCTCCTTGTACTCTATATTGGACTTAATTTGGCTTCTAGAGAGTTACAAGGATGAGGACCCGAAAACCTCTCTTTGCCTGCTGGTGAGAAGTGTATCAGATGTTGGGTGGCCAAAATAGTGTCCACTATGAAGAACAACCTATCTCTTCATCTTTCTTACAACTGGCAGGTGGTGGGGGGAGGATTTTCTTGGACCATTCAGGATCTGTGTTTGAAAACTGCTGTTGCATTAGGGTCTGCGTTGGACCTAGCATCCAAAACTGTGCCCAGGAGGGGATTAGTGCATCATTTTAGGACTCAGCCAATGAGTCCACCTTGTTTACTGATCACCTTCAGCATGCTAAGTAAGCATATGCTTGGCCAAGGACTCCGAGTCAGGGATTCTGACATCTAATTCTGTTTTAGCTCTTCTCATCGGTGGCTTAGCCTTGGGCAAGCCATTCTTCTTAAGCCTGTTTTCTCATCCACGAAGCGAGGATAATAATATTGACCTACTTTCCAGGATGTTGCGGGGATTCACTAATTGATAGCTGTACAGAACTCCAAAAATACCTTAGAACCCCCCAACACCTTTGTCTCCGAGTCTGCTTTCCCTTCAGCACTCCGGCTCCGTGTCCTGGAATTTGGGCTGACGTGCGGAAGGGAAGAGATGAGGGACTGGAGTACAAACATGACTTGTTTGGCATGTAAAGAGGCAGTGAGCAGAGCCAACGTGGAAGGAAGGTAGTTAGCAGTTAGCCACTGTTGTTAAGTGTTCTGTGGGGCCCCACTGCCACAGTTCCGGGATCCGGATCCGGGATCACAAAGCACAGATGCCTGAGTCTTAATAGCTCTCCCTGGTTGTCATCCTCATACATAAATAGATTAGCAGCCCTGTCCTTGACACTGATGGTAGGAATGGCTCACCCGAACAGCTGTCGCAGAGGGTCTCTGCTATTAATCACACCCTCCCTTCAATAGGCATTGACCTTAAGGTGGAAACCCCTTGCTCTTGTTCTAGTAACTGAGGAGCGTGCAGCCCCACAGTGTGTGTGCACCTGTTGGGGAGGGAGACGCTTTGATTTTTGTCATTATTAGAATCACAACAATAAGGTGTGTCTATTGCATTCAAGTTTTCACGGCATTTTGACATCTGTGGTCTCCATTGGGCCTCAGCAATGTTTCAAGGCAGGCAGAAATGGTTATCACTACTAGATGACAAAACAACAACAACAACAACAACAAAACAAAACAAAACGAAAAAACAAATTCAGGGGCACCTGGGTGGCTCAGTGGTTGAGCATCTGCCTTTGGCTAAAGAGTGATCCCAGGGTCCTGGGATCGAAGTCCCTCATCAGGGTCCCTGCAGGGAGCCTGCTTCTCCCTCTGCCTGTGTCTCTGATTCTCTCTGTGTCTCTCATGAATAAATAAATAAAACCTTTGAAAAAAAAAGAAAACACCAAATTTGCAGAGGTTACCAGACCTAAGATGATCCAGCTGGGAAATGGAATCTATTGCCTGACGAGGCTAGCACAGTCTATATTATATCACTCTCTTTAAATGATAGATAACTGTCTTCAGTTCTCCCCTTTGATATCAAATTGAATTCACTCAAAAACATTAAAATATGCACATCCAGCCTTGATTAAATGCTCACTATAGGCCACATACTGTGCTAAATGCCTTACATGCAGAATATCATCTCATCCCTGCCCTGTTAGGTAGGGGTCCTTGCCTTGCTTTAGAGATGAGACAAACTGGGGCTCAGAGGAGTTAATAACTTGCTCGAGGACACATAGTCCAAGAGTTCAGCTGCAATTCTGTATTGCAGGCCCAGAAAATGCCAGAACCTGAGAGCCCAGCAATACCCGAAACGTGTAGGGAACTGCATTTTAACAGTTTAATGGGAAGAAGGGGAAGCTGCCTTTGGCCTCTAGCATCATGGGTTGTTCCTCTTCAGTTTATCTCATCGACCAAGAGTTCATTTCTCTAACTGTAATAGGAGGGCTGAAAGCCCAGTATGGCAGGGGCCGCCGGGTGTCTGCGGAGGAGTGATGGGCAGTTTCACAAGTGTGTGGGAAGATGTGCACAGGTTAGGTTCTCAGGCCCCTGTCTTGGTTCTGTTGCCTTTTGTGTCTGAAGGGACCCCGTCCCCCTCTCCTTCCTGGAGAGGCAGGCACACCTGGACCTGGCCTCGGATCTTCATAGCACCTCTGATTTCCCTGTGGCTGGGCCGAGTGGTTCAGAGACGGCTTTCTGTTTCACTTCCTGCCCACACTGTCTGGCTTCACACAGACATCTGGTGTCTTCTGTCTTTGTTTTTGGCCCCAGGGGTCCTCTGAGGTCAGGGATGACTTGAGGGATCTCAGCAAGCCCAGACACTGGGTGAGGGTCTATGGAAAATGTTCCACCATCCCTTCCTATAGGGGCTTCATTCTGGGAGGAATCTGTGCCTTTCGCAGGAAGGGCCCTGGGACTGAGTCCCTGCTGTCCACAGTGCAGCAGCAACCCCCATCATGATCCTTATTTTGCCTCTTTCCCTGAATCCCCTCCTCTGTTCCCTGGGATCACTCCAGAAATAAACTGCCTGCACCCAAATTCTTGTCACAGGTCATGCTTTTTGGGTGAATCCAAACTCAGAAAGCTTATTTCTTTAATAATCACATTCAGGGGATGATTCACATATTCTTTCTTCTAACTTGGGTGGAAAACTTGTTATGGTCATTATGGTCTAGATTTGAATTCTGGCTCCTGTGTGACCTTGGGCAGGTTATGTAACTTCACTGAGCTTCCATTTCTTATTTGTGAAAAGGGAATTGAAATAACATCTTCTTTATGGAATAGATTTCTGTGTGTATTAAATGCTCAAGACAGTCTCTAGTGCTCAGTTAAGTGCTCAATAATTATCTGATGTTGGTCCAGTTATTGTATACTGTGGTGGTTGTAAACATAGGTTGTGGAGTGGGAGAGATCTGTGCACATCTGAACTCATTCTCTTGATGTCAAGTGGCCTTTGGCATGTTCCCTTGCTTTGCCGGCCTTGGTTTCCTTGGCTCTGCAATAGAGCCAAGAAGATTAGCCACCTCATGGAGCTGTAGGAGCTGGTGTTTGTGTGAGTAGTTGACACAAAGCCTGGTACGTGACAGTTGGTGCCCTGTAAAATATAGCTGTTACTACTGAATCCTCTTGGTGGCCAGATGGATTTGATGACTTCCTCCTCTGTACTCATTTCATGCTTCCCTATATACTTCTTAACAGAATCATTGTGCACTTCCTCATCTCTCTCCCAAGACTGTAAGCTTCTCAAGGGAAGGGGTTCAAGTCATTTCTGCCTGGATCATCTCCTATTGGACCTTCAATCAGAGAAAGACATGGGAGAGAGTCAGAAGAACCTCAGCAGCCTTGGAGCTCAGCTACTTCAATGGATGAGAAGCTTTGCTTCCCAAGGTTCACAGATGTCAGCTGAAAGGATATGTCTTGGTGGATACCACTGACAGAGGAGGCAGGAAGGCAAATGAGAAGCAGGGTTGAGGAACTGGCCTCAGTTGGCCAGGTGCCTGAGGGGGTTCTTGGTGAAAGCAGCCTCTCTTAGGGCAATGGGGTTGGACTATGAAAGGAGGGATCTTCCACCAGGTTTGGTGAAAGTCAGAGACTATTTCTAGGAGGCACTTAAGGCTTTCCAGAGGCTTTCCCTGGGCAGGGGGCATCTGGACTGTGAGAAGGGGGTACTCTGTGATTGCATCCTCAACATCAAGTCAGGTAAGGATGGACATGCTCTGAACAGAAGAGCAGGGGGGGCTGCAGGGCTGCTGTGTGAAGAGCTTTGGCATCTCCATAGGGTTGAAGAATGGACTTGGCTTCTTTGCTACTGGCCCCGAGGGGTTAACCAGCAGCTCAGACTGGCCAGAGCCTGTGGCCTAAGCTTTGGCCCTGGTTTGCTTCACAGATTCCTAGGGAGACTTGGCTTCTCTTAGTCTTTCTTGTACCTCCTTCTCTTCCAGCACATACCATCCCAGCTTATCTTTCTGTGCTAGTTTCAGAAGAAACTGAGGGAATGGTGGTGGGAAGGTATGGAGGCTGGAGGGGGTTTTCTGAGTTGGAGATTGTGATGGTTGAGACATGGCCTTCTATCTTTTGGGCAGTCTGGGACCTTTGGTGGGGGAGCAGCTGAGAACTGCACCTCTGGACATGGCACAGCATAGGCTAGAACATTGGTTAGAGGCTCATTTCCTCCAGACACATTCCTGGCCAAGTGGTCTACACAGCCCTCACCCCCATACCCTAAAGCTAAACTCTCTTGAGTCTCTTTTTATCCATCTGGGCACTCTTTAGTTTTCTGTAGTGCATTCCCCCTCTACCCACCTCCCCTTTTCATGTTGGTGTTGCTGGATCTTTCTCCCTGACCTTATTTTCTTCTCACTGAATTGCCTCCTGCAAATCCATGACCCACAAGTCTATAGAGGTCATCCTGGTTTCTCTTTCCTTTACATGTCTCTCATTCCCTCAAACTTGGATGACCTAAAGAGAATGCATTAACTTCTCCCCCAAACTGTCTCTCCCTCTGAATTCCCTAGTTTGGTGAATGGAATCACCTTCAACCAGTTTGCCTCAGCCCTAAAGTTTGGTGCTATCTTACCCTTGTCCTACTCTACACACACACACACACACACACACACACACACACACATACCATGCACACACCTCTGCACAAACATCTGCCACCAGATGTACTAACTGCCATTTGTCCTTTAAATAAAGGTTTTATTTATTTATTTATTTATTTATTTATTTATTTATTTATTTAGAAAGAGAGAGAGCATGAGTGGGATGGGGGAGGGGCAGAGGAAGAGGGAGAAGCAGACTCTCCAGTGAGCGGGGAACCCGATGCAGGACTCCTTCCCAGGACCTTGAGCTCATGACCTGAGCTGAAGGCCGATGCTTAACTGACTGAGCCACCCGGATGCCCCCCATTTGTCCTTTAGATCATTCACCTCTTGTCTTTCCCGCTCTGGGCCCTAGGACACAGAGTGGCTGACCTCTGCCACTACATCTTGTAAGATCTTTTGCCCTAGGTTCTGGGTTGGGCTTAGCCAATGGGAGGTTCTTAGAGGAGAAGTTGGTGCATTTCTTCTTCCTGCTGCCTCCCGACTGGGCTGTGGTTTGGTGGGAACTACGTTTCTCCCTCTATGGTCCTGGCCCAACTTCTCTCATGGGTTCAGTTCTCTCTAAGTTCCAATAACACTGCTTTCCCTTGCCTTTTCAGGGCTCGGGGTAGTAATAGCTTCCTGGTGTGTGATTGTCCCTTTTGGTGTCCCTGCCTACACCTCTCCGTGAATTGTCTCTACATAAATCTCCTATCAGCTGTACCTTCAAGCAGACTGGATGTTTCTTGCTAGAGCACTGTCAGAAATACCAGGTCATGCCATTGCTATCTCTTTAATATGTCTCAGGTCTAACCTTGACTGAGAAAGAAGGAGCTGATTCTCTAAAAGCAAGCCACAAACAGTTCTGGGCTATGGCTCCAGCCACATCCCTCATTTTTACTTCTGACCTGCCTTTCTAGTAGTTGTTCTCATCAGCCTGATGTGTACTTACTGGTGCTATACCTTGGCTTTGTTTCCTGCTTCAGGAATCATCATTGACCCTCAGGACTGTCCTTTGGCATTCTCTAATTTCAGAACTCTTACAGGGTGTTTCCATATACTCATTCTCCTAAGTGTTTGCATTCTCTGTAATCTACAGTGTACGACATGTGTACCATCAAGGTGTGGCTTGTTAATTGCAAAGGGCCCTGCCCTGTACTTACTCTCATGCTCTGCTGTCATTGTCTTAAAGTTATTAATAATTTTTTAACAAGGCCCCACATTTTCATTTCACGTGGGATCCTGCAAATGACATAGCTGTTCCTGTGTGTGTGCCACACTATGCAGATAATTGAGGCAGTGTGCAGACGTGGCAATGAATGACACTCAGTCACCCAGAAGAAGATGACTTCCTTTTCAACTAGCTTTCTATCCTTGTGATCATTTCAATAAGAAGTCTTTATTTTGGTGCCAGTGTACTTTTTTTTTTTTTGAAAGATTTTATTTATTTATTCATGAGAGACACACAGAGAGAGAGGCAGAGACATAGACAGAGGGAGAAGCAGGCTCCCTGCAAGGAGCCTGATATAGGACTTGATCCCAGACTCCAGGATCACGCCCTGAGCTGAAGGCAAATGCTCAACTCCTGGGCCACCCAAGCATCCCAAGTGCCAGTGTATCTTTAATGGCTTTCCTGTCACTTGCCAATTCTCTTTTTTGTAATGGAGAATGGGCATCAGTTTCTAGACCTTCAGTGGGCCACGTGATAACATCATTTTGTTTTCATGGTTACCTTCTATTTATGGCAAGTGGCACTGCTTCTATCTTTATGAAAATTAAGTTTCCTTTAAAAATAGACTTAAATAAAAAAGAGGTAATTGAAAATGAGAGGTTAAGTAAAGACATGTAGATATAACAACAATTTTAAAGACTTTCTGAGAATAATTGAAGTTTGGGAAACTCCAGTGTAGGATAAAGAACATTCTTCCTTCTGCCTTCAGGTCCCCAGTATCCCTTCCCAAGCTCAAACTTGCCCTTGGAGATTCCCATAAAGGACTGCTCTGGGAATCAATAGGCAAGCTGTGTAGAAAGAATTAATGCTATTTCCACTTAAAATCTTTGATTTTATTTAAATAGCTCTGATTTAAATACTTAAAAGTTTAACCCAGGAATGGGTCTTAGGAGGAGCAGAATCAGAGGTAGACGGACTGCAAGACCAAATCACACATTTATCTGTTGTAGTGACCCTCATGCCTGCCTCCCGGCACATAAGTGGAGAGAGGAGGGATGTGAGTGACCTGACCCTTCAGAGGTGGCCAAAGAAGAGGGCACATGTCTCTCTATACACCTAAAATTAGAACTTTCAAAGTCTTAAGCTTGGAGTTTCAACATTCAACTGTCGAGTCGAACCACGAGTGGCCAGAGGTGGTCAATTTCCCGATAGCCAGTTTTTAGAGTTTCTGCTTGGATGACACGCCTGAGTTGATAATGCATATTTAGTCCTGCACCTTTTCATCCCTGCTTATGACATTTAAGGTGCAAAAACTTTCCCTACTGGCTACATTCTTCATCTTATTACACCCATCATTGATTTCATTGGCTGGCATTTAACAGAGAAAGCTTGTAAAACGAAGCTGTTATGCTTGCGGTTTTAGAGGCTGGCACAAGAGACAGTTCTAGGGAAAGAAGTGTGTGTGAAAGGACAGGAGGCATTTCTACTAACAATATATATGTACGCTTCTAGGAAAAAACAAATCTCCGCTAGCACAAAGCATCTCTGAGTGCGTTTTGCAACAGCAAATCCCTGATCCCACCATCCCTCTGGCTTGCAGTGGGTGGTATGAAATGGTTTCATTGCCTGGGAGAAGGGGGTTGGGGGCAAGTTCTTGGGCCTATCTCCATGGGCCAGCATAGATGTGGTCTAATTTCATCCCATTCTTCACAGCTTCTGGGAAGTCAGGTCAATTATGGTGCCAACTTCTGCCCATACCTTCATGATCAGCTTGGACGATCCAATACGGAAAGCCCAAGTGCTGGGTAGAAGTTAATACTGGTAATAATGATGGTAACAGCATTAGCTACCTTTCCCAGGCATGATGCGGACAACTTTAGCTAAGTCACCTTTAGCTCTTATAGCTCATTTGCAAGGCAGGTGTTACCCTCACTTCAGAGGGGAGCAGGTCATTTGCCCATCAGCCCTAATATCCCCTTCCAATCCTTCCTTCTCTTGCTTTGCTTTGTATTTCAGGGAACAATGCTTCCTGGGGCCTCCTTGCCAACTTCCCAGGGGGTGTAAGCTGATAGGAGCTACTGGTGTGAATTTGGGTGTGAGAAGTAAGAATCCAGCATCTCTTGCTCAGCAGTCTCCTTGGTGGCTCTGTTGGATTCCTCCAGGTGCGTGGCTCTCATTAGTTACACCACTTCCTTCCCTAGTCTCCACTTGCAGGATGGTAGTTACTTCCTGCTGTTGTTAATCTCTGAATGGCCTGACTATGACCTTTGGTCACCTGAGCCCCGATGACTTGGGACAGCTGATTTAATTTCTCCCCATTTGAATGCCCAAAGAGTAAATGTTTGAGGCTTTGTGGGCCAAGAGGCAAAAATTGAAGTACTTACATGTAGCTATTTATATCATAAGAGCAGAAATAAATTTCCATAAATTATTAACTTGTAGGCACTACAAAAGCTGGTGCAGGCTAGATTTGGCCAGCAGGCCAGAGGTTGCTGACCCCTGCAGGCAGGTGAAGAGATTGAAACTTATTTTAAGCGATGTGGGAAACCATTGAACCATTATTAGGAAGAGGAGGGATTGGAGAACTCTTTTGAGAAAAACGCTCTGCCTGTTCTGTTGAGAGTAACAGTAGGGGAGCAAGAAAGAATGAAAGGAGACCAATTAAAAAGCCACTGCAACAATCCAGGCCAGAGCGGAGGGTGACGTGCACAGGGGTGGTGGCCATGGGGGTGGAGCACAGCAGATAGACCCGGGTCATATTCTCATTCTTGGGGGCTGAGTGTCCTGAAATACAAATCTGATCATGTTGCTGGGAAAAGGCATCTCAAAGTCCTGGATTGTCCACAGTTCAATTGGTGAAACTCCAAGGACTCCTAACCATGGATTCTAAACCCCTAAATGGGGACATTGAAAGAAAACAGGCTCAGGACAGGGAGACAGCGGGTGGTATGGGCTGTGTTTCTGTGTGGCCGCAGGGAGGCGGGGTGAACAGCCATTAGTGTGGATTGATTTGGAGAGGACAGGAGTTACCGTCAGTGTGTGATGCTTTCTCTGTCATTTTATTCCAGATTTCAGGTCCCATAAGGCCAGGGTCTATGGGATGTGTGCCTAGCACAGTTAAATTAAAAGATAAATATGTGCTTTCTTTTAGCACACACAGTTGCTGCAGAGGGTCATTGTCATTTTAAATTCCCATTTGCAGCAGAAGTTCTAAGGCCCATGGAGAGAATTCAGGGATCTATAAATTTGAAAATAAATAATATTATTTATTTTCACTAACATCTGAGCAAGACTTAGCACGATGATAAATGTATGTCCGAAACCAATGGTAGAATGAACAGTTCCACCAGATATTACAGATATTTTCATACCATACAGCTATTGTTGTGGATATATTGAAATATTCATTACTTCCATAACCCTAAACTATTGCGTCTACTACTAGGTCTTACTTAATGTTTAATAAAGATGCACAACTATTACTATATCACCAATTTTTAAAAAATATTTTGGTAGGTGTGTTTCAATACCATCGGCTTTTCTGTAATCCTGCATATTTACTTTATGCCCTTAGAAACGTTATTTGGAGAAGAGGTTTATAGGCTTCGCCAGACTTCCAAAGCCCAACGCAGAGCCCCTTCCTCCCCTAGTCATGGCTTCTGCTTAGGCGATGTTAGTGGACGCTGTCGGTCCTGGTTGGGTGATCGGTGTAACCCAGAGGTCCTGAAGCCTTTCTTTCCTCACACACCTTGTGCTTTGACGGGAGCCGCCTGTGCTCCCAGGCTTCTCCCGCACAGAAGCACTTAGCTAATTGTGCTGAACTCAGGGCCAGACCTCATGGGAGAGAAGCGGCCTGTCTGGACCCCTTTGGCAATCCATTATTTCCCAAAGCAGAAAGATTGATAGCTTCTGCACATCTCGGTCCGGCTAATAATTCTGCAGATGCTGCTTTAATTCCAAAGCACACAGTCACCCCAGCCTTTCTTTTCAACCTGCCTCTCAGATGGCAGAGAGGGAAGTGGCTCCCAGAAATGGAGCACATGCACTATATGGGGGTGGTTTTAACAGCAGCGTTTCTTTCTCCTGTCCATTTCCATGGCTCAGCCGCTTCCGGCCACCGGTTTGGAGTCCCCTCCATCCTTTGTTGACCTCTCTCAGCTTGGCTTTTCAGCTCACACAATCTCCTTCTCTGCATGTTTGGGAATTACCTTTTCTCTGCTCAGAAGCCTCTTGAAATTTCTTGTCCTCCTTAGAACCTCTCCAGTATTTGGTGGGACTTGAGAAAAAGGAGGCTTCTGGGTCTGAGGGATGGAGTGAGGTAGGAAAAGAAGCGTTGATTATTTCTCCCCTCGAGCAGTTGCTCAGAGATCCTCTGGGAAGACTTTTTTTTTTTTTTTTTTTTTTTAAATCAAGTTTCCCTACAACATCGCCTTGAGCTCATCCCTGAGGATACAGTGCATTCCAAGCCCACCCTGAAAGCTCACAGGTTTAAATAACAAGTTTCTGGCAGGCTACTCTGTGATTCAAAGTGTTGGGCTTTCTTTCTCACTGTGGTTTCTGAGAGTTCATTGAGTCTCTATTCTGCTCCTCCAGTATCCCCACAGGGCGCTGCCTTCCCGGGACTGGCCAGAGAGAGTATTACCAAGACGTGGCCCTACTGGGAGCTTCTCTGTGGGGTCTCTCTGAAGCTTAGGGATGCTGGGAGACTAGTGTAGCGGATGAGCAAATGGGGACCCAGGGAGAGGGAGGTTAGATGCTGTACCCCAGAGGCCAGTGAAGGATAGGCAAAGGAATCCGATCTGGAAACTTAACCTCAAAACTTTTTGCTTTTGTCTCCAGTCAAGTCCTTTGCACATTTAAAAAATCAGCTAGTCTTTTCATTTTTGAGTTGTAGGAGTTCTTTGTATATTCTGGATGCTAACCTCTCGCTAGACCTATGATTTGCAAATATTTGCTCACATTTTGTAGCTTGCTTCTTCACCCTGTTGATTCTCTGAGGACAATAACAGATTTGGTCTAACTTCCCTTACCCTAAGAGTCATTGAGCTCTTGTTCAAAATACATATTCCTGGGACTCCTAGGTGGCTCAGTGGTTGAGCATCGGCCTTTGGCTCAGGTCATGATCCCAGGGTCCTGGGATCAAGTGCTGCACTGGGATCCTTCAGGGAACTTGCTTCTCCCTCTGCCTCTCTCTGTGTCTCACATGAATAAATAAATAAAATCTTTTAAAAAAATAAACCAAAATACATATTCCCAAGTCCTTCCCCTGGGAGTTCCAATTCAGGGAATAGAGGTCAGGACCCATGAATCTATATTTTTAATAAGAACCTCAAGTGATACTCAAAGAAGTTTAGAACACTCTAGATTCTACTAGAATAGCTGCTCAACTGTAGCTGTACAATGGAATCACTTGCGGAGCTTTAAAAAATATTACTGCCTGGTCCTACTCCCAGAGTTTCTGAATTAATCAAGAATGATTAATTCTCAATAAATAGAGACCTTGGGACTGGAATTTTAAAACGCCTCCAGTGACACTAACAACCAGCCCAGGTTGAGCAGCACCACTCTGTTGGCCCCTCCAGGCCAGGGACTCTGCCCCTGGCATAGTGCCCAGCTCAGTTTGGATTTGTTCTGCTCCAAGCCTCGCTTTCTTATTTTGTAAGTGATTCTTACATTTCTTGTACTTGAAAATGGTTCTTCTCTGATGAGGCCTAGAGCTTCAGAGATAAGACTGACATTTGTAGCCAAAAAGTCTCCATGTTGTGGTGGGTAATTTGAAAAAAAAGAAAAGTGGACTGTATGTTTACTTCATAGGTGACCCAGTGGGGGTCTGCTCTTTTGGGGTAGGATCTGAATGCTTCCTTCTGCAGAAGTTATAGGAACCATCGGCTGAAACAGTTTGCTGCCACAATTGCATGCAAAAAATAAACCTCTTCAGGCTGCCTGGAGTCCCGCATCAGGCTCCCCTTAGGGAGCCTGCTTCTCCCTCTGCCTATGTCTCTGCCTCTCTCTCTGTGTCTCTCATGAATAAATATATTTTTAAAATTCTTTAAAAAAATGAGCCTCTTTTCCCTGGACCACTAGACAGTTGTCCTAATACAACTACTTGCAATTACCTTGAACACTGGGAAACAGTCCATTCATGACAAAAAAAAATTCTTCTCACAAATCATCAAATAATTGTTTTTAAACTATTTCTACACTATATGTATGGATGTGGGTATGTCACTTTGTGGGTCTAGACACCAAGATAGGTCAAGAAGAGCTAACTGGGGAATTTATTAATTAGCTTCCATCAATCCCTCCAACAAACAAACTAATTATTTCTGCTTAAAGAGAGTCTGATAAAAGACAAGAATGTGAGAGTAAGATTCCTGATCTGATTCTTTTGCCTATTCTTCATGGGCCTCTTGGGCATGACTTCTAACCTCTCGGGGTCTCAGTGTGCTTATCTGTAAAATGGAGTTAATAGTACAGGCTGCCAGAGGACCAGATGAGGTAAGGCTTAAAGGTATTTGTTAACTTGGATGCCAATAAACGTTGGGCCCTTAATAAGTGGTGATTATTACTGTTGCTCGTGCTCTTTGGAGCTGTTGTGTTGATCAGCGAGCATTGCTTTCACAAATCTTATCTTCTCCATCAGAGGGGCACACTCTTTGCCTTCACAATGCCTGCTAAAGCCTAGAGGAGCACACAGCCTTGAGGATGTGAAGTATGTCTGTAAAAATGTTCTATTGGTAAGTGTTTGCTAAATGACTCCCAAACACTACCAGTCTTCCATCCGGTGAACGGAATGGAAGCTACAGCACTCTATTTCCATTAGTTCTTTCAGAAGGCTAGAGCCTTCACCAGCCAATTCCAAATCAAATGCAAAGAGAAAGTGCCATCACCATTTGCTCATAACTAGAAACTCATGCGTGCTGGAGTGTTGACAGTCTACTCCTAAGTCAAATGTAAACCATGTTTCTTTCCACTTGTGAACTCAAAAACATTCATCTTGATTCCTGAAGGTGGTAGGAATTATTTGTTAGAGTGTGAGTAAGTTTGGGATCGTAGCATGGGACCCTGTGCCTCTGAGGCTGAAGACAGTTACTCTTGGGAGTGGGGTGCAGGGCAGGAAGTAGTAATTTGGGGGGAGATGCATGAGAACCTCCCACAGTCGTGTATGCAGAAGTAATATTGATGTAGGAGACAGTATGATAAAAGAGATAGTAGGACACCTTTATGGAGTACCACTGCATATTTTAACACCATGCTAGTGGATTACATCTCAGTTTCTCAATTGGTTCTATGGTGATCCTGCTGCAGGGGCTCATTTCCATTTTTACAGAGGCCAAGAGATGTAAAGGAACTTGATCAAGATCCTACAAGATCCTTCAAGATCAAGAACTTGAGTGATTTGTCCTATTCCAAAGCCCACGTGTATTCTCTGCATCTCTGACTCCGAGGAAACCAACATGGTGACACGGAGTACAGATGTATACTGGAAAACTATCAAAGGGAGAAGAAAAATGCAAACATTGTTGTTTGATATATAAAATGGTGCGATCAAGAGTCATTTATGTCCCATTTATGCCTAATTAGCACTAGCACAATAATGATTATGATTAAATATCTGACAGCTGAAGTTGGCTGCACGTTTTATTTGATCAGCACAGAAAGCACAGCACATCCAGGCTCCGTCTGCATCATTTCTTGCCCATGCAGCACAGTCATTTGTTTATAACTTCAATAAATTCCAAGTGACATTGGTCAGCAGTTTCAGTCCAGAACCTGTAGCCCAGACTTACAACGTGGCAGAGGCATGCACATCCAGCCTTTGCATTGTCAACAGAGGAAGAATCCATTAATTTGCTAATTATTCCTCCCTGCTGTGTGCAGGTATCATTAGGAAAAACAAATACACTGAGACTTAAGTGATTCAAAGTTCCTGCTTTTGTTATTGAATTTGCTTAGACGGGTTTTTAAATTCTGTGATTATGATGAGTGTCTAGGTCCATGGTGATTGAGCAAATTAATTTATTTTTCTTGGCGAGAGAAGAGAGATGGCTTAAATTCACAAAGGATCAGGGTAGGGAGGGATGAAGCTGTGATGAAGCTAGAGGCAGTGCATTAGGCTTCCAAAAGCCTCGTTCTGCTACTGTGTGCTGTGTAACTCCCACCTACATGTTTTTTTTTTCTCATCCCTAGTATGAGGATAATAATCATATTTACTGTATATGGGATGTCTTAGACCCCAAAAGCAAATGCTGAGACATTTGGAGTGCCAGTAGTCTGCTTTGGAGGTGATCTAAGGTAGCAGAGTGGAGTTGCTAGTGGAGAGCATGTTACAGCTGTGGGCAAGCAGGAGTTAATACCACGACGACTCTGTATTCATTTACTACTGTGTAACTCGTTACTCCAAAATAAAATGGCTTAAAACAACAAATATTTCTTCGACTTACAGTTCCTCTAGATTAGGGGCTTATATGGGTGGTTCTCTCTCAGGATCTCCTATAAGAGGATAGTCAAGATCTTGATTGGCACTGCATTCCTCTGAGCACTTGAGTGAGGCTGAGGATCCATTTCCAAGGTGGCTTGACCACGTGGCTGGCAAGTTGGTGATGGTCATTGGCAGGAGGTCTCAGGTTCTCACTGGGTGATTGTTTCTACAGGCTGCTCACATGTTCTCATGGCAAACTGTTGACTTTCCCCAGAAGCAGTGATTCGGAGCATGTCTATGACCTAGGCTTAGAAGTCACAAAACAAAGCAACCGTCCCCATCACATGCTGGTCATCAGAAGTGAGACACTTGGTGTAGCCTGTGTCCAAGGGGAGGGGAATTAGGTTCCCCCTTTTGAAGGGATAAATTTCAAAGAATTTGTTGACATATTATAGAACTATGACATACCATGTGTGACACTTGCAGGGTACACTTTAAAATGTTCCTCCCCGCCCGGAGAGTAAAAGGAGCTGGGTTATTTCTCTTCCAACTCCCACTGCTACTGGTTGAAGATTCTGGGGCAAGGGTGCCCTGGAGGCAAGAAGGGGTGAGGGTATGGGAGGGAGGTAATCCTTTCATTCTGCATAGTGTTTAAGAGATGATCCCTGAGGTACCAGAGGTGCAAGTTCAAGCTGTACTGCCCCAAACTGATGCCTTGTTTACAAGCAGAGCCCTGAGTGCCCATCCAGCTGTAGGCCATGTCAGGGATTTGAGCTCAGCTTAAGCCAGCTCTTTTTTTAAGATTTTATTTATTCATGAGAGACACAGAGAGAGGCAGAGACACAGGCAGAGAAGAAGCAGGCTCCATGCAGGGAGCCCGATGTGGGACTCGATCCTGGGACTCCAGAACCATGCCCTGGGCCGAAGGCGGTGCTAAACCGCTGAGCCACCCAGGCTGCCCTAAGCCAGCACTTAATTCACTATTTCCATTTACCATGACCGGAAGCACCTGCCTTTTCTTGCCTTCATCTTCTTCAGCTGAAAAGGAGTCTGAGGCCCTTGTTCTGTTTCCCACATTCCTTTTGCTTGGCCCAGCAAACGATTTCCATGTAAATGGGAGGTATTTATAAACATGTGCACACACACTTGCATTCACAAAGACAAATTGCACCCCTCTTGCTTTGCTATTTCTGGCACTAACCTTCATTTATAATGCCATATTTGTGTAATTACAGTGCTGCAGTACTGGATCATGATTTCAATATACAGTCAAAATCGCCATCAGAAGAAACAGGGAAGAAGATGAAAAACAAATGCAAAGCAATTAAAAAGTTTCTCGTTGTCTCCTGCGCTCAGGTCTTGAGATGCTCTCAGAGACATAGAGGGAGAAGCAGGCTCCTCGCAGGGAGCCTGATGTGGGACTGGATCCCCAGTCCCTCTGGAGGTACCTGAGGTACCTTTGGATGTACCTGTGAGTATGTGCATGTGCGTGTGCACCTGTTTACAGTTTTGCTGCTATTAGAAGTCTGGTCCAGGAACTACAGTGTGAATACCCACTGGAGTGGCTGACTACTTGGAGATTACAATTCCTTCTGCTTGATTAGATTCTTCTGTTTAATTATCTCTGGTCCTAATGGTCAGGGGATCTTGGCCACAGAGTGTAGTTGTTATGATAAATGTATACTTTCTCACCCCTTCCTCTGCTATTTTTTTGTATTTTTAAGTTGCTTTTCTTTTTTTCTTTTTTAAGATTTTATTTATTTATTCATGAGAGACACAGAGAGGCAGAGACATAGACAGAGGGAGAAGCAGGCAGGGAGCCTGATGTGGGACTCGATCCCCAAACATGGATCATGCCCTGAGCTGAAGGCAGTCGCTCAACCGCTGAGCCACCCAGGCGTCCTGAAGTTGATTTTCTATGCTTGAAGAATACTCTTCCACTTCCAGAGTTTACCTGTCTCTCTATCCTCGCTTTCCCAGTCCCTCTTCCTCCCATTATCCTTTTGCAACATTCTCTGCCCTGTCACTGGCTGAGATGCCTGCAAATTCAATAGCATCCTATTTTCTCAGCTAGGCAACGTGCCAGCCAGAAGCTCAGGGGTCTGAGTGGCTTTGTGTTGGGGACACTTCCTTTCCTGCTGGCTGCATGCTTGCAAAAATATTGAAATACTAAGTGAATCCTTTTCCAGTGCCTGAAAAACCAAATTCTTTTCTTCTTCCATTTCTGGCTTGGGGTGTAGTGAAGGCACAATCTACTCTGCCAAATCTTAAAACCTTAAAGCAACTTATGCATCGAATTTTGGGGTGGGCCTTTGTCTTTCAGAAAGTTCCCTGGGGCTATCTCACATAAAATCCCACTCTGAATAACAAATTTGGAAACGTCGGCAAAAATATTCCTTTGGCACATTACAATTTGCCAGATTGGGAAGGAGGACTTCAGGAGAAAAGGAAGGAGTATCTTAAATGATTATTATTAATTACTTTTTGGCTGGGGCCAGGCAGTATTCACTCACTCATGACTTTGGATCAAAAGCTTCTAATGGCTGCTACAATCAAGCCTTTTAATCACCTCCCTTCTTCACTCTTGTTCTGTCCCTGGCTGTTGTGCTCCTTTGTGAGTTGCAGGTGAGAAGCGAAATGGGCAGAAGGGGTGGTGGTGCCAGAATGTAAAGGGAGAAGTCCAATTCCTTCTGATTTCTTCATTCAAGTGCCACAGGAGAAGCCGAAGAGCACCTCAATAGATGTACACCCCACACCCAGTACTTCTGGGTTGACAGGGAAGGAGAGTCGGAGATATCGTTAGCCGCCTACATTCTATTAGCTTTGAAATTTCATTCTAGTAATTCCATAGCCCTTGAACTCTCTTTAAGGGTCACTGGAGGGAGATCTTTGTTTAAGAGACAGGACCAGGCAGGGAGTACATCATGTGTGCCTTTTAGTCTGTGTTTTTCGTGGCTGATTGCAAAGCTAGAGAACAGGTCAGCTTCAGGAAATTCATTCAATTGCTTAATTGAAGTGATAACCTATTTTAAAATAATTTTTACAAATTAAAGAGGGAGTCCTTTATGTAGATTTCTTTTTACCGACTTGGGATAAGGAGACCTGTTTTCACTAGGAATTTTTTCTCTTCTGAGTACACTTCCTACTGTACCTTCTTTGGCTTCTGAAATCCTACCCTCATTTAACTGCTGGCTGAGGTCTCCTGTCTACCGTTTTCCCCATCACTGATGGCATTTTCTCTCATCTGTGGCAACTGCACATACCCTAATAAATTAATTTCACAGGCTTGCTGTGTTAGGGGTTGTGGTGGAACCCAGCGAAGTGTAGCAAATTATTTTTATCTCCTGCTCCCTGTTAAGCAGCGGTTGTTATTCTATTATCTATGTTTTGAATCTAGCTGTTTGATCCTCAAAGCCTAAAAGTAGCTCCTGTGCAGTTTTATGGTATTAGGGATGCTGGTTGCAGTTCTAAATTCCTCTGGCTGAGCCACATCCACTTGCCACATCCCGAAAAATACATTTGGCTGTATTTTCCCCTGGCATCCCTATGTACTGTGGCCTGTAGAGATATTACTTCCAAATACATTTCACTCTTCCTTCCTCACAAATCCACCAACCGAATCGACAATCTGAATGGTTGGCAGAGATAACATTGCCACTTCTCACACACTGTGTAGACCTTGTTTCTTATTTAGCTAGTGATAAAGTCAGCATCCTGGGAGGTTTGCAAAAGCCAATCTTTCTCTCTCTCTTTTTTTTTTTTTCCTAGTACTACAATTGGATTCCATAAGAGAGAAGAACACCATAGTGGGAAAGCTTGAGTTCTCAGATATCATTTCTGTCTTGCCAATTTGAGGTGACAAAGGAAGGCCTTGGTCATTATGCCTACAAGTGACAGGATGGTTAATGTGTCTTTTGTAAATCTCAATCTGGATTGGGTAAAACAAGAAAATTGGAAAAATGTGTTTCCATCAGCTCTGATGGCAAAACTAACCATTCTGCCTCAGCCAGTTTAAGCTAAGAAGGGAGGCCATGGGAGGAAAAGAGGAGGGGAAGAAGGTAAGCAAAGGGAGCAGCTGCACTTGATCATACCTGGGGCAAGGACGGGGGTGGGGGGGCGGGGGAGGTCCTATGAAGCAATCAGTTGTCTTGTATATGCTTCATTCTCCTTTTGCTGTTGATTTGCTTCCTCCTAATTCTGGCTCATGACTCCTCGTGGCCTCTGAAGCGATCTCGTCACCTTCCTTGGTATACATTTTTCAGCATTCTCTAACTATTTCCTGTTTCAAAAGTCCAAGAAAGAGAATCCCACCATCCTAGCTGGTCTTTTCACCCGAGGCCACCCTAGAGGCTAGGGTCTGGCTGCTGTGGCCTTAGGTTTGTACCTGTGGCTGGGGCCACTGGGTAAGCATGGGGCCCCTCCTGGGCCTAAACATTCTGCAGAGGAAGTGGTTGGGCCCATTCTGGGGAATGGCGAGTAGCAGCCCAGGTCACCTCAGGTTTTCCTACACAGCAGACACACACCATTTACATTTGTAATTAATTGTGTGCCCTGTGAAACATATGACAAAAGACCTTACACACAAAGGGATCTAGCACATGACACTTGTAGGGTGCTTGCTGTTGATACTTGTGGTTCAAAAGGAAAGTCTTCTTCTGCATTAAGATCCACAGCAAGGAACAACAACAACGAAAACAAAAAATCCTCAAGAGTGATTTAACTCGTGGAAACGTATATAAACAGTCATTTATGCCCTTAAAGAATGAATAAAAGATCAAAGTTAGAATAACAGAACAAAGAACCTTCTTTTGTTTTGCCTTTTTCTGCATGAGAAAAATCACCCCAGGACTGGCGATTTCAATATCCTATTCTTTCTCAGATATGAATGTAAATATGTATAATGAAAAAGTCAGCTGGAGGCTTAGTTGGCCCTTGAGAGCCATATAAATTTGCCTTTATCTCCCAAATTCCATGGTCCCTGGAGCTCTAAAGCCTAGATTTCTGCTATTTCCTAGGGTGGGATGCAGGTGGGATAGACACATGTGTCCTTTTGGCTTTCTCTCCCATTTGAATTCAGTTCCTTGAATCTGCTCTTGTCCTGTACCATGTCTACCCTAGTATGAAACTGCCTCTTTGGGGAAGATTTCCTGCGGGGTCCTTGTGAGCAGTCTCATTGTACAGCAAAAGGTCTTTGCCCTCTCCTGGCCTGTTCTCCCTCCCTAGCCCCCTGCCAGATTGCTCCAGATGGCAAGAGTCCTATATTTCTCTTTCTTCTCTGTGGCAGAGCTACTCAACTTCCCTTCCAGATTTCTTCTCCCTAGTCTATACCTCCAATCCTATAAAAACAAACAACAAAAAACCTAAACAGAACCAAGGGACTGCCTTTGTGCCTGTAAGGAGAAGGTTGGGTTGTAACTAGCATGTTGATAACAAATAATGTACTTAAAAAGCCCCCACCAAAGTGTGAGGTTAGAACTGTTGCCCCCTTTTGTCAAAACTTGAGTACTGAGTAAGCTGGGGACTTGAGGTCACAGCATAACCAGTGCAGCCGTGTGACAGTTGCAATCTGGTAGGTTCCAGTAGATTCACAGAATGCCATGAGTTTCACACACCTGCCTTCTTTCATCAAGACTGCTCCATCAGTTTGTTAACATCTTTGGTGAAGTAAGTGGATCTATGTGTCTAGACAACTGGGTTGATTTCTTTCTGGCTGAGTGGCCTTTGCCAGAGAGCGCTAACTAGTGAATCACTCTCAAATGAAAACAAGGTAAACTTTTGGGACTTTGTCATATCCAAGTACTCATATTCCTTCCTGACAGTACTGTGATTCTACTTGTGGCCATTGCCTCTCTTCCACAGTGGGCAGTTTGAGTGGATGGAAATTCAGGTGGAATTCCTCTGTGATGGATGTTGAAGATCTTGTCAGCCAGATCCTTCCCCCTACTGCCTATTACAGCCAGGAGCCAGTCACCGTACCTGAACTCAGCCAAGAGGACCTTTCCCCCCAGCTCTTCAAATCTTGAATAGAGTAAAATAGACAAAGAGATGATGATTAGAGCTTATTCATTCCAGAATCAGTCTCCCCAGCAAGACTGAACTGTTCCTGATTTTGGCACTGCTCAGTTCTGCGGGCTTCCTTTTAATTCATCACCTTTGCCTATTTCCCCAGGATGTGTTTCTGTTAACTGCAACCAAGGAACCTAAATGAGAACAGACTTCTCTAGTACAATGTCAAACCCTGCCCATGTCTCTTTGCCTTGCTTGCTATTATTATTCAATGACTGAGATAAACATGTGGATGGCATCAGGGTCTGGAGTGATTACCAAAAGTAGAAATGATGGATTAAAGTAGGTGAGATATTACTAATAAGGATGATTGCAGGTTGGCATTTTAGATGCTAAAATCTAACTGTATATCAGCTTGGGGAAGGGGTAGGATCCTGTGTTAGGGTAGTACTAGCAGCCCTTATTTAGCCCTAGCTATTAGGTTGCTCCAAGGAAGGTACTGCTTTCCCACAGAAGAGGAAATTGAGGCTTGAGGGGACTCAGCTAACACCTGATTGCTGTAGGATTCAAACCCAAGTTCTGGCTTTTTCCCTAATGCTACAGGTAGTAGCCAAAACTGTAATCACAGAGTCTTGCACCAGAGAAGAGTGCCAGTGAGGGTAGCTCTGAGTCCAAAAATCTATAGTAAGCTCATGTGTAGTTGCAGCAAATGGGGGCCCTGGGGACACTTTAACTAGGAGTTGAGGCAAAGAAACCTGCAGTGAATAATTAAAAGCAAGGTGGTGTTCATGCATTGCAAGACCCAACATAGCAAAGATGTCAGTTCTCCCCAAGCTGATCTATATGTTTAATACAAATCTTATAAAAATCCCAGCATGGTTTTTAATAGACACAGACAAGCTTATTAAAAAAATTTACATGGAAGTGTTCAGGACTTTAGAATAGATAAAATATTTTGAAAAACAACCAGAATAAAGTGGGATTCATTTTATCTTATGTTAAGGCTTATTATATTGCTATAGTAATCAAGACAGTGTGGTCTCAGTGAAGGGATAGACACATAGATCTATGGAACAGAATACCTAGGTATAGGCCCACACAAATATGCCTGACTGATATTTGACAAACTTGCAAAAGCAATATAATAGGGAGAAGACAGCCTCTTCAATAAATGGTGTTGGAGCAATTGGATATCTACACGGGAAAAAGAAGGAACCCTAACCTAAACCTCATGTCTTGTATTAAAATTCATTTGAAGTGAATCATAGACTTAAATATAAAACTATAAAACTTCTATAAAAAATGTAGGAGAAAATTTTCAGGATGTAGGGCTAGTGAAGACTCTTTCAGCATATGGAGCCCAATCCATAAAAAGAAAAATTGAAAAAAAAAAAGGAAAAATTGATAAATTTGACATTGTCAGAATTAAAAACTTTTGTTCTGTTAAACTACATTAAGAGGATTAGCACACATGGTTCTTTGAAAGAATTAATAAGATAAATAAACCCCTAGCCAGTCTTATTAAAAAGAAAAAAGACTCAAATTAACACAATCATAAATGAAAGAGGAAAGATCATAACCAATACCAAGGAAATACAGATGATTTTTAAAACGTATCATGAGCAACTATATGCCAAAAAATTTGGCAATCTAGAAGAAATGGATGCATTTCTGGAAAACACAAATTACCAAAACTGCAACAGGAAGTAATAGAAAACCTGAATAGGCCAATAACCAGGGAGGAAATTGAAGCAGTCATCAAAAACCTCCCAAGACACAAACGTCCAGGGCCAGATGGCTTCCCAGGGAAATTCTATCAAACGTTTAAAGAAGAAACCATACCTATTCTACTAATGCTGTTTCGAAGGATAGAACGGGAAGGAATACTTCCAAACTCATTTTATGAGGGCCAGCATTACCTTGATTCCAAAACCAAAGACCCCACCAAAAAGACGAAGTATAGACTAATATCCGTGACGCACATGGATGCATAAATTCTCACCGAGATACTAGCCAATAGGATCCAACAGTACATGAAGAGGATTATTCACCATGACCAAGTGGGATTTATCCCCAGGATGCAAGGGTGGTTCAACACTTGTAAAACAATCAATGTGATAGATCACATCAACAAAAGAAAAAACAAGAACCATATGATCCTCTCAATAGATGCAGAGAAAGCATTTGTCAAAATACAGCATCCATTCCTGGTTAAAACTCTTCAGAGTGTAAGGATAGAAGGAACATTCCTCAATATCTTAAAAGCCGTTTACGAAAAGCCTGCAGTGAATATCATTCTCAATGGGGAAAAACTGAGAGTCTTTCCCCTAAAATCAGGGACACGACAGGGATGTCCACTCTCATAACTGCTATTCAACATATACTAGAAGTCCTAGCCTCAGCAATCAGACAACAAAAAGAAATAAAATGCATTCAAATTGGCAAAGAAGAAGTCAAACTCTGCCTCTTTACAGATGACATGATACTGCATATAGAAAACCCAAAAGACTCCACCCCAAGATTGCTAGAACGCATGCAGCAACTCAGCAATGTGGCAGGATACAAAATCAATACACAGAAATCAGTGGCATTTCTATACACTAATAATGAGACTGAAGAAGAGAAATTAAGGAATCAATCTCATTTACAATTGTACCCAAAACCATAAGACATCTAGGAATAAACCTAACCAAAGAGGTAAAGGATCTATACGCTAAAACTAAGGAACACTTCTGAAAGAAATTGAGGAAGACACAAAGAGGTGGAAAAACATTCCATATTCATGGATTGGAAGAACAAATATTGTGAAAATGTCTATGCTACCTAGGGCAATTTACATGTTCAATGCAATCCCTATCAAAATACCATGGACTTTCTTCACAGAGTTGGAACAAATAATCTTAAGATTTGTATTCAATCAGAGAAGAACCCAAATAGCCAGAGGAATATTGAAAAAAAAAAAAAAAACCAACGCTGGGGACATCACAATGCCAGATTCCAAGCTGTATTACAAAGCTGTAATTATCAAGACAGTGTGGTACTGGCACAAAAGCAGACACATAGATCAATGGAATAGAATAGAGAATGCAGAAGTGGACCCTCAACTCTATGGTCAACTAATATTTGGCAAAGCAGGAAAGACTATCCACTGGACAAAGGAAAGTCTATTCAATATATGGTGTTGGGAAAACTGGACAGTCATGTGCAAAGGAATGAAGCTAGACCATTCTCTTACACCATACACAAAAATAAACTCAAAATGGTTGAAAGATCTAAATGTGAGACAAGAATACATCAAAATCCTAGAGGAGAACACTGGCAACACCCTTTTTGAACTTGGACACAATAGCGTCTTGCAAGATACATCTATGAAGGCAAGGGAAACAAAAGCAAAAATGAACTATTGGGACTTAAGATAAAAAGCTTCTGTACAGCAAAAGAAACAGTCAACAAAACTAGAAGACAACCTACAGAATGGGAGGAGATATTTGCAAATGACATATCAGATAAAGGGCTAGTATCTAAGATCTACAAAGAACTTATTAAACTCAACAGCAAAGAAACAAACAATCCAATCATGAAATGGGCAAAAGACATGAAGAGAAATCTCACAGAGGAAGACATGGACATGGCCAACACGCACATGAGAAAATGCTCTGCATCACTTGCCATCAGGGAAATACAAATCAAAACCACAATGAGATACCACCTCACACCAGTGAGAATGGGGAAAATTAACAAGACAGGAAACAACAAATGTTGGAGAGGATGTGGAGAAGGGGGAACCCTCTTGCACTGTTGGTGGGAATGTGAACTGGTACAGCCACTCTGGAAAACTGTGTGGAGGTTCCTCAAAGAGTTAAAAATAGAGCTACCCTACGATCCTGTATTTGCACTACTGGGTATTTACCTCAAAGATACAGATGTAGTGAAATGCCAGGACACCTGCACCCCAAAATTTATAGCAGCAATGTCCACAATAGCGAAACTGTGGAAGGTGGACTGTGGAAGGTGCCTCAATGTCCTTCGACACATGAATGGATAAAGAAGATGTGATATATATATGATATATATATATCTCCACAATGGAATATTACTCAGGCATCAGAAAGGATGAATACCCACCATTTGCTTCGATGTAGATGGAACTGGAGGGTATTATGCTGAGTGAAGTAAGTCAGTTGGAGAAGTACAATCATCACATGGTTTCACATGGTTCATACGTGGAATTTAAGAAATAGTGAAAGAGATTATAAGGGAAAGGAGGAGAACTGAGTGGGAAAAATTAGAGAGGGAGACAAACCATGAGAGACTCCTAACTCTGGGAAACAAACAAAGGGTTGTGGAAGGGGAAGTGGGTGGGGGATGGTGTGACTGGGTAATGGGAACTGAGGAGGGCTCTTGATGGGATGAGCACTGGGTGTTATACTATATGTTGGCAAATCAAACTTAAATAAAAACAAATGTAAAAAAAAAGAGGATAAACACACAAACTACAGACTGGGAGGCAATATTTGTGAGCCACATATCTGACAAAGGACTTGCAGCTAGGATATATACAAGAGCTCTTAATAGTTAACAGCAAAAATTAAACAAACAATCGAATTAGAAAATGAACAACAGACACGAACAGACATTTCATCGAAGTGACTATACAGATGGCAAATGAGCATATGATAGTATATTAAATATTATTAACTATTAGGAAAATGCAAATTAAATCCACAATGCAGTATAACTACACACCTATCAGGTTGAGTAAAATAAAAACAAGAGCAATGGCACCAAATGCTAGCAAGAGTGTAGAAAACTGGATCACTTGTGCTTTGTTGTGGAAATGCAAGATGGGACTGCCGTTCTAGAACAGGACTAGGTCATTTCTTATAAAACTATGCATATACCTACTATACAGCCCAGAGGTGCACCATTTCCCAGAGCACTGAAAATTTACACTCACATAAAAACCTAAATGTGAATGTTCATCATAGTTTTATTTGCTATAGCCTTGAATTGCAAACAACCCAAACATGCTTCAGTGGGTGAACAATTAGACAAATAAATGGTAGTTCATCCAGACCATGGAATACTACCCAGTAATTATAAAGAATGGGCTACTGATACTCACAAAAACTTATATGGCTTGCAAGTGAATTATGCTGAGTGAAAAATGCTAGTCTCAAAAGATTGTGCCATATGATTCCAGTTACACAACATTCTTGGAATGAAAGAAATATCATTGAGATGGAAATAAGTTGCCAGAGGTTGGGAGGGAGGGACTTGGCTATGGCTGTAGAAGGGTGGCGTAGGGGGTCCCTGTAATGGAACTTCTGTATCTTGACTGTGCTTTTGGCCATACGAATCTACATATGTGAAAGATTGCACAGAATGAAATACACCCACACGTACATGCACGCTGTGTGGGGTGTAAAACTGGTGAAATCTGCAGGAAGTTGGTAGATTGAATCAATGTCAGTTTCCTGGTTGTGAGATTGTATTGTAGTTAAGCAGACTGTTACCACAGGGGAAACTGGGTTAAGTGTATACAGATATCTCTTTATTATTTCTTATGTGTGAATCCACAATTAGTCAAAATATGAAGTCAAAAGAAATCAAGTGCATAGCTAAGAAATCCAGAGAGGATTCCAGTCAGTAGCTGGTGTAAAGCCAGTTCTCACTGATTCCCCAGCATAGGCCAATGGCAGCTCCACCTGCTTCCAGGGCCCAAGGTCTCTCCATGTGATGCTGTCTCCAACTGACTTCCTTTTCCTCCATTCTAAGAACTGGGTATCACAGTATTTGGTACATAGGGTCCACTAAAGCTTTCTTGGGGGCTAGCTCTTTTTCTGATGTCCCTTTTCTATGAAGCCTGTCCAATAATTAGCTTTACTTGGTTGTAAGCTTTTCTCACCGCTATTATTTTATGATCACTACTACTTTAATGTATTACATGCCTAAACTATGAAGCCAGATCATGAAGAGAAAAGAAGGGAATGCAATTTGCCAACGAATTAACTGCTGAATTCCTAACCTAATGGTTCAAAGACCCCAAACTAAAAGTCGATGAGGAGCCAAGGAAGAAGAGAGCAATTACAGCATGAGTTGATCATTTCCTAGAGGAGAATATTGAGTATCTCTTCAGTAGAAAAGAGAAAAGCTTCATTTTAGTTTATTTACTTTCCAAAACTTGAATGAAGACTTCTGAGGTCAGGACAAAATAATTTTCTGAGTCACTATGGTAAAACAAAACTTGACAATTGTTTGGCGTGAAAGTTCAAGGATCTCTTTTCCCATTTGTCACTCAGAACAGAAGTTGATTATAAAAATAGCTCTACTTGAGAATAGCACAACCATACAAACAAGGAGTCTTTGTATCCTTCCAAGATCTTAGAGTGGTTCCTAGGTAGTGGGCCAGATTTCCTTACTAGGCATCCAAAGGAACAAGTAGGTTTATCTGCCAGCATTTCCTCCTTAAGTCTTGCAAGAGTCTTGAGTTTGGAAGTACTCAACATTCAATGGAGTTCACTCATAGCATTAATCTACTACACAGATATCTGACCAAAGTTAGGGAAGAAGAAATAATGAAGAAAAAAATAAAACCAAAGATTGGATCCACGTTCTTTCTTGCATATGAGGCTAGAGTTGAGTGCCACTTCCATAAAATAGGAAGGATGCTGCTTCTAACTGCATCCTGAGGAAGTTCTAGAGATAAAAAAGATCTGGAAGATTATGCCAAGCTGAGGAACTTCCTAAATGCTCCACCCTACCTTATGAGGTTATATTAAGTATTAACGCAAAGTTCCTGGCATGGAGAAGTGGCTTGCTCCTTGTTAACTATTGTGGTTGTCATCATTATTATAGCAATTATTATTATTTGACCATCACTGTTTAGGAGTGAAGAAAGCATCATTGGATAGTCTCACTGCCTCTCTGCTTATCCTGGCTCCATGATGTCAGAACTGGAATGAGATCTGACAACGGTGGAGCTTTATCATCATCTTCTGACCTTCTGTCTTGATAGGTGGAGGAGCAAACATAGCTTTCATGATCCTCAAATCAGAGACAGAAAAAGCATTGTTATTCCCCTCGCCGAGGTCTGTGTATTCAGCAGCATTTGGTTACGGTGTTAGGACCCCTACCTCTGGCTGTATCAGTCAAGCACACTAGCTATACTCATGCCCTTCATATATTTTGTCACAGTGAAGTGGCTAATGGTATATCCTGACCCTGTGGTGTCTCTAAAAATTATTTCCTTACACAGCTAATATGATGGCTGTTTGACTTACAACAACATGCCTTGTTTTGCTTAATGGTGAACTCTATGTCAACATTTCTGGCTTTCTAATCTACAGTGGGTAATGCTGACTTTGGCTTAGGAGCAAGAGAAATTGCTCTAAACAATTTATACCCAGTCAGAACAGATGCTACAATTTCATTATTTTGGACCATTATCAGCTCTACCCAGAACCCAGTGCAGCCACTATCCCTTGCCAGATATGTCTCTATCTCACAGTGTCAAATTGGAGTGGCAGACACAGCTTTATTGATACTGCCTTCTGGAAATTTCCCACTTACCAATATGTTTGGTTCTTGGAAACATGATTTAGTTTATCCCAACAAAATCCTGTAACATCAAATGTGAGCAAAGGGCTTAAGATTAGGTTTTAAATGGCTCATTTCTGGTTCACTTTACAATTGCTAAATGGATAATTCTGAAAAATTAACTGTAGGAATCCATATTTTTTTGACAAGACCAGTTGGGATGTCATACCTACCACATATCCAAAACCTTTGCTTCAAATGACCACCTGTAGGCTATTCACTTCTAAAACTGTATCTCAAACTTGGACTTCAAACTAAACCCAAACCAAAATATGCAGCTAAATATACTATGTCTGAACTGATTCAGTGGAAGAAGAAGTGTAAATGTCTGATAAACACGAATATGCTCTACATCTAGTTGTCAGAGAAATGCTCATCAAAATGAGATGTGACTTTTAAAAATTTATTGAGGTGATGAAAATTTGTGTAATGGCCAAGATTGAAGCCCCATAGTCCTTAGCTGTTTTTGAGAGTTTTAAGCCATGAATTATACTGTAGTGATCTGATAGAAGGTCTTAGAAGACATGGAAATCTTATCCTATACCTTTCTGTGTGGGATGTCCACTGGGCAAGCATTGTGCTGAGGGTTGGGGGTGGGGGGGACAGGCAAGAGCCATTTAAGACCAATCCTTGACTTCAAGGACCTCGGAACCGAGCAACCAAACTGATGGACCAAAGGATTAGCAAACATTGCAGGTGAAACTTTGTGTCATGCTCTACCTTCCAAAATGGAAGTTACCTGAAACGGAGATGGCCCTAGATGAAATAATCAAAGACATCTTCTTGAAGAATGGAGTCTTCAAATCAGGTTTTTAGGGAAGTTTGTGTAAAATATCAGGGAGCAGAGGGGAGGCACTGCAGTATAGGCTCCTATGTTAGCACAAGTGGAGAGGCAGGATGAGTAGAGTACATTTGGGAGATAGCACGAACCAAAGCATAAAAAACATGGAAGCTCTTGAGAAGAAATGAAGAATAAGGTTATCCAGCTGAGGCTTGATTATGAAACCCCTCAAAATCCAGGAAGGGAAGTCTGGAATGAATAGAAGGCCATGGACAAACATTTTACCTCAGTGAACGTTTACTGAACACCTTCTATGTGTTCTCTAGAGGGTTCTGAGGAAACAGAAATGATTGGGACATGGCCCTAACATGAAGGCACCTGCAGGTCATAGGTGGGGACAGAGCTGAGTGGGCAATCTTAGATTAGTTGGGTGGGAGTATATATAGGATGGATGAAGAATTAAAGAACCTTAGGGGTGCCTGGGTTGCTCAGTTTGTTGAGCATCTGACTCATTTTCAGCTCATTTCAGGTCATGATCTCAGGGTTGTAAGATCAAGCTCCACATCAGGCACTGTTCTCAGTGCCGAGTCTGTTCAGGATTCTCCCTCCTTCTCCCTCTGCCCCTCCCCCACTCATGCATGCTCTCTCTCTCTCTCTCCTCCATCTCTCAAATAAATAAATAAACCTTTAAAGAATACAGAACCTCAATTCTACCTTATTATAAAATAATAATTTTAAATGATAGTATTGTAAATATTATAACTAATATAGTCAATATTATTATAAATATTATTAATGGTTATAATGACCTTTGATAAAACAAAGGCTGAGACAGAATCAAGCCAAAGGCCAGGGTATGCTTAGCAGCTCTTTTTAGGGTTTTGGAGTGTTTGTAATCCAATGGTTTCAGCTTTTGAACTCCACTTGAATCTTTGAGACAAGAGGAGGGGTTAAGGTTGCCATTATTTAACAAGTAATTTTTTCAGTATAAATATATCCTGTGCAACATTTGTTATTTCTCTGAAATTTGGCTTAACTGGACATCCTGCATTTTGTCTTGACAAGCTAGGAAAAGTCCTATTTAACATCCTATTAGAATTTTAACTGCTCACTTTTTTTTTTTTTAAGATTTTACTTATTTATTCATAAGAGACACAAGGAGAGAGAGAGAGAGAGGGAGAGAGAGAGAGGCAGAGACACAGGCAGAGGGAGAAGCAGGCTCCATGCAGGAAGCCTGATGTGGGATTCTATCCCGGGTCTCTAGGATCATGCCCTGGGCAGAAGACAGGCGCCAAACCACTGATCCACCGAGGGATCTCTAACTGCTCATTTCTTATGGCAAAGTAAGTACAAGTTGAATACATCAGCAGGGGACATGGCCAGCTTTGGTTAGAGTGTATGTGTATGATAAGTACTTGAAAAAGGCCCTCCATACTATAGCAGTTAAATACCATACAAGAAAATATCTGATTGCAGCAAATATCATTTCAAAGAAGAACTCTAGATAATAAATCTTTTACCAATTTCTAAGTTCTAATAAGCGTCCTTAACAATAGGATTGGTTTTATGGCCCAAACATAAAGAACCAAACATAAGAATAATCTCTGCTACATTTGCTTATTCTATTCATTGTTCTTGTGTGTCCCTTGTCTGTACAATTGATGTACTTGATTGTGTACTGTTTTCATTTCCAAGAGGAAAGAGGATATAGGAAGTGTATTCTTCACCATTTTCTTGTTTGGGCATCAAGAATTCCAGCTGATTGCCATTTCCTATCTCTGACACCTAGTAAAACCTACTTAGGGCCCCAACTGCTTGCCAAAGTCAAACAAAATCATCAGAGACTCCAGAAGCTCGAGAAAGGTGAAGGGTAAGTATTTAAGACTAGTCATGAGGGGCCTTTGACATCAATTTCATTCTCCCAGTGGGTTCATGGAATTCTGCTTCTTTTACTACAGAGAGATTTGGCCTCAGCTCTGTTTTGTTACTAACTCTTGAAAACTGGGGTGTGATTTCTAGCCTTGTAATTTTTATGATAAAATTCCATAGTCACAAAACCATTTGGAGCTTGGGTCATTTGTAAGAGTTGGGTTTTTAAAAATACATAATAAATGTCCAAAGGTATGGAATAACCCAGGAAAATGCAATTCACAGTAAAAGACACATGGAAGATACATGGCATTGACAAGGATCTCTTGGTGGCAAGCAACAGGAATCTTAAGAAAGCTCAAGTGAAAAGGGGTTTATTTCAAGGGACTCCAGAAATATTTTGCAGGAGGTACGGCTGTTATAACAAGAAAACTTTGAGATATTCCTCTCTGTTTCCCTCCTTCCCTCTCCCTCTTCCTCTCCCTATTTCTCTGTCACTAGTGAGAGCATGCACATACACACACCCCACATTACTGCAACCATTCCAAAATGAAGTCACACCTTTGTTAATGTAAACTTCTGAGTCTTGCACAACAACTGGATATTGGTCTTTGAGTTGAACTTTCCATGAAAGAGACTGTTTACTTTTTAATCAAGTGTCCGTCAATAAGACGTGGGAAGGACCTCATGGTTTCCTGTCTCCTCAGCAGGGCTCTGGGCATGAATATATGCAAAAATATGGACAGAACGGCCACATCAAGTGATACGATAATTGAGGTATTTTCTCTTTCATTTTTTCCTTTAATTATTCCTAAGCTGAATAAGGGGCTGATGTTGTGAACTGATTTGTATGAATTTTTGTATTTTTTAAAATCAAGTTCTAAATTCACTGACTAAATCCTTCAGAACATTTGGCTTTGTGTTAGGAGTTTTGTGGTTTAGATTTCCACTGAAGCTAATCGTACCACAGACAGAATTAGGGTGGAAGTACTGCCCCTAAGATCATTTTTAAAATGTCTAAGTCTGTCTTGGATTTTCAAGGTCATTTGTTCCATCTCAACCGCAGACCTAAATTTTTTGCAGCTGATGATTTTCTGAAGGCATAGAAAAAGGGAAATATGTACTTTCTGATGTATTACTGCTCCATCCTAGCCAAAGGGGACAGTGTCACTGATATGAAGGTGACTGTGGTGGAAGGGGGTGCTTCCAGGGGTGCCTTAGACAAGCCATTCTGGTTGCCTTCCATTCTCTTTTTTGAAGCAGATATGATTTAATGGCAATTCCGTTACACATCCAAGACCCCCTTCAGCCCATGAATGCTCATATCACCAGGATAAGTTAAAATAGCACTTGATACAGCTCAATGTTAAGTGGAAGGAGAAATCTCTTTAAATTAAACTCGCTAATCAAAGGCTTGAGGCTTAACAAAGGACATCTCACTGAATAATTGGTTATAGCAATTGAGTTTTCTAGAGATAATTTCTTTGGCCTTCTCTCAAGTTGTATTGTGCATTGTGTATGAATGGGAGTAGACAAGAAGGAGTGGAGATGGCCTTTTATAGGCTCCCAGTTAAGCTTTTAATTTACACTGGTTATCTATACCTGTGGATGCTCCCACATCATTATCTGGGAGATAGTGGAGAAAAAAATGGCATTCTATTTTCTGCACCCTCTTCTCCTTGAGATCTTGCATCTTCATTTAAAAGCAATCAGGCGGGCAGGTGAAAGGATCGGAAAAACGATGGCTTTCTATAGCTTTTGAGACCAAGATTTCAGCTTACTCCTTCAAGGCTGGCCCACACTTCTGTGATGTCCAATATAGTATTTTTAGTCCCATTTTGAATGTTTTAAGAATTTTGTACTTTTTCAGATTAAAAATGCTTTAAAGAAACACGGCAGGGTATCCGGAGGTGGCATAAACAAGAGACAGAATATTCTTCAAAATCCACCCAATTTATTCTATTAGTCAGTTATGATGTAGCACTAGTCTTAGGTCCCACTCTACAAAGTCTAAGATAAAGTGGTTCCTATAAAGAGCCGTCTATAGGAAGCAAGCTGCCTACTTAGAAATGCTAGTTATTTGAGTCTATCACTTCCTGTCTTCCCCTTCTAAAGGGCCTTGGGTTGGGTACATGCCAGGGTTCTAGAGTCTTAATGTGGAAGACGAACCAGTCAGAGTCAAAGAGAGAAGACAAATGTTATACACCCTGAAGTCTGTGTGTAGCCACCAAATCTGCAGGGACAGAGACAGGTTCAAGACAATGATGTCAGTACCAAGATCAGAGTGGCGGAAATTAAGACCAAAGTAAGTGGGAAATAAATATATAGGGAAGGGGCAGAGGATGGTGTTTACAGAGGTAGGATGAGAAGGGCCTCAGGGAACTAGAGTTAGAACTCAGAATTTAAGCATCATGAGAGAACATTCTAGGCCAATTGTGTTCAGCCACATTGTCCAAATAACTTTGGCTTTTGACTCCTGGCAGCAAACAGGATAGTACATGGGGCTGTTGAGCATGCCCTGCAGAGTGGCCAAGAAGCTGACAGAGTCCTCTCTGCAGGGAGAGCATGACCTTCCTTTATGCTGTCCCACAATAGTTAGTTTACAAGATAAAATTCTCCAAGACTGGGAGTGCTGGGTATCCGCGGATTATGGCTCTGTGATGCATGTATGAAACTCTTCAACAGGAAGACAAAGAATGGGCCCATGGTGCAATGGCAGTGACTCTTGGAGGCACCTATAAGGAAAAGGTGACTGAGTATCTCTGCTTTGACCATCATTCTTTAGCCCAGCAAAGAGCACATCTGTCTACCAAGTTATGTGTGTCCTGCTCCAACATGATAGCCATGATTAAGGAGACAAAAATAGTGTAATTTTGCTTGAGTCTTGAGGAGCCCAGAAATAACGGATGTGTATTAAAATGCCTGACTCCTCGCTTCATGCATGGGTGGAGTAGTGGTAGTGACTGTCCCAGGCAAGGACAACTGGGAACAAAAATTATATTTTGTGAGGCTGGTCTTACCCAAAGTAGAATGGGGGAGAATGAAGGCAGGCCAAATCAGATGCCATGGGAAAGCCAAGGATCAGACAGCAGCAATATCATACATCTACACAAATCCAGAGGCCTAAAGAGGGACTGACCAGGTTAGGAACCAGAGAACAGATCAGTGCTTAAGTCAGAAAGAGACAAGGATGGGACTGGGGAAGAGTAGTGGTGGGAAAGCAAAAGGATGTGCTATCGATTGCTAAAATAATCAGGAGTGTACTTTATTAATTTAGTATACCATTCGGTCATTCAAAAAGTATACATTCATACATTTATTCAACAGGTATTTAGGTGCTTAATATGTTCCAGGTTCTGTGCCTAAATCTAGGGATGCAGTAGTGAGGACACCCAGACACCGACATGGTGTGACAAGTGCTATGACTTGCAAACGATTTATGAGAACGTACTGGGAGAGCACCTACATAAAGTCTGGAGAGAAAAGGGAAGATTTCTCCCCTCAATAGAGAATGCTGGGCTGAGGCCCAAGGACAAGGTGGGGTTGGGCAGGGTTGGAGGGGTGCTCATTTGGAGCAAAGGAAATAACATATGCAAAGGCCAGGTGGCAAGAGAGCACAGTGCCTTGGAGAAAGTCATAATATTTAGCTTGGTTAGCACAGAGAATGGGAAGTAGGGCATGGGGAAGAGGTAGTGAGGGTTCATGTAAAGTCAAGGACCAGAACTTAGGAACCCCTAAGCCATGGTAAGGACTTTGGACTTCACTCTAAAAGCCATAAAGAGCCACTGGAAGGGTTTGGAGCAAGAGAAACTCCCCCTGAACTGTGCTGGGAAAGAATGCTCTGATGCAGGTTGCATAGGTCAGGGTTGACATGGCAGTGAGCTGGACCTGGAAGGTGGCAGTGGAGCTTGATCAAGACAGGTTGGATAGAGACTTAGATTATCAAAATGACAGGGCTTGTTGCTTGTCATTGGCCTGAGGTGTAACGGACAGGAGGCAAAGATGACTCTGGGGTTCCTGGATTAGACAGTGGAGGGCAGATAGTTATCAGATGCCATTTTGGGAAAGTGAAAGGAGAATTGGGTGTGGGAGGGAGAGCATGAGCTCAGTTTTGGATATGCTGGGGTTTGGAGCTGCAGTGCCTGTCCAGGTGAGTGGTAAGGCTGCACACTGGACCATGCAGAGGCTCATTGTCAGTTAACAGCTAGCAGGGTGAATTTTCTCTTTAGTATGGCTGAGGATCTGTCCTGGAACATAAAGAATCTGGGCTGGAATATGCCAGAGGGATATAGGTAATCCTCAAGTTCGAATCTAGATGTACAGTAAGAGGATTCAGGTTCTGAATGCAAAGAGACAAACAAATGAGATCTACATCTCTCGGTGTATGAAAAAGAATTCCACTTGTACCAATAGTTCTGGTTTTACAAATTCCTTGATATGCTTTCATAACAGAGCAATTGCTTCATGCAGTGTTTCACAGAAATGTCTGCAGGGCACACCCAGAAAATGGTGTACTTCACAAAAGATATGCAATCTCCCTGGGCTGGTGAACCTCTGCACCTCGGACTTTCTCTTCCTCGGGAGGAGTTCCACTGTTATCAGGGTACCATTGCCTGGCGCCTGCCTGTCTGAAACCCCAAAAGGGAGCCATCTGTTTTGCTGCAGAATATTTTCAGCCACAAGTCATATATCGTTACTCAAGCCAGGGCGTGCTGTTGCTTGTCGAATTTTTTATAGGTGGGAAGCCCAGTTTATGTTCTGAATTAGAGCCTCTCGCCTGCCTGTGGCAAATTATGGCATATGCTAGTGGAACTTCCCTCCTGGGCGATATTTGAAATATTCAAGATACATTATTTGTTCAGACATTCCACTACCCCCTTTTAAACAACTCTTTCTTGATTACCATTCAGTCTTCAAGCACAGACATGTATGTGTGTGTGTGTGTTTGTTTGTTTGTTTGTTTTGGATTTTCTCCCACGAGAGGCATTTTTCCAATTCTCATTAGAAATTTTCTCTTTGTCCGGTAGGTGAAAAACTTGTGGAGAACACACTTTATACTAAGTTTTTTTAAAAATGACCCATTTAAGTATGCTTTGAAGGTTGGATTCTGGCAAAATATATTTGTAATTTTAAACTGTTAAAGACAGAATAGTGTTGAATTTAGCCCAGTACTAGCGATACCTGCTAAGGAATAATTCCATTTAATAGCTTCAAGTTACATAAAAGCTGTTGCTTCAAGGGAAAGGAAGCTAAAGGTAATGGGGGTGGTTTAGGAGAGAAACACATTGTAGGAGGCAGATTAGTTATGTGGGTTCATGCTCCAGGTGTTGAGCAATTACTATCTTTCCTTCTAACTCTGCATGAATCAGAAAGACTCTATTTCTTGAATTAGGAGGCAGGAAATACTGTAGCAATGAACAAGTCAGGAGGGCTGAGCATATTAAATGAATGGGAAGTTTCTAGACATCAGGAGTTTCCTTTTCTAGATTAATTAAGTTCCGTTGCAGGAGAAAAACGTTAGGAATTTTCACACGTGAGACTAAGAGTTCTGGATAGTTTTTGCTATAAGAGATTGGCTGGAGTTAATGCTGGATCCTGGAAACAGAAGTGGAGTTAAAAATGATAGACACTAAGGGAACTTGTTCGAAGGTGCTCCATCAGCCCCTGGCTAAAGCCCCACCTTCTTAAAATGTCACATGAAGCTTAGTTTGACTCCTAATTGCTTTTCTAGGCTGATTTGTTGCCTTCCTTGCCCATCCCTTGCTCTAATGTCTTATCTTGTCTTCCTCCCACCATTCCCACCTTCATACTCCCAACACAGCATAGTACTTGTTTTAAGAATGACTTTCTTGAACATGTCATGTTCTCAACTCCAGGATCTAACGTGAGCTTTATCTTCTACTTCCTCCATGCAGGAGGCTGAGGCAGCATCGATGTCACCTTCTCAGAATCCCTCCTTACCTTTGTATATGCACCATGATCTCCTGATTCACCCCTTCTGTAGCACTTACAGCACCACATTGGAGTTACTTGTTCAATCACCCATCTCCCTGACAGCATTGAAAGTTCTGTGAGGACTGGGGCAGTGCCCACCATCTCGCTATTGCATTTCCTATATCTGGCACATAGCAGGTGCAAGAATAACATCTGCTTAACTGAATTTTCCAGTTGACGAAACTTCTAGAGTGATGTGCTGAATTGTACAGAATCATTTGTATTTCTTGAACACTTGTCCCATCTGTGTATCCTATTCAAATCAACTATTATGAAAATATTAGGAAATATTTATCCTTAGCTTTTAAAGTATGCTATTATGAAAGAAAGAATAGATTAAATTTAAAAACATGCTATTTTTCTGTATTTCAATTATGCATTCTTCTGAATAAGATAAAAGATCTAACATAAAGCCAAATCTGATCCCTGCTGATGTTGGGAAGCTTACTCTAATGAAGCAAGTATGACTTGGAAATAAATGACCTTGTTGCTTTTTTTTGGAGTGACATGATAGTTTGGTGATGAACAGCTACTCTGTTTTTTTTTTTTTTAATCTGTAAAATGAAGATATTATGATTTACTAAATGTAATTCTTGGAAGAATAAAGTGTGATTGCAGAGGACTGGCAATGACACCTGGCACATAGTTCCAAAACTAAATAAATAATGACTTTTAATGTTTGGTGACAGATGGTAGTCACACTTGGGATAGACATAGCATAACGTATAAACTTGTTGAATTTTTATACTGTACACCTGAATGTGATGTAACGTTGTGTGTCAACTGTAGTCAATAAAAAAATAGTAATTTCCATATTTAGGAACATGACTATCTCTAAAGGCTTCACTTGGTCCTATCCAATAAGTGAGGAAAAGCATGAGCTCACAGTGCTCTGACTTCTGAGATATTCTTCTGCACTCCCATGTGTGTGTGCACATGTATATGTGTGGGTGTATAATGCTCATGCATGTGCCCTCACTTCATGAACTATGTATCATAGATGTTGAAGTTTCCAAAACCTTTTCCTCGTAATCTGCATTTTCATCAACTTTCTATTGACCTTACCATGTGGTTCAATGCCTCACATAGGTGTTACCGACACCTTTGAGCACATCTGCTTGGAACTGTGCTTGGAGGATTGAAAATTTTGAAGGTGTGTACATAGTGATATAAAGCTTTAATAATAAATTAACAGATAGTTTAGAGCCCTCATTACAGCCATCTGTGTTAACTTCCCTTTACAAATTAAAATATCCATTTTGACACAAGTTTAATTTTTCCAAAGCACCTGTTCTAAAAGGCAATGTATTTTTTATATAATCAGAATGGCAACACTTTGAAAATTCTTCACTTTACTGGAAAGTCAGTTATGTTGCAGAATAAATCTTTCTTCATGGGGGAGTGATAAGTTCTCATATGTAATGAGGAAAATCAATACCCAAACAAAAACACCAGATAACATAAACAGAGATCACACTCAGATTTCATTTCCATTCTCTTTCATTATTATTATTGTTATTTTTTAGATAGGCTCTAAGTCCAGTGTGGATCTTGGACTCACGACCCTGAGATCAAGAGTCTACAGCTCTATGGACTGAGCCAGCCAGGTGCCTCTCAATATTATTTATTTTTTAAAAATAAGCTATGAATCCCTTTGGCTTTCTTCTAATATTAACAAAAACCACTGTAGAAGCAGAAGTGATCAGTTAACAAGTATATTGAATTCTGGAAAAAAAAAACAAACAATAACAAAGCTTCCATTTTAAATCATCCACAGAAATTGGAGCGATTTCTAACACAACCTTGGGGATTAGGCAGCTTATTTGTACTATCCATTTTCTTCCACACCAGCTACCCATTTACTAAATAATTCTTGTAGTGCGGTTGTATGATATACCAGTATTTTCCTAATTTTGCTACCAAGCCAAGTAGCATCAGACATGCAATGATGTAGGTGTTCTTGAAGGCAGACTTCACTACAGGCTAAAATAAGAGAATTCTGGTTCATAATGGCTGTACCATTTTCTAGGCATTATTTACTGTAACTGGATAGCAAGAGAAATACCAGGTTTCCTTAAAATAAGACAATTTGCAAGACCTGTCACAAGAAGTAGAAAGATTTCTCTTTTTTCTTAACTACCTCCATAAAACAAAGGAATTGCCAGAAACCTCTGAATGCTTCCTCTCTCTTCATGAAAAGGACTGCTTAATTGAAGTTACCGACCTTCTTTCCTTTTCCATTCAAAGATCACCTCTACCCCCTTGGAGGGATGTCAGGGGAAAGATTTCTGCTTTCCAGGAGCTGTAGAGAGTTATAATCATCTGTCTCCCTGTATTATATACTCTCCTTGGAGTACATTAAAAAGCCATAAGATGCAAAACATATAGTATATGTTCTTTACTACCTTTTAAATACAGGTTCTTTGAAGATGTGATAGTGGACAGCAGGAGAGACTAGATTTAAATAAATTTCTGAGCAACTCTCAGATTCTGTGATGCTGTCACTTGCAGTATCTAACATATTGCTCTGAATATCACTTCTGTGGGCTGATTGCCAACTACCTTCCAATGTTTATTTCAGCTTCTATCTCTATTCTCAGGCAGTTTGTCATCCATTTATTGCCTTCTTCCTCAAAGGTAGAAAATCCTGGAGGGAGGCAAAGAAGGAGGTTGGTATTTTGGGATGAACCAAGTTTGTTGTGGTCTGGATTTTGTATTGTTGAGTAGGTAGGTGTGGAAAAGAAAAGGCTGGAAATCATGACTGAGTTAGATCCAAAGGACAAGCCATTGAGCATTTTACAAAGAGGTGATATGGTAAGATTTTAATTTTAGAAATATCACAATTAATTCTGGGTAGTGGGAATACAAATGTTCATTTTATCATTCTTTGTACATTTCTTTTTTTAAATAGATTTATTCTTATTTATTTATTCATGAGAGACACACAGAGAGAGGCAGAGACATAGGCAGAGGGAGAAGCAGGCTCCCAACAGGGATGCTGATGCAGGACTTGATTTTGGGACCCTGGGATCATGACTGGAGCCAAAGGCAGACGCTCAACCACTGAGCCACCCAGGTGCCCCTGTACATTCTATATTTTCAAACTCAAATGAAGTAAATAGAACTCACTCTGGCTATAGAGTAGAGAAGGGGTTGAAAAAGATGCAATGCCTTTATCAGGGGAAAATTGGTGATAGTGATACTATGGGACACAATGATATGTGTTCACTGTGGCAGTGCCCAGTAGGGGCAGAGGTTCACAAATGGATTGAGGCATGTGTAGGAGACAGAACTGGGATCAGATCGGGGTTGGGAGTGTGAAGGAAATAGGTGTCGTAAATGTTTCTGGAAGTGCCAATTGGGTGAGCAATGGTCCACACAGGAAGACAGGTAGAAGGTGATTGTGTCCACTTGGGACAGTTAGAAGTGTCTGTGAGTTATTTTAGGAAATAAACCTTATAGGCAGTTGGATTTCTGAGTCTGCAGCTCATAGATACAGGTTTGGGCACTATTGGTATATGGACACTGCAAGAGTATGTGAGATATGTGTGAGATATGATGGGTGACTGGGGAACTGGCAAGGTGGGGATGAAATTCTGGGGAATGTTTACAAGTGTTGCAATGTTACAGGGGAGAGACTATGAAAAAGTGGATGGTGAGCTTTTTGATAAGGAAATAAGTCATCAGTTGTGTCAAAGAGATCAAGGGAGATAATTCTGAAATTCTGAAAACAATCATCTTTTTTTTTTTTTTAAGATCTTATTTACTTAGAGTCAGAGAGCTCAAGCAGAAGCAGGGAGAGGGACAGAGGGAAAGGGAGAAGCAGACTCCCTGCTGAGCAGGGAGCCATATGCAGGACTCGATCCCAGGACCCTGAGATCATGACTTGAGCTGAAGGCAGAAGCTTAGCCAACTGAGCCACCTAGGTGCCCTCTGAAAAAGTCATCTTTGATTGAATTTAGCAATAAAGTTTTCTAGGAGAACAGTGGTCGTGGAATGGCAGTGCAAGTAGCCAGACTGCAGCGTTTTAAAGGTTAAATAATAATAATAGTGACATTTTTGAGAGCTTGCCCTGTGCTAAGCTCTTTCCCAATATTGCCATATTTTATTTTATATAAACAGCAATCTAATCTGTAGAATCAGTATGAGCTCCATTGTACCTGAGAAAATTGAGACATAGCTTAAGTCCCATGCCCAGGATCCCATGAATCAGGTGTGAGAAGAACAGCTCTGGCTCCATGTGCTTTAATCCCAAACTCTTATGCTTTTTGGTGAGGTGAGGGAGCAGTGGATGTAGGCTCAACTTCAACAGCTAGGATAGGTTGTGGGCGAGGGAGGAAGAGAGAGCTGGAAGGGCCAGCCCATGGAAAAGAGGGGATTTATTTGTCTGCTTGTTTGCTTTCCAGGTAGGATAACCTGAAGCGTATTTAAATACTGATGGAGAAGAAACTGCTAGAAACGGAGAAGTGACGAATCTGGAGAGAAGAGAGGAGAGTTGATGTACAAGGTGGGTGTCCTGAGAAAGTGGCACAGGGTGGGATGGGATCCAGAGGAGTAGTTGTGATCCCAGGCAGGTGCGTATGGAAGTAGATGGTTGAGGGAATTCTTGCTTGATGGCTTCTATTTTCTAAGAAGGAAGGTGAGAATGAAGACTTATATTTGCCAGTGTGTAGCAGGAAGAGTCAGCAGGTGGGAGAAATGGAGACAGTGGAGACCATGAAGTTCAAGTAAAACAGATGTAGGGGAGAGGAGGGGTGAGAAAAAGTCTAGTTTGGACCATTCCTTAGGAAGCATTTGTTGAAAACAGATAGATAGATAGATGGTATTGAATTTACACTGAACTTGTGTCTTCCTCTGATATTAATTTATTAAAAAAATTTAATCTTTCACACCCATGAGCACTTAGCCCTTTATTCATAAAAGGAGAGAAAAGAAAACAAATGCATGGGTGTGACTTTTGTGGAAGTTTCGATGTTAGATAAAGAGAAGCCTGTGTTCTGTATTGCCTTCCTCTTTTCCTCCAATTCTAGAAGACTTTCAAAGCTGGGGAAAGAGATAAGAAGGGAGAGGAAGGAGGAGGAGGAGATGGGGATGGAAGAGAGATGAGGAGACAGAGGACCCTGTCCACTGGTGTTGCTTTGGGGTCCTGGTCAACACCAGTGTTATTAAGAATTCCAATATTCCTTGAGCTCCCTGGCATTTCTTTATCTGGGTTTTCATTTTGTGGAAATCCTCCTGGGTCCTGGCTAGCTCACATGGTGACTTCATAGTTCACAGCAGTGACTGACAGCTTCACAAACCAGACCTGCTGTCTGACAGACAACTACATCTCTCCTGCTAAGTGTTGGATCTGAACTTCTGCGTAGCTTTGCGATCCCTGGTGTGAGGATGCCTCTTGGGCCCCTCAATCTTTGCCTGACTCTCTTTCTTCCTGCTCTTATCTAATTTCTGGATGGCATTTCATACATCATTTTCCTGACAGGAAGAGGTGAAGCCCAGTTGAATATCCAGGTGCAGTGCTTGGCCTTGATTTGAATGAAGTGTATTTTAAAATTAGGGCTGGCTGGTTTTGAGGGTGACCACTTGAAACTCCCTTCTCTGGAGATCTGCTCCTCTCCCTGGGAGAACAGAGTCACTTTGGTGGCCATGGACATACTACTTTTGGTGCTTTCAATCTAACACCTAATGTGTTATGTCACTACTCACAGTTGGCCTTAATTCATGGGCTCTTTAACTAAGTCACAGAGGAGCTGAAAAGTAGACAAGATTTTTAGACTGAACTGCCTTACTTCTTGGTGAATTCTTGTGAATGAGAGATTCTAATGTCATGAACTGAAATTCCACGACACTGAGACAAGTTTCATGATACAAACCTTGTTCCTCTTTGACAGGTATGTACAAATCACTTCTTTTTAAAAACAGATTTCATTTATTTATTTATGAGAGACACAAAGAGAGAGGCAGAGGAGAACCAGGCTCTCTGATGGGGACCCTGATGCGGGACTCAATCCCAGGACCCCAGGATCATGATCTGAGCCAAAGGCAGATGCTCCACCACCGAGCCACCCAGGTATCCCACAAATCACTCTTTCATGTTATTCCTTCATCAAATAGTTATTGAGTGCCTCTTATGTCCCAGGCACTGTTGAAAAGGGACTCTAGTATTTCATACTTTTGTGGGCACACATTTCTTCCTGTGATTAAGACCAAGTATTTGGTGGGGGAGAAGAATTAGAGCTCCTGTTTATCGAGCACCTTCCATAGTCTGCAGTGCATCACTTCTAGGCTCACCATGAACACACTGGGGTAAGGAATATTTTGGGGTATTTGGGTTATTGGGGTAAGCCCATTTTGCAGATCTGGAAGTTGAGGCTTAGCTGTGTGAAGTAATTTACCAGCAGATGGCAAATTGAAACTTTGTCTTTCTGTCTTCAGAACTCATCCTAGTTGAGCTGCCAGAGGAGGAAAGCAGAAATGAAGTGAAAATTTCAATTTTCAGGGAGTAAGATGATTTTCACATACACCTGTATTTTAGCACTAGCTGCAGCCATTTACTCTTTTATCCTAGATAAGGGTCACTGTAGGAGTTATTTTCTTAGCAACGAGACTGCATGTGGGGTCACAAACTGGCTAGAAAGTTACTGAGTTGGGAAGGTAAATGTAAAGACCTCACTCCCAAGGCAGGGCCAACCAGAGAGCCCTTAATTGCCTTGGAAAGCAATGTGGGCTGTAAATCATCATTCATTTTGTACTCAGTCTCCCATCCACTTGACACCAGTGATAATCATTAGCTGATGTCAAACAAGATGCCGACAGCAAGAAGGGTGGGAGTCATCTTGGTTGAATGCTCCTGGGGTCCCTTTGCCTATGTCTTCCATTACACCTCACGTGTACTCTGCAAGGTGGAGACCCAGCAACGGCAGGGGAGGGAGATGCAGGAATTCACACGAGTAAGAGAAAATTCAAGTTTTGGACTCAAGTGTGCCAGGCTCCAAAGTCTTTACTTGTACCGTCTCTTACTATGATAAACAGGGGATTGAAGGAATTGTTTGGGGGTAGAGAAGGGAGTAAATGAGGGCCTCGAGATTGCCAAAGCGGCAGGCACACCCCATACTCAATCTCCTGGGCTTTTGCTATCTTCTCTTTCATTTTGGAGTGGTGTTTTCTTAGAACTTTGAACTCTACACTACATTCATAAGTTTCTTTAGTGGATAGTGCAAGGCTTTGTAGGTCCTTTCCCAGAAAGTCAACATCTGGCAATGCTGCAAGGTGGAAGGAATACTGCATCTGGAGTCAAGAGACTCCCTCAGAGCCCTGAGTGGCTGTGCCTCCTTGGGAAAGACCCTTAAATTCTTTTCGGCAAAGTTCTCCAAGTCTTATTGTCTTTGCTATTTATTTATTTATTTATTTATTTATTATTTTATTTATTTATTTGAGAGAGAGAGAGAAAAAAAATGAGCAGGGGCGGGAGCAGAGGGAGAGGGAGAAGCAGACTTCCTGCTGAGCAGGGAAGCCCAATGTGGGGCTCAATCCCAGGACCCTGGGATCATGACCTGAGCCAAAGGCAGATGTTTAACTGACTGAGCCACCCAAGGGCCCCTTTCCTTTGCATTTTAGATGGACATAGGGATAGCTTCTGTATTCATTCACTTGTTTGATCATACATTCATTGACTTGTGTGAGCATTCATTCATCCACTTGTTCCTGTGCAGGCACTAGTCTAGCTGTGGGAGTTCCAGGGGCACATAAGACAGATAGCTCACCTGTTCTTCAGCAGTTTACCTTCTAGTAAGATGAACCATACATCGCTCTGTGAAGAAGACAGCTTTGGGTTATTTTAAGTGTTATAGAGGGAGGGGGAAAAATGAAATAAAAAAAAAACTCTAAACGGGGTCCTCAATAGAGACGGATGTCACAGGCTGGGGAGAACAGGCGAGCTTGGGTGGCCAGAGAGGGCTCTCCTGGAAGAATTCATATGAAATGTGACCAGAATAAAAGAGCCAGTGGAGGGAAGAGAACAAATGAAAGAGAACTGAATGTGTCTTTGAAGCGTTTAAGGAAATAGAGGGAACACCTTGATCGTTGAGCTCAGGACCCAGTGACAGTGTATGTGTGAAAATACTTTGCATATTCTGAACAATTATCCAAAAACGACCATTATTTTTATTTCCTTTCCTGCCACTCAACTTTCTCCTCCTTCCCTCCCTCTTTCTTTCTGGTGTGTCTTCTTCTTCTTCTGTTTTTTTTTTTTTTTTTTTTTAAGATTTTATTTATTCATTCATGACAGACACACAGAGAGGCAGAGACACAGGCAGAGGGAGAAGCAGGCTCCTTGGTGGGGAGCCCAATGTGGGACTCCATCCCAGGACCCTGGGATTACAGCCTGAGCCAAAGGCAGCTGCTCAACCACTGAGCCGCCCAGGCGTCCCTCTGGTTTGTCTGTTATACCAGTACTTCCCAAACTGTGCTTAAAAACAATACAGTAGTCTTATTTTTATTTTTTTTTAATTTCCAATGTTATGTACTGATAGTTCTGTCAACTGTCCTAATGCTGTCCAATAACTGGGGAGCTTTCGATACGCTGATCTTGACTCCTGTGCTTCAGTCTTGGTGGCCTGACTGTGCACAGTTCATGGATCACACCTTAAATCCCACTCTCCTACACAGCAGGGTTTGTGGCCCAGGCCTGCATCCACAGGCTTGGTTACTGGGGGTTGCTGACCGCTTAACAAACTCTGTGACTGGTGTGATGACTGGCATGGGTGCCAAAGAGCACAGAGGCCTGGGCATCATGTCCTGTGAAGGCTTCCTGGAGGAAGGGGTAACATTTGGGAAGAATCGAGTTTGAAGGTCGAACAGGAGTTTGCCATGTAGACGAGGAAGACAGCAGAGGAACAGGGTCTGCACGTTCTGTCTCTGTATTTTGCTTTTTGTCAGTGTATCGTATGAATGGGAAGAGTTTTATTTCAATGGGGCACAGGGTTCGGAAGTATACCCCAGGCATCAATGGGAACATGAGGTACTCTGGGCCTTAGCGTGTTGTTCTCTGATGGCCAGAGATCATCCGGACTCCTTGGGACAGGGGCCTGGAGGCCCATGGAAAGAACCAGTCTTCGTTTTTCCTGACATTGCTGTATCATCAAACAGCCCCATTAGCCCAGAGCCAGGGCGACCCCAGGGGGGTTCACACAGACTCTAGGACGAGAGCAGCCACAGGCCAGCATTTCCCAGGAGGTCTCCATTCCTTTTACTGAGTCTGAAAAGCCACAGTGGGGAGTGTCCAACGAGAACAGAATCCTCGCCAAGGTGAATTGCAAGCTGCCTCCAACAGGCTTGGGCAATAATGCCTGGCTCTTCGATGGGGAATGGGCAAGGTTATGAACACCCTCAGAGCGAGCCTCGGAGTATTGGTAACAGCCTGGGCTAGCTCCTCTGTGTGGTGGAACTGGAGGGCTGGAGAGGTGGGGACCAGCATCCTGCCTGGTGGCAGAAGCAAGGAAGACAAATGACACCTTCCCAAGAGTAGTAATGCCTTTCCGGGGTGACCCAGGGGTTTCCCTGCCACCCCAACAGTTTGGTGAGCTTTGTGCCACTCAGGAGATCTCAGTCCTGCTAAGAAAGCAAAGCAAAACAAAACAATACACTTCTCCTCCCCTCCCTGCCCACCCCCCACCCCCATGCCCCGCAAACACTGGAAACCCCAGAGGCTCTTGGCTTCTAAGGAAAAAAATAAACCTTCTCATTTTTGTCTTCATTTGCTAAACAACTGAAAAATCAAGCAGAGACTATCTGGGAGACTTACCCAGTGGAGTGTTCCTCTAGGTGAGGAAGGGGAGTTGCTGTGGGCTCTCTTTTGAATAGCTACTTTTGGTTTGGCAGACGTAAGCTCATTATCCTTTTCTTGGGTACTTTTCTTGCCGTGTGATTAAAAAAAAATTTCTTGGAAATGTAAGATTTGAAAAGAGCCCAGCAGTCTATGAAAAGAATTATATCTTATCACCGAGTCTCAGGCTCCATGGGCACCACAAGTTTCCGCAAGCTTAGAACTGCTTCCAACGGAGGAACGCCACATTCGTGGTAACTGGAAGCAAATGGTTCAAAGCGTTGGACTTTGGAGTCATATAGGCTTAGGGTTTCATTTCAACCCTGACACTTCCTCCCTAGTGTGCATTATTTCACCTCTGAATCTCTGCCCTTTATGTGTAAAATGGGGTAATGGTTGCACTTACAGAAGGTCCTTGTTAAGCTTTAAATGAGATAGACCGAGGCGGCCCTCAGCGCAGCACCTGGGCCACGGTAGAGGGTGCTTTCCATGAATCCTAGCTGCTCTCATCACCCTATTCGTTGTTACCTTTGTGGCTGACTCACATCATGGGGCCCTGTTACTAGTCTCTTCTCCATGGACACCATTGCTGCATGGGATAATCAGGTTACTTTCTTGTCACTGGTTGCCCCACTCCTGCCCATCAATCATTCAACCAGTGTGTAAAGTTTTTAATTGATTTGATTTGATGTAGCCATGAGCTTATACTATTGTGCTAGCTGCTGTGGTGGATGGAGAAAATGCACTAAAAATGGCAGAGAGCAGTTGAGATTTATTGAAGATCCACTTGGGGCTTCCCTACTTCATCTCACTCAAATATCTGCTCTGCAAAGTACGTAGATCACTCTTGTTTCCTGAAAGAGGAAAGAAATCCTACCGGGTTGACTTGCCTAAGCTCACACAGCAAGTGAGTGGAATAACTGGGATTTGCACCCAAGTCTTTGTGTCTTCTGAGATAGTACTTGTCTTTGCACCACCTCGTTGTCTTTGCTGAGCTCACCAGCTAGTTAAGTGAAGAAAATGCACAAAATACAAGGCAGGGTGTAGACTAATAGAATGCTACAACATTTGAGTTGGAAGGGCAGCAGCAGACCATGCCAGCCGCTTTGTCTGCCTTGTCTATGTCCTCTTGCCAGAGATTGCATATCCACAGCCACTGCTGAGCAGAGGGAAAGTGCCTGAACCTAGTAGCCATAGCAGTCTAGACCAGTCGTGGGTACTTGACCCAACTAGGGACAAGCTGATCTCATTATTTTAGAATTTAGAGATTATAGTTGGCTGGAGTTGGGTGTTTGAATTAGTAGATTGTGTACAGACATGGATCATATACTAATATCCTCTTATTGTGTAACAAATTATCACAAATTTAGCAGGTTAAAACAACTCATTAGCTAGCAATTATATAGGTCAGAAGTCCAAGGCGTGCGTGGCTAGGTTCTTACAAGGCTTATAGTCTTACCAGGCTGAAATTGTGTTGGCTTAGTCTCCCATGGAGGGCCCAGGGAAGAATCCACTTCCAAGCTCTTTGAAGCTGTTGGCCAAACTCAGTTTTTGTATGTGGTTGTAGGACTAAAGTTCTTACTTCCTTACTCACTGTTGACCAGGATCTGTTCTTGGCTCCTAGAGGCCGCCTGCAATTCTTGCTATATGGTACCCTCTACCTCTAAAGCCAGCAAGGGAGTAGCTCTATCTTATACTTCTGATCTTTTCCTCAGGAAAAGCTCAGACCCTTTTAAGATTCATCTGATTAGGTCAGGCCCACCTGCATAGTCCCCTTTTCTTAGAGTCAACTGTGTCATATAACATAATCTAATCACAGAATTGAAGCCCATCACATTCATAGTCCTGGAGATTATGCAGCTACATATGGCAGGAGGTGGAGAGTCACGGGGATCATTTTAGAATTTTGCCTAACAGAGATGAATTTGTCACTTGAGGGGGGTCATATGCACCAACTGGAAGGGAAAAGAGACAAAGATAAAGACAGAGACAGAGGCACAGACTGAAGAGACATGGAACAGCAGAGGCAGTGAGCAAAGGCAGGGCAGGGCCAAAGCTGGGCTACCCCAGGAGAGTGGACTCATGCACGCAGTGGTGAAGGAGATCAGCTGCCCTTTTATTCCGCCATCACAATTCCAGCTTTCAGTCAGGCCCTGACAAAGTGCAGCCTCCAGCTCTTGGATTCCAAGAAAGATCCCGGTGAACCTGTCCTTCATTCTCCTTTATGTTTGTGCTAGCTTGAGTAAGTCTGTTTTCCGTAATTGAGTGAATGTGAATCTCTATCCATAATTAAAAACAATCCCAATCAATTCAGAGACGTCTAACTTCCCTTGACTTTGTGTCTATGCTATCTTTGCCCTGTCCAGACCCCATGGGTTGTGCCACAGTATTGCACACTGGCCCGCAGACCTCCTCTGCCAACACCTACGTCTCCCTGCCTGCACTCTTCTCTGGTGGTGGGGGCTTCTCTGCACTTTCTGCCCCATTTTGAGCTGGGGTATTCACACTCCCTGGGAGCTCCCCACACCAGCAGATCCCTTAATTGAGGAGAGCTTGGGTGTTAACTATCCCTGATCCCTCATCTTGCCAGTAGGGAGATTCTGAAGTACATGTTCTCTGTGGGCTTCCAGAGTCAGATACAGAAAGTGATAACCCGCTACTGGCCACCTTCCCTTTCCTGTGTCACTTGCCCTTTCCCTACTGGTGTGTCCAGGGATTTGCTCTCAACTAAAATGCTTGTACCTTCAAGACCTTCTTCTGGGGGGCAGAAGCACCCTAAGACACTTACGTAGAGCTGAGTGTCTGTGGGGACAGGGTGGCAGTCCTTGATGGCATCTGGTCAAGAGTAAGGCCAAGATGTCCATCTCTCTGTCATCTTCTCAGTCAACAGACTGTCTTAGAGATTCTCTTGCTTCCATTCTCACCTTCTCTTTGCTACTTCTGGCTGGCCAAGTCTCTACTTTCCTGGCTACACTGCACAGATGGGCTAGTGGGAGTCCTGGCTGTGGACTTCAGTGTTCAGATGCAGCCCACCTTTGGTCAGATTGGAAGCCAAAGGAATATTTACTCAGACTTCTCTGCCTTTTCAGTTTGCTACCGGTGTACCCCACAGAGAGAACCCAGCTGAGGGCCAGAGTACATAGGTGCCAGTGGTATTGCCCTTGCACACCAGCCTTGTGGGTAGAGAGGAGAGTGGATAAAGCCCAGAGTGGACCTGGAGGGACAAGCAGAAGATATGCAGCACACCACCACGTTTCCTGCAGAAGTGTACTGCTTCCCAAGGACTCACTCCAGGGAATGGGCACAGGGCAAATCTCATGTGCACTTGAATCTGCACATCTCTGTGTCCTTGTGTGCATGTGCATGTGTGTGTGTACTGGCTTTGCAAATGCAAATGTTTCTCAAGGTTACTGTGACACGTTACCATGCTTTTAGTGGCTTATGACTACAAATTCATTCTCCTCCAGTTTTAGGGGTCAGAAGTCAAAAGGCAATTTCAGTAGGCTAATGCAAAGGTGTCCAGTAGTACTGTTTCCTTCTTGAAGACTCCAGCAGAGAATGTCCCCTCATCTTTGCCACCCTTCAGAGGCTACCTGTACACCTTAACCTTGTGGCCCCTTCCTTCATTTTCCTTTTAAAGATTTATGTATTTATTTGAGAGAGAGAGAGACAGTGAGTGAGGGAAGTTGCAGAGGAGGGGAGAGAGAGAATATGAAGCAGACTGCTGATTGTGGAACCCGATAGGGAACTTGATTTCACAACCCATGAAATCATGACCTGAGTCAAAATCAAGACTCGGATGCTTAACTAACTGAGCCATTCAGGTGCCCCCTCTTCCTTCATTTTCAAAGGGAGACCCTAGTCTCTGTTTCATGGCCACTCCCCGCTCCCACCCCACACATTGCTTTGTCCTCTCTGTAGTCAGATCTCTCTGCCTCCCTCTTATAAGGACACTGGTGATTAAATTTGATCCCATTAGGATAATTCAGGATAGTTATCCCATCTCTCTTAGAGAAAGGATAGAGATTTATGGGTCATTTATTGAACATGAGAAGACTCCCAAGACTCCAGAAACCCCTGTCATTTGATGCATCCCCAAAATACTACTGGAGAACCGTGAGACCTCTAAAGTTCCCCCTCTTTATTCACAATGAAGTACACTGCCAAATGCCAAGGGACTGGCTGGTGACAATAATGGTAACTTACCAAATGCCTCCTGTATAACATCCATGAGAATAAATCATTTCTACTTCTTGCAACAACCCTGCAAGGGGAGGATTATTTTACAGACAGGGAACTGGAACACAGGGAGATAAGGGAAATTTTCCAAGGTCACATCACCAGTGATAGGCAAAAGTAAGAGTTAAACATGGGTCCTTTGGGATTCAGAGTGTCTCCTTTCTACTCTGTTACAATGACTCCCAGAGGCAATCAGGGAAAAGACTTCACAATCAAGAACTAATAATACTGTGGTGAGCATAGCATAAGGCATGGACATGTTGAATCACTACATCATGTCCCTGAAACTAACATAGCATTTTATGTAACTGTACTTTAATTTAAAAAAATAAAGTAAACGGAAAAAATAAAGAACTGAGTGGCTTTTGTTTGCTATAGCCATGGCACTTGGACTTTGTAGAGATTAGGATTCTCCTTTTCTTGTGCTTTTCTCTGCTCCTCAGAAGATTCCACCAACACCTGGATTTGGAGAACCACCCCACTTTGTCTGAGTTCATCCATCTCTCACATCCTTGACATTTCCCCATGCTTTGCTTAAATCTCCTCCTGCATTGTATTTGTATCCATTGTATGTGTATTTCCTTCGGTGTTCAAATTAGGCATTATATATGGTTAGCACTCTTTTATCCACTAGATTTATCATTCCTTTCTCCTCTTCCTCTCCCTTCCCTTCCCCCTTCCCTTCTCCTCCCCCTTCTCTATATGCCTAAAGTGAGACATGAGGTACAATGTAAAGAAACAGAAAGTAGTTACTGTTTTTTGAGGCTTTGTACCCCAATAGATAATAATAGCAATGGACCAGTGAATGACTAATGTAAAACAAGTGCATGGGATATTGTAAAACAAAGGTGGAATATTGTGTTGTGATGATGAATCTAGTTTGGCCACCAGGTATATCTGGATCCGAGCTTTATACCCACTACTTTGTAAGTCTGGACAAGTTACTTAACCATCTACCTCTTAGGTTAGGTTAACCAAAAGTTGAGAATGATAATAATTTCTCATAGAGTCACTGTAGGGATGGTAGTTATTATGTAGAAGGATTATAAGTGTTGAGTGGCAATTATCAATGTTAAGCACTTAGCCCAATGCCTGATTCATAATGAGAACTCAACAATAATAACTATTTTTATTAGTGTATTAATATAAAAAGAAAGTAAAACATTCATAATATATATACATGTGTCTAATATACACAAGGTGTGGAATCAGATTTGCAAAAGTATAATGGTGGCTGAAATATATGTATCTGGTTATTGTAGTTTGGTCCTAGAGACCAGATAGCTCTTTAGAAAGTATGCTTTTTAATGGAAAACCTAAATCTAATCCATTCAGAACTCAGGAACCAGGAGCCACAGGTTTAGATACATGGTGTCTGGATGTAGTCAGGATGTAACAACATCTCATCAGGCTGTATTTGGACCACTCACCAACTATCAGGGGTGCAATGGGACAAAGGGTCATTCTAACAAAAGCAAGACCCATAGCTGGTCCAGCAATCAGAGCTGATGTCAGGGTGCCCCTGGTCTCAGCAGAGAGGACAAGGCAGGAAGTATTCTCAGATATAAAGACAGAACCCACACAAATCTCACATCTACTCATTTGCCAACTTTGATGTCTCCCCTAGATAGTTAAGGTTTTGTCACAGCCCTGATTCTCCTTTTCTGAAAGCTGCCACAGAATTGGTGCACCCTTGAAGCTCTGGCTGTAATGACATGGCCCCACTTTGGCCACTGTCGATTGGACAGTGAGACCTATCAACCCTTCTCCTAGGATTTTGGAATCTGGGGTATGTAGCTACTACTGACCTTCTGAATTGAGGACTTAGAAACTCAGGAGCTTGGGACAGCTGTCTGTGGACAGTGAAGAAAACAAGTCTGGGGACATGAGTGAGGCAAATGTAGAGATAAGTAGCAATTAGAGAATGAGAGGGGTAGAGAGGAGGTAGAGCGAGGAAGAGAAAGAAGGGACGGAAGAAGCTATTCTCGACTGCTTTTCAGTTCTGGGTTCCTGCCACCTCCATGTCCCCAGAAGTTCTTTAATATTTTTGAGTCCTAATAAATACTACCCCCGTTCTCTCTCTCTCTCTCTCTCTCTCTCTCTTTCTCTCTCTCTCTCTCACCTTCTCTAACTAATGCCTGCTTGAGACCTGTTTTGTTATTTATTTTAAAAATTGTGTCAATGCTAATACCTGACTCACCCACTAGTTAGGTATTTTCAAAATAGTCCCTTTCAAAAATGAAACTTATGGATTTCATTAAATATTTCTGTTCAGTTAAGGACACCATGTACAAAGTTTAACAGACATCTGTTATATTGCAAGGAAATATTTGCAATATCTAAACTGACAAGTGACAACTTCTAGACTATATAAAGAAGTTTGCCAAGTTAACAAGGAAAAAAACCTGATGCTCCAGTAGAAAAATAGGCAAAAAATATGAACGGGCAATTTACAGAAGAGGGAAACCCAAATGTCTGAGAAGGCTATAAAAATACTCAAACTAATTAATAACCAAATAAAGTAAAACAGTAATGAGTTATCACTTGATACCTATTATAGGAAAAAATCTGGACATAGAAATTTGGATATAGAAAATCTGGACAGGAAAGAAAGACAGTTGGTGGGCACATAGCCATTCTAGAGAGTACTCTGCATTCTTGCGTGTGTGAAGTCTATGTGTACTCCATGTCCCAGCAGTCTGCTCTGGAGAATATAGCCCAGAGAATTCCCACATTGGTCTGTGAGAAGGCTTTGGAGGCACTGTGATCCCAGCATTGTTTGCAGGTGTGAGGACTTGGAAGCAAGTCCACCCCCCTCCAGGGAAGTGCATGGGCAAAGTGTAGTTTGTGCACAGAGATGGCGTGTAACAGTTAAAAGAAGTGCCTTGCACTGCCCATGGCCATGAAGATAGACATTTAGCTAGTGCTTAGTAGAAATTGGAAGAAACAGAATGAGATGTGTAAAGTAATCTATCTACATACAATAAAAACAGCAAACAGCAGGGCACCTGGGGGGCTCAGTTGTTATATGTCTGCCTTCAGCTCAGGTCACTATCCCAGGTCCCAAACCCCACCTCTTTGGGCTCTCTGCTCAACAGGGAGTCTGCTTCCCCCTCTCCCTCTGCCCCTATTCCTGCTCACGCTCTCTCCCTCTCCCCTCACCCTCTCAAATAAATAAATAATACCCCCCTCCCAGCAAATATTGGTGTCTGTTTACAACATGTACCTCGGAAACGTGAAAGTAATTGCTGATGGGGAAGGGGACAGGAGGCAGACAATGAAAGGGGTAAATGAATAAAGGAAGCAAACAAGAGAAGGGCCTTCTACAAACTGATTATGCTGATGTTCCAGTGACCAAGGGATATGTTTAACTCTACCCTTTCCACTGAGACCCTCATTTTAAAAATCTGGGGTAATTCTAGTGACTCTTGCTTTACCTAAAAGCCTTAGGCTGGGAGAGCTGAGAGAAAACTGATGTAGGGCAGCATCCTCTTTGTGCCGCTCACAGCCCTGTTTTCTACCAGATGAGCATGGGTGAGTTGATGGATTCGGAGGTTCCATCACGTTCCCATCTTCCTTTCCCATCCACTGTTTCCTGGCTTTGAATTGTCAGGATTTATTACAGTTACAAGATTCTGTCTTCTCCTTTTCTCTGTTCTCTCTTCAATTCTGTTTAATTTAAACTTTGCTTTCTCTTTCTCCGGATTGTTTTGGATTCAAACTCACTGCCAAAGCACTGCTGGATCACTTCCCCCAGGCAGGGCTCGCAAAATCAGCCTTGGCACAGTCACAGCTCTTCACATAGAGATGTTTAGTGTGGCATTGTCTCTCAGCTGACCATAGCGACGTCATAGGCAGCCTCGACGTGCTCCTGCGAGGTGCATGTGCTGTGTAGCATGGAGTCCGAAGCCTCCATGCAAATTCGAATGTGTTCACTGAGCATAGGGTAGCGGTGGTATCGAATGTGGTTCCTAGCCTGGGGCCCAACTGGTCCATAAGATTGTTCACAGATCCCAAGCAGGTTGGACAGTTCTCTTGGCTGGTTACACAAAACTGTATTCTGCTGCTTATGTTGACCTTATGAAAGGACTTTTTTCTCCTTGCCTTCTATTATGAGCTGATTTGATGTTACACTTTTGTGGCTGGAAATAATAAGCAACTATCTAAATCATATGCATGTTGCCCTTCCTGGACTGCCCAACTGAAATGCTTAAATATTTGGCCAACAAACTTGTGCAGATCAGTTGCCCCTTGTTTTTTTGGTGTCTGTTTACAGATGGTGACTTTAATGGTCAGATTTTATAGTCTTTCATGTAGTTGGATAATTTTTCTGTTCTTGGCTGATAAAGTGCTGTTGGATAAGATCCTGTCCAATTGAAAAAGTTCCAGGGGCCTCAGTGAATAAATTGTACACACAGACATACACATACACAGATATATAGATACACACACACACACACACACACACAGACACATACACACACATACCAGGAGAAGAGATGGAAGAAGAGAGTGAGGTAGAGAGACACACAGAAAAAGATTGAGAGAAAATCAAGGTCAAAGTAGACTGAGAAACACTTCATATGTAGTCAGTGGAATATGTAATTCTCACCATTTTTCCTCAGAAGGATGACTCATGATCCTCCCAGGTTCTTTCTTGGGCTGTATGATAAGGGATATGGCAGGTAGAAAATAAACCTTATTCTTAACTTCATTCAATGTTTTCTCCATTCCTTATAGGCATCAGCCTCCCTGGCCTTGATTGCTAAAGAAACTATAGCAATCTATACTATAAATTATGCGTAATGTTCTTATGTTAATTTTACCTTGGGGGGCAGGAGTGAAGTTGGTAAGGGAAACCAATTTTCTTAGAAAACAAAATGAATCAATGAATGAAAATGAATCAATACATGCTAAACACAGATGAACCTCAGAAACATGCTAAGTGAAAGAAGCCAGATACAAAAATCATGTAGTATATGATTCTGTTTATGTGAAATGTCCCAAAAAGGCAACCAATAGAGAGAAAGTAGATTAATGATTACCTTGGGCTGGGAACAAGTATTGACTGCAGATAGCTAGAAGAGATATTTATTGGGAGCCTGGAAATGTCCTAATATCGGATTCTGGTGATGGTGGCACAACTCCATGAATTTACAAAAAAATCCTTGAATTATATATTTGAAACAGGTGAAGTTTATGGTAAGTAAAGCATACCTCAATATATGTCTGTTAAAAAAAGAAGAAAACCATGCCAAAAGAAGCCAGTTTGGAATTGTACAGTTGGCACCATTAATCACTCTTCTCCTTTTGTTTCCTAACCTGAAGGGAAGTGGATCGCTAGTGTCAGGAGACAATCGCTTTCTGTTGGTCTATGCAGACACTACTCAAAATGCTATTCAGCAAGTGTTTTCAAACTCAATGGATGGATATCCTATATCTTGTCACTACACTGGTCAGAAATACACCCACTCATTGCTGGATAATAGTCCCATGCCTGTGTCACTGTCTCATCCCTGGGCTCTTCATCTTCTCAATTCATGGTCTTCTATACATGGAAAATGGTCTCTTGTGGACCTTGGGATCACCATTTACCATCATAGTGGGAATGCAATACAGTGTGCATTTTTATTCTTATTCATTATCACATTATGGTAAAGTGGCTTCTTAGGTGACTGTATCCCACTCAAAACATCAGCTCTTCCAGGAGAGAAACTATGCTGTGTTCATCTCTGTGCTCTCAGGGCTTGACATGTAGTGAATGCTCTGTATATTTTTACTGGTCTCAGATGACTTGGCTTGCCCACGAGTTGCTACTGACCTTGTGAAAGTGAATGATAAAGTTGACTTTCATTAGGAGGTTTAGGGCAGCACTAAGTTAAGGTCGACCAATTTTTGTGTATCAATTCTCTTTTCCACAGCAATGCTGCCTAAAATACCACCCCAGCTCAGTGGCCGAAAACATAGTCCGATATTCTTGTTCATGCATCTGTTTATTGGTTGAAGGTTGGCCTGATCTAGGCTTTGTTCATGTGAGCTTGACTTGAAACTGTGGAATAGGTTTAGGTATTCTCCACATTTTTTCTCATCCTCCTTGGACCAGTGAGCTACTGGACACATGTTCTTCTCATGTCTGGAACTATCCAGAGCATAAGTGGAAATATGTGGTGTCTTTAAGGTCTGTGCTTGGAACTATTATGACACCACCTATATCCCACTGGCTAAAGTAGTCGTGTGGCTAAGTTCCACCCAGGGCATGGGACAATGGGCTCTGTCTTTAACTGGGGGAACTGCAAAACCACCAGGCAGAAAGTATATGACGGAGAATTAGAAAAAAATCAAAATGCAATAGGCTAATTTGTAAATGTCTTTCCCAAAAAAGCCAGGTTAGAATATGTGTAAGAGTGTGTAGAAACGTGAGGAATGAGAGTAACCGATGCTCTGTGTGCCCTGGGATTTCCCATCAGACCCACTTGTAACTGCTAGATGGGAAAATTGCTGCTCTTTCATTTCAGCTGAATTTGGCTTGCTAATACCTTCCATAGGCACAAGGTCAAGAAGCAGTTTTGCTCATGGGACGCCCTAACAGAGCCGTGGTGGCTTCTAAAGGAGAGGCTGACTTGAAAGTTGAAGAGCCACACACGTACCTCACTGTTGCTCTCATCTACCAAGGACACTATAATCCAAAAGAGATATGCAAGAGGGAGATGAAAATTATCTCCAGTGCTCATGGAGGCTGCAAAGTTCCCCTACCTGAAAGAATAACAGGTGAATTTTCTAAATCCTTATATTTTCTAAGGATGCCAACATAGCAGGATCATTTAAATAAAATGTTTCAACCAGCATATTTGCAGGCAGTGCCTGTTATTTTGTTTTCCAGCAGCTTCCTTCCGGGGCAGTAAAACACCTTGGGGAAGAGCTACTGATCGAATGACCAGAGGAGTGACTTTGAAAACCTGAGACTCATTGTCAAAGTGCACCGATATACTATGGTCCCTGACTTACCATGGTTCAAGGCTTAGAATTTTTTAACTTTAGGATGGTGCAAAAGCAGTGCACAGTCATTAGAAACTGTACCTGAACTATGAATGTGGATCCTCTCCTGGGTTGGCAGTGTGTGGTGAACCCCCTATTGTGATGCTGGGCAGTGGCCACAGCTCCAGGTCAGCCACCTATCCTGAGGGTGGACAATCGGTACGCTGACAATCCTTATGTCCTGTCTGGACAGCCATTCTGTTTGTCACTTTCAATGCAGTGTTCAATCAATTACATGAGCTGGGCACACTTGACTATGAAATAGGCTTTGTGTTAGATGGTTTTGCCCAGCTGTAGGCTCATGTATGTTCTGAGCATGTTGAAGGTCACCTAGACTGAGTTATGATGTTTGGGAAGTTACTGTATTGAATGCATTTTCAACTTCTGATAGGTCTTTTGAGACATAACCCCACTGTAAGCTGAGCAAGATCTGTATAATCAAATTGATAAACACATACCAAAGAACCTGCTGGGTGCCAGGGCCCTCGATCCTGACCTCTTTTCCTTTCCTTCTATGTTAGCTTTGGGAGATAAGTGTAATATTTCTGCTCCCCTTTTTTTTGTTCACCAGGACAACATTTATTTTCTTATTCATTTGTTTGTTCAGCACTTATTAAGTGTTTACTATGTAGTGGCAGTAGGATACGTTCTGGTCAAGGTGACCATTTTGCCTACAACTGAGGGATGTCCCAGAATGCCAGCCTTCAAGTTTTCAAACTTATTCTGAGGTACTGTGGTGAACACCTCGGTCGGTACCCTCAAGAAGCTAACATTTTAACCAGAAAGAACACCTGCCAAATTAAAAGAAAATAATGCAAGTTGTGACAAATGCTCTGAAGGAAGAAATCAAGGGGCTTGTGGCAGGAAATAACACCACTTTTTGTGTGATGATCAAGAACAGGAGCCATCTAGGCTTTGGTGGTAAGGAGCTTTGGAGCTGGCCAGGTGAAGGGCTTTAGAGGGAACAAAATAAGCTAGGATCCTGCGGTGGCAGTGAGTTTTGTGTATTTCAGAAGTTAATGAGGCACTGGGCTAGAGCAGGGGAAGCCAGGAAAAGGAGCTTAGGGTGAGGCTGGAAAGATGGTAGGTTGTCGGTTGGAAATTTGGATTTTTAAAAAAACTTTTATTGAAGCTTAAGAAACATATAAAAGGGCACACAAATTATAGGCATACTTTTCATAAATTTTCTCACACTCAAGATACCTGGGTAAGCAACACAATTTGGTTAATCAAACCAGGAAACAGAACCTAGTCAACAGCCCAGAAGCACTCAGTTATTTCCTTTCCTATCATTATGGCCTCACTCCTACCAAGGGGATACACTTATCTGACATCTAATGACATTCATTGGTTTTGCCTGCTTTTAAATGTAGTACAAACAAGTCATATAGTAAGCTCTCTTTAGCTGTTTCTGGCTCAACAGTATGATTTGGAGGTTCAAACATTTTTTTTTTTTTGCGATCAAAATCATTTTATTGCCATTGAATATTCTAGTGTGTGACTATATCAGAATTTATTTATTCATCTACTGTTAATGGACATTTGGTTAATTTCCAGTTTGGGCATATTTATGAATAGTGCTAACTAATAATGCTAATAATCTAGTATAGTCTTGCAACTGTATATATATAAATATATATATTTTTTGAGAATGTGTGTATATAGCTAAGGGTAGGATTGCTAGGGCATAGGGAATGCATACATTCAGCTTTAAAAGATACTGCCAAACAGTTTTCATGCCATATTGTAGCAATCTACACTGTCATCGGAAATGTGGGAGCGTTTCAGTTGCTTCAGACCTTCTCCAACACTTGGTATTATTACTCCATCTGCCTTGTTCCTTTTAGCCATCCTGATGGATGTTGTTGTATTGCATTGTGGCTTCAATTAGTCCCTGGTGATTCATGAGGCTGAACCCCTTCTCACAGTTATGTTGGCCATTTGGATATCTTCTTTCATCAATCATTTGTTCAAGTTTTTGGCTCATCTTTCTATTGAGTAGTCTCTGTTTTTCTCATTGGTTTGTCTGAGTTCTTGCATATTCTAGCTATGAGTCCTTTGTCAGATATATGTTTTACAGATACTTTCTCCAACTCAGGGGGTTACCTTTTTACTTCTCTTTAATGAACAAAAGTTATTTATTTCAAAGTAATTAAATTTATCTTATTTCCCTAGCCACGTAGTGTTTTTTGTGTTCTCTTTGAGAAATCTTTGCAGATTCTAAGAAAAGTGTTTGGAATTGTATTTCATGTGCTTCTAGGATCCATTGATAGGTATGAGCAGGAAAGTGGCATGACCTAACTTACGTTTGTAAAACAGCGTGTGTGTTGCTATCTAGAAATTAGAATGGAAGGGAAAGGAGAGGAGGAATTGAGTCCATGTAGGGGTCAGCTGTAGTAGCCCAGATGGGACATGGTGATGATTCAGCATTGACAGGATTCACACATGGTTTGGCTGGGGTGCTATGGAGGAAAAGGGAGAAATCAAAGGTGCCTATGAGGTCGTGGTTTAGAAGAGAAGTGGGTAGTGATGCCATCTATTGAGATGTGGGAACTGAAGACACATTGGGATGATAGAGGAGGAGGCTATTTTTTTTAAGTGAGATACATTTTGCACATGTTAAATTTGAGATGTCTCTGAGGCACCCAAGTAGAGCTGTCTGGAGGCATTTAGGTGCACTAGTTTGGATCTCAGACTTAGTGACAGGAGTGTGTGGTGTGCATGCAGGGTGTGGTGTATGGGAGGCAGGGGCCTGAATTCAAAGGCCCTTAGAGCCTTTCCTGATTTTTCCAGAGGGAAAATTGATCACTCCTTCAATGATTACTTCTGTATTCTGTACAGATTTCTGTCATGTTACCTGTTTCTTTCTCTCTCTCTTCTTCGCTCAATTAGTCTGGGAGTTCATTGAGAGCAAGGTATCTGATAAAGTGTCTGTACTTTGCATGAGTCATTCATTTTTGTTAACCAGATGAATGAGTTTCCTTAAAAAAGAAAAACACAAAACCCCTAGAGGAAAAAAAAAAAACTTTCTGAAACCAAGACCCACCAATCAACCAGCATTCACAAAATGTTCTGTAAATTCCAGTGATAAGTCAATAGGATAAAGAAAAGCCTCGATACTTGAGCAAATAGAACAAAGATCATTTTTAGGATATTCAGGTTGCCTCCTGACAGTGAGTAATGAAATAATTTTGAGCTTTGTGTCTCAATGCAAAAGGGAGGGCACTGGGCACATCTGATGGCACACATTGAAATCAACTGCCTCTGTGTTACGGTCAGTAAGAAGATGCAAATTTCCATGACAAAGCAGAATAAAAGAAAAGCACAAATAATTGGGGCACAGAAGGGAATGAACACCTTTTTCCAATATCCTCCTTTTCATGCCTCCAGCAGCTCTCAAGGTTGGTTCTTTTTGGAGGCAAGAAAAAAACCTAATGCACTCAATGAAAGCCATGTTTGTTCTCCAGGCTGATTGTTGATATTAGGACCCAAAATCCCCTACCTCACTGCTTTGCTGAAGCTGGTTCCAGTGCTTCTCAGGGAAGCATGAAGCTTAGGGAATGCAGAGAAGAACAGAGTTTTGGGGCACCTGGGTAGCTCAGGGGGTTAAGTGTCTGACTTTGGCTCAGGTCTAAGCCCTGTATGGGGCTCTCTGCTCAATGGGGAGTCTGCTTCTCCCTCCTCCTCTGCCGCTCCTCTTGCTTGTGCTCGCTCGTTCTCTCTCCCCCCTTCTCCCTCAAATAAATAAATAAAATCTTTAAAAAAATAGAAGAAGAACAGAGTTTCAATATGGTGAACCTGACCTACCCAGAATTTTGAAATTCTGCATCTCTTTGGACAAATGATACCCAGTAAATATGTAAATTGAGCCATGTATGTAATTAAAAATTTTAGTGACCATATTAAAATTGACAAAAAGAAATGGGGAAATTAATTTTAAGTATTTTATTTACTATATTATATTAAATAATATGTTTATTTACATTTTATATTATATACAATATATAAATAATGTTATAATTATTTACATTTTAACCTCTAAAATTATAATAACTAATGAACATCTAATATCCTTTTTTCCCCTTAAGTATGAAGTCCTCAAAATCAAATATGTACCTTAATTCCAACTAGCCACATTTCAAGGGTTCAATAGCCCTGTGTGGTGAGTGGGTACCATATTGGATGGTGTAGACTAAAAAACTGATGGAGTGTCTATTGCTTCTCAGAGTTCTGGCTTTGATCTGGCTTCTGTAGACCTTGCTGAGGTTAAGGGCACCTTCCTCCACTTGCCTCTTCTTCCCAGAAACACCCTGGGGTCCCAGTTTGACTTCCTCCCTCCTTAGGGTGGCTATCATCCACTCAATGCCTTGCTTCCTATTCTTCCAGAAGCCAGCTGTGGATGAGACTCAGTCCTGTTCTCTGCCTTCCTCCATCTCCCTCATTCAGGGCCAGAAGTGCCTTCCACCCTGGGCTTTCCTGTCAACATCATGCAAAGACCAGAGATAATATAACAAATGTAGGGAAAACATAGTTTTGAGAAAAAGCTTCAAAATCTCTCAATTCCTTCTCTGTGAAATGCCTGACTTTTCAGTGAGATGGAGGTTTGAGGCTCTCGCTGCTCTTTCCCTCATGGAGGGCCTTCAGCTCTCATTTCTAAGGCTCAGGCCCACCAAGCCCCCGCTTCTGTAGCTCCCACTGTTGGGAAAGGCCCAAAGGTAGCTTCCTACTAATAGTCTGTCTCCCTGGCTGTCTGCCTCAAGACACACAAAGTGAGACTGACAAGCAGACAATCTCTGAAGGTCTTCGAACTAACTGACAATCTTCTCACTGAATTTCTGCTTCAACTGGGAGTCGTCAGACACCTTTTGTTTCTTTCCCCCACAGGACAAGTTGAACGTGAATGATCATGTGGCTTGAAAAGGGGCACGAGGTTATTATAAAATGCAGGGTGGCTGTTAATGGACCTGGACTGGGGTGGCAAAAGGAATCGGCTCCATTAGTGTGTTAGAACTTAAAGGACTTTTAAGGAGGAAATAAAAGGTGAAACCAATTTATTTCCATGCCGACAAAGATAAAAGAGCACTGGCTGAAGACAGACTCCATCACCTTGTACCACTGGCAGCATTAGCAGCTGGGCTCATATAGGTGCTGACATGCCGGGTGCCGTGACAGCGCCGTGTCCCAAATACTCTCTGTCCTCCTCTCCCGTCTGCAGTGAAATGCTTGACAGGTCCGGCCCAAGGGGATTCTTTCTTGGTGACCTCCTCAGAGAGGTCTCACCTTTGGGAGCTAATCTTTGTAAGCAGTGCAGTTGCCTGGGATTTAGGAAAAAATGAAGTAAGCAACGTGGCAGCTTAGGTCTCACACTGAGTCGAAAGGTCAACCTGAAACCAGCTCCAGGTTGTCAAGAGAGGGCTGATGAGCAAACTTTGGTCATTTCATTAGACATTCACACAAAATTCTGTCTCCAAAGACAGTCTGTGGCCTGAGTTATCAATCATTACCTGTCTTGGCCACACAGACTGTCTGGATATTAATGAATGATTTTTCAGTAACCATTCTATGCCTGTGTTAGGTGTCTCAATGTGGAGGTATATAGAGATACTTTATAGTTGGCGGGATAATGAAGGGTGACAACAGGAGGTACATGCTCCTAACTCTTTCTAATGAATGTCTGGGCACTCAGAGAAATGCAGGGAAAGGCACTGTGAAGACCTGATCATTATGAAAAATGCTATTCCTATTGTGGGCAATTAAGATATATTAAGTCCATTTTGTGTAAGAAATGCGCAGATCAGAATCATGGTAGGTTATTCACAGAGTTGAGCGCTAAAACTTCTCATTTTTCTAGAGGAAGATGGGAGACTCAGAATTCATGGGATGATAAATCCAGTCTATGATTTAGCTGGAGGTTTTCACTGCCAACCCGGTGGTAGATGTTCTCATTGCCTCATGCCCAAATTATTAGAGAAATCTTTTTTTAGACAAGATTGTTGGAGCTCATCCAGGAGTCATTCTTACTTCTTCCTTCGTAGCATATCACCACTTCTATAAGTATCTGCTGTTATTGTGCCCCGGGATATGAGTCATGACTGGCATAAATGCATGGCCCCTTTGTGATTACTTTATGGTTAGGCAGAGACATGTGAGGCCACCGTAGTCAGTGATATGCAAGGAGAAGATGCTGTGGAACTTCTGAAAAGTATTTTATTCTTTGGTAAAACGACAGGACTGTCTGGAGCTTCCATCCTGTGGGACAGACCCCAGGCTAAAAGTCTACATGCTTTGCTTCCTTAAGAAGCCAATCCTGAGAAAAATATTTAAATTCAAGAGGTTTATTTGGAGAGTATCCTTAGGAAACATCAGTAGAAAAGCAGGAAAGTGATAGGAAAAGGAGGGAAGTCTGGAGAGTGTGTGTTGTGAGCAAACCTGCCCCTGCTGAGGCCCTCTGGAGAAAGTATAGTATACACTTCGGAGCTGTCCCACCCAAGAGGTGAGGAAATCTAAGGATTTATCCATCAACTCCCATGAGGCATTGTTTGAGCACCGCTGTTAAAGTGTTAGCTCCCTGGTACTTCCTGCCTGCCCTACCCATGGATAAGATCACTCTTGAGGCCAGAGCAAGACCGTAGGCAGAGACCTGCAGGTATTGGCCATGGAAAGCCTTTGGGTCAGGGTGCATTGGAAGGGTGAGTTCTGGGGCATATGGGTGGGCTGTACCAGTTTCTGTTGGCTGCATAATTAACCAACTCCAGAGCCATTGTCCTCCAGATTTTTTTTATAGGAGTTAATCAACTCCTGTTATTTAAGCCATTCTCAGGAAAGTACTCTCTTACACAGGAACAAGGCTGATATTTGGCCTGCCGTATGAGTTATTTAGAGCCAACATCCATTCTGATAACTCAGTAATCTGCTTTAACTGGTCAGTGCCAATGCTGTGCCATTTAAAATATATTTCAAGTATCACCTCTGTTTCACAGAAGAAACATCTAATTGATATACTTCCTACTCAGTCTTTTTTCTGCTAGTTTCTTCATTCCCTAATTTACCCACAGATTAATGACTGACTAGCAGGTCTTCCTAGAACATCATTGTCATTGTATCACTCTCTTTCTTGAAAATCCATAGTCCAAAGATTAAATTTCTTTCTTTTTCTTAAAGATTTATATATATATTTACTTACTTATGAGAGAGAGAGAGAGAGAGAGAGAGTACACGTGGTGGGGAGAGGCAGAGGGAAAGGGAGAGAATCCCAGGCAGACTCCCCACTGAGCAGGGAGCCTGAGCCACCAGATCTCACTATTCTGAGACCTTGACCTGAGCTGAAACCAGGAGTCAGCTGCTCAATCAACTGAGCCACCCAGGCATTCCCAAAGATGAAATTTCTTAACATGATATTCAGTCTTCTGGTTCTGACCTAGCTGTCTAGTCCCATTATCCACTACTCTCATAAATAAATCTTTAACAATAGTAGTAATACACCCCTTTCATTTATTGAGTGCTTGTTCTGTGCCAGACATTATGCCAGGTGGTTTACTTGCATCATCTCATGTAGTTTTCAGAAAAATCCCAAAGAGTGGCTAATATCATCAAAACCATTTCATAGATGAGGAAATAGGTTTGAGGAAGTCACACATTAAAAGGAAGCACATTCTAGGCATTTCTAAAAAGGGACATGGTGCCACAATTTATTCCCATCTGGACTATATGCTTTTGTGGGCATATTTGTATATTTTAAAAATTGACCAGTGCCTTGTACACTTTTTCCATATAGTAAGTACCTAAAACAGTATTTGCTGAATAAATGTTCCCAGAGCTACATCTGAGAGACTGTCTGATACTGTGCCTTTTTTCCTGAATCTCTCTCTGCCGTGTTTTCCATGACATCACTTTGCAAAAAAGGAGGGAGTTATCTCAAAACTGATAAGAAAAATGATACAAATCAAAACTAACTGATTTAAATATTTATTGAGGGCATGTAGAGAAAAAGATTTTCATACATTGCTGGTAGAAATATGAGGTGTTTCTGCCTTTCAGAAAGCCTTTTTGGTAGATTCTTTTGAAATGAAAATATACATATATTTCTTTGGACCCAGCATTTACAAACTCTAGGACTCCATCCTGTAGAAACAGAAAATGAAATATATGTAAAAATATTTTTTTGCAATACAGTTTGTAGTGGCATAAACTGGAAAAAATGTGAATGTCTGTCAATGGTGGGATGCTTGAATAAACTATGGTTTACAATTTTACCATGAAATCTTATGTAGACATTTTAAAAAGGCAAATTAAAACTATTCCAGATGATTTTGAGGTAGTGTTGAGTGGCAAATGCTATATGCAGAAAAGATTAATATAATCTTATTTTTGTAAAATAAATAGCCACCCCAACAGGATATATATGTGTGTGTCTGTGTCTCAGAAGGACTGTATGAGCAGGGAGAAAAATAGGAAAGACAAAATGTTGGTAGCATGGATTACCTGGTGGAGGGGCAGGGCTGGGGTGGAGTGTTACTTTGGAGAGAAAGGGAAAAGGAGGAAAAAGGCACAGCAGTAAAGAAAATGGTCACATTTATATATCTAGGCAAAACTAAGTATGTATAGGTACGCATATAAATACATTAAATTAGAAGTAATAAAATAATAAAATAGTTAACAGTGAAGCTCCTATTTTAATCCCAACATACTCTGCAAACTCCTCCAGATATTGTACCTATAAACAAGGAAGGTCTGATCCCACCCTTAAGACTGGTGACAGCAGCTGCCTTTTTCCATGGAAAATTCCAGTTTTCCTCCATCTTGGTCTTGTGATCACACTCATTTTCTGAAGGTCCTTGCAGAATGTTGACAAATTAGGCGGGCATCACTGTTCTCTCAAGAGGCTGGCTGTCCTCCTATAGTTTTGTTCTTCCCCTAGGAAGATGTTGCTCATCCTCAGGCAGTCAGGTATTTAGTAACTATTAACTTGAAGATAGAATGTGTTTTTTTTTTCTGGTTTTCACGTCCCTACCCTGATCCTTGTAGGTCACTTTCAGCTGCTTCATGATTTCACACATGTTCACATTCTAAGTGATTTACGCTCTCATTGAGATTTCTCCTTTGAATATAGGAAAGCCAACATTACTACCTTTGATTCCTAGAAACCCTCTGAAAGCAAAAAGATGGATGAGAAATACAGACCCAGTGGTTCCTGGGTGACTCAGTTGGTTAAGTGTCTGCTTTCAGCTCAGGTCATGATCCCGGGGTAACTGGGATCAAGCCCCCATCAGGCTCACTGCTCAGTGGGCAATCTGCTTCTCTTTCTGCCTCCCCTCACTTGTGCTTGTGCTCGTGCTCCCTCTCTCTCTAAAATAAATAAAATATTTTTAAAAAGAGAGAGAAATACAGACCCCAAGTTCATTTTCAGCAAAACCAAAAGAGAGCACAAATTTCAAACTGCCAACCTGATGGAAACTCTGGGTCCAAACAGAGGGATGAATAAGATTCAGGAAGAATCACCACATCTAAAGAGCTGGGAATTAGCCAAACACAAGTCACCACTGGGGGGTGAGAGCTGGTGAAAAATTCGTATCTCAGCAGTTGCTGCAACTCCCCTGTCCTAGACATCTTTCAGGAGACAGGATGAGGTTAAGTAAAGAATCACATGGGTAGGCCATATTTGTAGGAAGCTGTCTGTTTTTCTGGCAGTGGAGGAGAGAGAAGACTTTGCATTGCAAAAGACTCTGTGGTCTCTGTCTCCATAGGGATAATGGAGGGAGGGAAAGACACACACACACACACACAATATTCAAGTACATCTGGAACCAGAAATCTACATAACACAGACTTCTTATTTTTTATTAAGATTTTATTTATTTATTCATGAGAGACAGAGAGAGAGAGAGAGAGAGAGAGAAAGAGAGAGACATAGGCAGAGGGAGAAGCAGCCTCCATGCAGGGAGCCTGATGAGGGACTCGATCCTGGGACTCCAGTATCACACCCTGAGCCAAAGGCAGACACTCAACCGCTGAGCCACCCAGGCATCTCACACAGACTTCTTACTTACTTCTAACTACTTCATAGTGGTTAGAGAAAACACTACCTTGAACGAAGAGTTGTATAACCGGTAGAGCACAGGATCAATCTAAGGAATAAGCCAGAAAAAGTAATGGAAAACAATACAAAATGTTGGCAGAGAAAGACACTTGTTTAGAAAAAAGAAAGTTACTATCAGAAAAACAAAAACCACAACCAATTTTTCTACTTCAGATTAAATAAACTTAATAATCCTATCAACTTCATGGAGCCAGAACATTAGGCAAAAATGTACGAGCTCAGAGAAAAGATAGTAAGAGGACGGGAAGTTGTCAAATATGACTTCAGTAGAAAAATGTGAGAAAAACAGTAAACGTTAAAGTACCACATAAATGAACATTACAAAGGTATCTATTAAATGACATCAAACAACTGATTTAATCAGGTGGTGGAGGTAAAGGAGGGGAGGAGGAAGAGCAACTGTATTGCATCCGTCATTGTTTACAGGATGGAATTAACAGATACTGTATAAGTTACAGTCATAGAAACATAACCACTAGAATGAAAATATGTATGTTACTAAAGATGAGAAGAAACACAAATATAAAGCAAAAGATGATATGGTGAAGAAAGTTTTAAAACTAGAACAAGAAAGCACAACATAAAACACTAGGACAAACATACTTACCATGTCAGTAGTTATAAATAAGCTAAAATCTGTGGGGGGAGAAAAAAAGCCTCTCATATCTGGATCACAGAGACATATCCTGAGAAGACATATCCTGAGCTTCAAAGATAAAGAATGAACCTGCCAGGAAGTCACCGAGAAGAGGGAAAAAAATCAACTGGCTATATAGACTTGCCCCAGCAACAGTCAGTGCTAAAAGACAGTGGAATAATGGCTACAAAATACTCTAGGAACTAACATGGGATCCAAAGATTTGATCTTCAGATAAAGGCTGTTCAAGGATAAAGACCACAAACAGACGTAAACAGGAAACAACACAGAAATTGCTTTTCCTGCCAGCCTTTCTTGAGATGTCTACTAGAACAAGGATTTGCAGACTGTGGCCCATAGGCAGAAACCAGTGAGCCACCTGTTTTTTAAAATCAAGTTGTGTTGGAAGCGCCTGGATGGCTCAGTTGGTTATGCGTCTGCCTACCTGGTTCAGGTTGTAAATTCAGGGTCCTGGGATCGAGCCTCCTATCTGGCTCCCAGTTCAGTCTGCTTCTCCCTCTGCCTCTTCCCTTTCCCCCACACCACTGCCTCCACTTGTGATCTCTGTATCTCTCCCCCCTCCAAATAAATCAATGAAATCTTAAAAAAACAAAATAAAGTTGTTTTGGAATGCGGGTGCACCCATTCATTTCCATCTCGTCAATGACTACCTTTGTGCTCCAACAGCAGAGCCAAGTAGTTGGGACAGAGATCTAATGGTCCGCATGCCTAAAATATTGAAAATTTCACTGGCCTTGGCACTAGACTGTAAGCTCTTTAAAGGCAGGTGCCTTTCCTTATCCCAGCACTTTCTCCCAGTGTGTAGCAAATGCTTAGTGCATATTCTCAGACCACACCAGTGTGTTCTCATTCTTTCCCTCACTCACACCATCTGCCTTCTGGATCTTCCTTTCATTCCCCAAATTGACCCCTTGAAATAGGGGCATGTGACAGATCAATAACTTTGTGGTGAAAGTCTGCCAGAAGCTGCAAAGAGTTAACAGACCATCGAGTGAGTCTTTACAGGTTTGCATTCACTGCATTTCCTGTAGCTTCAAATCCTGCTAAGGAAACCTTTTATTTGTGCAATGATCTACAGATAACAGTTTGCTTGCTCTTTTGTCCTTTCTCTGCCCAACTTCCCTTAAAATTTCTTCTGTTACTAAAAAAAAAAAAAAATTTAAGACAAGAAGGGCTATATTTAGCAGGTCAAGAAATTAAACCAAAGGATTGTTTGTTAAATCAATCCTATTTCTCTCTCCTCATGGTTTTTTTGTCCCCCCCCTTTTTCTTCATGCTGGGCTAGCTTAGAACCCTAAGAAAGTTTTGAGCATTGGAGAAAATGGATATCAAGCAGGACACCTCACTTTTCCAAGAGGCAGTCACAGAAGGATTGAGAATGTAGACTCTAGAGCCAAACAGCTCAGTTTAAAATCATTTGTCCCTTACCAGCTGTGTGGCCTTGGATGTGTGCCTTAACTTTCATGCCTCAGCGATCACATCTGCAAAATGCATAGCCTAATAGTATCTACTTCACGGGCTTATGGGAAAATGAAATGCCTTAGTACAGAAAAAAGCCCTCATACTCATGCTTGGTACATAAGAAGCATTGATGAGAGCCAGCTAGTGTTACCATCGCTGGTGCCATCATTAGGTCTTTGCTGGTAAGGGAACAATTAGTGAAGGATTGGCGAGCACCATGCTCGCTGCAGTAGCACCGTGGAGAAGAATCTGGATGAGAGAGATGTGCATGGCTCTCAGACTCCAGGCATGAAGCGTTTTCTTCACCTTGATCTCTGCAGGGTGAAGACTGCCTTCTCTGTGGGCCACAAAAGCTCCGTGTGGTGTGGGGCCAATGTTTCTTCAGGAATTCCACTTTCAGCTAGCTGTTCAGTGAAGATGGCAAAGATGATTCCCTACTGTTCCAGGAAGAAGTAATTTCTGGTTTGTGTTATTTTTGGAAAACTTGTTGGTGCACCACATTGCTGGTTGAATAGATAAGACTGTGCTCGCTGGGAGATTTCCGTGCATTTGGGGGGCTTCCAGGAAGTGATGCATAATGCTGCCTTAAATGTTATGTGCCTTAAGGAATTACTTTAATGTCATTGTCGCAAATAGGTGTCACCTTATTTCAGAGCTGGATAAAGCCATTCATGTTAGAACATAGATTGTCTGAAAGCACAAACAACGGTAGTTTGCCCGGTTGTGCCCACGCTGGACCTATAAAAGATCTCCAGTTCATCAGGTTCAGATTGTCTATCTGCAACAATACCCAAAGATGTCCTCTCTGTATTTTTTTATCTTGAGATGTTCTCATGACAATAAAAAGATTAGCTAAGAATGATCTAATCCACACTAAATTTAAAACTATGTTGCGTTGACTGTATATGAGCTTTCAAGCGCTAGAACAGCACACTACAAAAGATGAATAGTAAATTCTGATGCAAATGTGAAATCTCTCTAAGGAGAGGGTAATGGCTTTTAGACACTGAGCCCTAAGCAATTGGCTTTTATTTTGTTTTTGTCTGGGTTTGTTTTGTACGGGGTGAAAAAGTTTTCCTCAACTCCCTTTGGGTCCCTGGCTGAGTCCAAAAAAACAGACCGACAGGGAGAGATTAACAGGAGAAAAGCATATAGATTTATTTAATATAAATGTTATGTGACGTGGAGCCTTCATGAGGAAATGAAGACCCACAGCAGTGGTTAGAGCTGTGAGTTTCTCAGCAAGGCAGGATGACGAGTGGGCAGTGGTGGGGGGATGTGAGAGGTCAAAGACTAGGGGGTAAGCATAGTAACCTGGGGGAAACTTAGCAAGGCCTTTGCTTAGGGTTCTTCTGGGTGTCCCTTTGTCTTTAGAGATGAGGGTGCTCCTTTCCTCTGGTAGAGAGGATACCTCTTACCGGAGGGGTCTTTGGCTTATTTCAGGGATGAAGGATGAAGGAAGGAGCTAGATCTTCCAGCTTCTGCCATTTGCTCAGACTCCCTTGGCTTAAAATGTTCAGCATGTCAAAGTGCCATATTTTGGGGTGTAATAGCCTGTACCCTATCATTTCCTCTTGCCCTATCCTTGTTCTGCTGACCTTCATTGGAGAGTGCCGAGTTTGATCTGCTGGCATGCCACTTTTTTTTTTTTTCTCCCAGCCTCTTCCTATTTATTACAAATTCCTCAACTTTGTTTTTTTTGTTTCTTTGTTTTCTTTTCTTTTCTTTTTAAAAGCTTTTATGTATTTATTCATGAGAGATGCAGAGACATAGGCAGAGGGGAAGGCAGGCTCCCTCCAGGGAGTCTGATCTGGGACTCGATCCCAGGACCCCAGGATTACACTCTGAGCTGAAGGCAGATGCTCAACCACTGAGCCGCCCAGGCATCCTATGAATTCCTCAATTTTGATGATACACTTGCTTTGTGTTCTCTTCTGGCACAGCTCCTACCCACCCCATGGTTTATCTGTAGAAGTCTAAGTCCAGCGAAATACTGGCCTTTACTTTGCTAATTACATATACGAATGACCATTGTCTGTTTTCTTGGGGTCAGAATAGTTTTCTTTTAAGAAAGTAAAGATTTTTCTCTCCCTCTTTTTCCCAATAACTCATTAGTAAGGGTAGCAGTAAGACAATGAAGATGATAATGTTGATGCCAACAGCACTTCCTCTCATGTAATCCCCACAACCACCCTATGAGAAAGTCTTTATATTAATACTTAATTATAATTTATAGATATAAATAAATTATAAATCATATAAAGTATAATTTATTAATAATAAATATTATTTAATATTTAATGTTATACTCCTTTTACACACCAAGAGATTGGAGCTAAGAGAATTTAAGTTGCTTGCTCAAGATCACATCGCATCACTAATATGAGTTGGAGCTGGGATTGAAACCCAAATTCAACCATCTATAGAACCCTAAATTCTAACCACCAGGATAATAAAAAGTAAATATTTACAAACATAATTTTAAAAGATCAGGTGGGCTTATGGCCTGATGCAAGTTATAATTGCTTGGAAGTGGCTACAGACTGGAAAGAACTTTGAAGATTCAGTTAGCCCACACCCTAAAACCAACCTCTCCTACAACCAGACCATGAGTTCTTTAATAACCATGTAGATTTCTTAAATGTTTGTCAGATTCAAGGATTTTATAGCATTCAAATACTTTTTGCCTTCTATTCTATATTTTATAAGGGGAATCAAAAACCCAAATTAAAATTTCATTTAATTAACAGTAGTATATAATAGACAATAGTTAATGATCCCATTATAATTTCTACTACTCTAAATTGTGTATTACTAGTAACATCACTAACTCCCTGATGGTTTCCAGGATTCTGGTCATATATACAAGACTTGCATCAATGAACACTAAAATAAGAGTATTTAAAATATGCATTTCCTGGCTTCTGTGTTTTCAACACGTGGAATAGTGGTTTATTTCCCACTACCCCTTTAATATATTTTGTATTCTGTGCATCAGTTCATAAGCATAATAGAGGCAGCTTGATTGATAGAGTGTAGCTATGGACATGACACCTGGGAGACTCAGAAATGAAAGAAGAGTGTGTCTCATCTTTGCTTGGGACCTGAGGTTTTTATTGAGGATCGTGGTCTAGTGCACGAGTCTTCTCAGGCATCCAGAAACAAAGATGATCTTGAGGTGTTTTCCATAAGTTGCTTATGCCCTGCCACCAGGGCTCTTGATGAGTTAGTGGTCTTAGCAAATGTTTATGACATCCCTGCCTGGTCACTCTTTAGATGTTATCTATTGCACTGGAAGACTGCAAAGAAATCATTAACTCCTTGACCTTTACAAGGAGGACATACATATGTGTTCTATAAGGCATGTTGAAGTGGGGGTGTAGGTCTTGGTAAAAATAGAAGGGAGAAAAGAAGCAATTTTTTCGTGGGGTCCCTTTAGTTTCCTCGAATCTCTAATCCTTCCCCCTGCCCTGATTCCATGTTGGGAATTGGTGGTGGCACACATAGGGACTTCTCTTGGCCAGGCCACAGTAACACCTCTTGGTTACTGCCAATGTGTTAAGGTGCATGTTTGTTTTTCTTGTTTTGTGTCAATAAAGCCTCTTGCTAATGGAGATCTCAGAAGCTAAAGCTGCAAAATTGGTGGGTGCAGATCAAACATTTACAAGCTGTTGGAGGGCTCATTACCTAATTCTGAAAATCTTGTGTTAGGCTAAGTTGGTCATGGAATGGATTAGGTTGACACGGCATCACTCGCCAACCGCAAGAAAATTTCCATGCAATATGAGGTATGCTGTAAAATACTACACAATCCCAACCCAGGGGCATGTCTCTTTCAGGTATTTATTTGGCTCCAAGCGACCCAAGGGCTTTGCTAAAAGAGATGGTATCCTTCCATGAAAGTATTGAGTATGCCACCTTCTGGTACACTTGCTTATCTGACGTCTTATAATCCTCAAAGCTATAAATATCTATAGGAATGGCACAATCTTTACTAGAAATAACCTACAATTATGATGGCCATTATGGGGAATATTCCAATAAGATAAGATCATTAAGAAATCTACTTGAAAGCAAGAGTTACCAGATCAAACAGAACAGGATACCTAATTTAATTGGCATGTGGGGGCCTCCAAAAGATTTCAAAATTCTCCAATAACGTCATTGAAAGATTCATGGCAAAGACAACTGAAACATTAAAGAAATAAAAAAGGTACTTAGAACAAAAGGCTGTAAGATAGGTACAAGACTGACATTACTCCTTCTGTTCCCCTCTGTCTTGTGTTTGAGGACTCATTCCAGCAATTCTCTGAACTGCCTTTCTACTTTGAAGAGACTATTTAACAGTTACCTTTTAAAATCAGACCACCTAAAGCTTCAGGTGATCCTCTTCAGCTATCCTGCACCCTGGGATGAAAGGCTGAACCAAGGACTGTAGTTAAAACATTTCCTAAACCCAGAGAGGCTCCTAAAAGTTTTTGTAAGTGGATTACCTCCTGAGATTAGCGGTTTTGATAGAAAAGGCAGAAAATAGAACGGGAAGCCAGTGGTCTGACTGAACCCATGATCATAGCCAAGCACTTTGAAAGGACTTTGGAACAATACCATAAACAAAGTCTGCCAAGTTAGTGGCCTTACAGATGCCCCCAGATCCACCCTCAGAGCAGGGCCTTTGTATAGGGTCCTCCCACGGATGATGAGACTCTGAGGATTTTTCTGATAAGCTGCTACATTATTCCCTTAAACAGCTGAAGGAAAGTGAAATGAAAATTAATGGTAAACCTTGACAAATTTTGGTAAGTAGTGGAGCTACACTCTCTACTTTAAAACTTGGAGATTGCAGATGGGATCCTGGGAAAATTGGCAGAAGGAGGCTGAGGGTGAGAATTCTTATGAAAGTCAGCTCTCCCACATCTCTGGTATCCAGGAGAGAGAGAGAGAAAAACTTTTGCATCTTCTTTGGGGGATACCTCTTGAGTTCAAGGGGCTGTTCGATACTGTGATACTTACTGTGTGTTGTTCAATAGAGTAATACCTACGGTTTGTCCTGGCTGAAACCTGACAGTATATCTAGAAGTATTTTTCAAGGAGCTCTGTGGTCAGAAGTTGGCCAAATTAGAAGCTGATATGTAGAGCCTGATGGGAATGTTTTTTTAAAGGCCTCCTCCACTCAGCTAAATCGAAACTGTATATCCAGAGGAAAAGAAAAACCTTTGAAGCTTTTGTGAAAAGATTTACTGAAACATTCCAAAGACAAACAGCTCTAAATCCAGAACACAGATATTTTTAAATTTCTATTCTAGTTGGAGATCTTTCCCTGATACAAAAAAGCAAATCGAAGGTAATGTGGTTGGATGGGTAGATTAACCTATGATATCGTTTAAGTTGTAACCCAAATCCTTGAGAAATTAAAATCAACTCTCCTTATTGTACATATTTTTGCAAAACCAGAAGTGTGCCTTTAGAAATAATTCAAAGTCCATCTATCCTTTTTACCAATCCCTAAACCTCCTCCATTTATCTATAAAGCCTTCTAAGTATTATAAAAATTCCAGCCTTAGGGAACAAAAGTCTTTCTTAGAAGAACTTGAATTTTTCCCCTGTGCACTTGAGAAGTAAATGTTTAACCTGGTTTTCTCCAGGAACTTTTATCTAGACCATTCCTGATTCCTAAGACTGAAGAAAAAAATGTTGGGCAGAGGAAGCTTTTTAAAAATATAAACCTATTGGTAGCTCCCTTGCCCAAAATCTGGTCCATAGCTTCTATAGGATTATTTGTCAAGGTCAAATACATTTTTTTTTCCTTTGGTAGGCTCAGACTTGGCAATCTTACTGAAAGTTTACATTTTAGTATACTGGATGTTTCCTGCTTTTTCTATCTCTGCAGTCATTGTCCATAGGTCTCTGAGGAGCCATAGGAATATGCAGGTACAGATTTATGGCCCAGCTCTATCTCCGATGTTGTGGGAAAAGACTGAACATCACAGGGCGGAGCCCATATCCACAGTGGACAAATACAAACCTTAAGTGTCTTCTCCACACATAGTAGAAAAAGCTTTTGTCATCCAAGCAGATAAACTTTAACTTATTCCAAATATTCTTTTATATGCTAGTGAGTTTAACCCTTCTCAAGGCTAAAATTTTAGCATGAAAACTCGAAAGCCTCTGTTTATATGTTTCTGTTTATATATGTGTTGTAGATACCTGGTACTTTCTCTGGATAATATTGCCAAAATTAATTTGTAAAATATCTCTACTTAATTGGCATAAAGAAAATTAAGTGCTTATAAGAATTAGTCTTCCAAACTCTCAGAAACAATAGAAACTAACCCAAATATTTTTCAAGTTCATATGATTTGAAATTGTCTCTGGTAAATAAAAGCTAGTTTAAGATTTGTTTTGTTTTTTGCTTTATTTTTTTTTATTTTTTATTTTTTTAAATCTTTATTTATTTATGATAGTCACAGAGAGAGAGAGAGAGGCAGAGACACAGGCAGAGGGAGAAGCAGGCTCCATGCACCGGGAGCCCGATGTGGGATTCGATCCCGGGTCTCCAGGATCGCGCCCTGGGCCAAAGGCAGGCGCCAAACCGCTGCGCCACCCAGGGATCCCTGTTTTTTGCTTTAATTAAAATAGGCATGTCTTCAGAGTAATCGGCATTAAATATAAGACTTTTATTCTGGGTTTACTAAAGTTCAAGTAAGTTCATGTTATCTTATGAAATTTGTCAGCAAAAAACTCTCCCAATACCTTGGGATGATGGTTAACTTTAATGTTTCATGAAGTTTTGCTCAGTAATTGAAAAATAATCACTAAGAACAAGTGAATTAAATAGATGTAACTAACGATCTACATAATAAGAGTTAAGTGGCTAAAATATAAGAATTTTCTAGGTGAACTTTTCAGCAATGATTATGTTTTATGGTGTGTCTACTTAAAAAATAGTGTCTAAAATCTTTTTGGTTACTTGAAACTAAAAATTTTGCTAAGTTAAGTTAAATAATGAGTTAAGTTCATTGAATATCTGGATCATTTCCAAATAAGATAAAATATTAATTACTGAAACATTAACTCCTGAACATAGGTTTATGTGCTTTTGGCTTCACATTATAAAGGAACTAAAGATATTTGGGTCTGTAAGTAAAAGTGTTTTGTGCTGCAGTAGAAAATTGTACTGTATGGAAGCATATGTTTCTAAAAATTAGGAAATTTATTCATAAATTTGCCAGTCTAAAGAATGCTGGTGTAACAGCTCACAGTTTTAAACTTCTCTATTTTCTCTAAAAGATAAGGTTTTTAAGGGTTAAAACATGTAAAATGTGTGAACTACTAGAAATAATAAAAGAGACATCTTTGTATGCAAGGAAAGTACAATGTATGTTTTTGGTAAAAGAAAGTATGAAGAATAGAAATGCATTTTTGTTGAAGGAAAATAAAGTAATTTTGTCATAAAAGTGAAGCTGGTTATTTCAGAACAGGAAAGGAAAAACAGGACAAAAATCTGAATGTAAAAAAGAAAAGTTGTAGAAGGTCTGTTGCGAAAGGAATCTTGAGAAAAGAATTTCATGCATGGTCAAGCTGGCTAAGATGAAAATAAATGTATTTGAGTAACAAAAACGAGTTTTTATATCAAACATAAACTAGTGCAATATTAGAATTTTGTTTTCTCTCTGTGAAAAGGACAGAAATTCTTTTTGACTATTGGTTTGCTCTTGATAAGCAATTGTAAAAGACTTTTCTTTACCTTTTAAGTAATCTGCCTAAAAAACAAAGATTTTATGTCTTATCAAAATAATTTCCTATATTCCATATTGTTTTTATTAGGTCTTTGATTACTTAAGTAAACCAAGTCTTGTCTATTAAAGGGGCTAGGTTTTGTTTTGTTTCATTTTTTAACAATTGTGTAACTTTCTGTGTTTGCCTGTGAAGTCTCTTCTTGGCACATTGGCTAAATGGATACCAAGTATTGTTTCACAGTGACCCATGATCCTATTTGACTAAGTGTTTTAAACCTTTGACATTTTTGATAGAATTCTCAAATATCCAATTCTAAATGAAATCTTTTTGGCCTGGAAGTAACTGGGATTTTAGCCAGAGGGGCCCTGGAAAACCACAAAACATTTGTTTTCTCTCCTTATAAAAAGATAAATATTAAACTAATTAGGCATTTTTGATAGGTTGAATTACACGGGGAGCATTGTTGAGTAAGAAGTAACACTAAGCCTTCTTTATGTTGTATTCATAGAGGTATACATTATAGATGTTCCAGAAATTGTATGAAATTCCTGGAAGTCTGATATGTCCTGGTAGAATGTTATCAGTCATAATTCTAGTTATTATTTTAAAATCTTGTATATTGCAAAAATGACTACAATTCCTTATCAAAGGAAGTCTCATCAGATCTTTAACAATGGACATTTTTCGGTCTTTGTCATTCAATTAGAGTCATTATTTTACTCTGATACTTTTGCAAAAGTGTTTCATCTCTGAGGAGATTTGTGGAAAGGACTTGAACAAGTACAAGTTTCTGATAACTTTGAGATCATAAAACTGAACTGGGTAAGAATTTCTAGAACTAATGGGAAAAATGGATCTAAGCAGGACAAGTGATCGTTAGATGGGACTGAGGGATGATTATAATTTTTTAGGACTTTTTGTTTGAAATATTGCTATTTCCCTAATGTTGTGTTTTATTTCCCTCCAGATTTAAGGAAATCTTTTCTCCTGAAATATCTATGACTTCCAGTATATCTTTGTAAACAAAGATGAAACATTTACTTTTTTCTCCCTACCTGATCCCCTTAGAATTCAGAAACTCTTAAGTATTCTTTTCATGGTGATATAGTTAGTTATTTGCATAAGTTCAATAAAAATCTATTCTCCTTGTAATAGGACACATTGGCTATATTGCCAAGGCTTTGACTGGAATATCATATTTGAGAGAGATGTGTATAGACTGAGAGTGATCAGATCCCTTGTTAAACTGGTGGAAAAATTGGCCTACTATCTTGCTCATAGAGTTCTTGGCAGCCTTACTAGAGGAGTAAAGAAGATCATTTCCTGGAAGGCCTGGGAACCTCAGGATATGTTGGGGGACCACAGGAAGAGATTGTTGGGCTGGTGAGACTGGGGACCTCAAAACGGCTGACCCCAGGCCAGCAACCTCCCAATAACACCAGCTTGCTGCCCTAACCCCATTTTCCCACCAACATCGCCTTGCCGCCCTACCCTAACTTAGCCTACAAGATCTGTAGCCCTTGCCCTAATCAGAATGCTGCCCTGCCCCATCTTCTCGCCTTATAGACCCCCCTGTGGTTTGCCTGGGCGTGACTTCCCCACTCTCTCCCTCCCCTGCAGCCCGTGAAACCTCGCCCGAGAGTGTGTCCCATTAAAAGCCTGTTTTGACCAACTTTTGCCTAGCCTCTCTATTCCATTTCACTACCTATCAGATTATACCCGACAGAGAGGAATCTATCCAAACTAGATATTGCAAATAAAATCTAATGGTGAGTTCTTAGCTTGGCTTCCTGGCTTCAGAGGCTTTTAAGAGTTCAATATGAGGTTCCTTATGAAAAGTTCCAGCAAAGTGGCCTTTAAAAAAAGAACTTATGTCACTATTCTTCTTACACTTCTGCAAATAATCAGATCAAATTTAATATAAACAAGTTAGTTTTACTGTGATCATCTTGGTTAAAGAAATGGAGAGATACAGAAAGAAAAATTATGTATGCACCACATAGATATTAGATTCTGGTCCTGTTAATTGTCTTTGAGGGATTGTTAGACATCTGTGAACTAGACTAAATTCTGAATTCTTCTCATTTCCTCAGGTATCTGCCTATAGCTTTCTAAAGCAACATTCCGGTTTTCTCCCACTCTTCTGATTTGGAGTCACTGGGAACAAAGTCTGCCCTTGAGCCTCCTTGGAAGGGACTGTACAGGTCCTCCTCACTACCCAGACAGCAGCCAGACTTCAGAGACTTGAACCCCAGGGTCCATATCTCTCAATTAAAAAGGGCTTCTTCAGATCCAGGGACTGCAGTCCAGCTGGAGTGCTCAAAATCAAACTGATGAGGAGAGAGAAGTAGCTGACATCAGTGTAGACTGCTTCCATCCAAGACACCAGATAAACACTTCTTAGTTTAACTAAATGCAAAATATTTTCTTCTTCTCTTTCCTTTACTCTGGCATTGGCCTGGAACAATAACACCATCCTCTATATTTCGTAGACCATCCCAAAACAGGGTAACCTTGCAGACTGCTGGATTTGTCACAAAAGCTCTGACCTGTCCATGATGCTAGAAGTGGTACCACCTTGGCAGGAGAAGAGTGATTTGTGCCCCAACAGGACTGATTTTTGTCTGTGGGGTTATCATCCTCCTTGGGCCTAGGGATGCCTAGATAGCTGGCGCATTGCTGGACAGTGTCCTTAGCTGTTCACAGACACCTTGCTGGTTGACTACCTTGAATTTACATTGTCAAGTGAGAAAGGACCTACCAGGAGGCTTTCCTCATTCAGGATTTGCTTCCTTTGGAGGTCCCTGTTTCCCCTAGTTAGGAGTGAATACAAATGAGACTATGATCAGGAAACTCTCCTTAACTCTGAAAAGTAGTACAGAATCTTCTGGTGGAGCAGTAGCTACCAACAAAGATCCTTCGACTCGCTGGCCAAAGTTGTTCTTGCAAATAGGATGGCCTTTGATTATCTTTTAGCTGAGCAATGAGGTGTCTGTGCTGTGGCCAACACCATAGGCTGTACCTGGATTATCACTTCTGAGGAAGTTGAAACTCAGTTAAATAAGATCACTGAACAAGCCACTTGACAAAGGTCTTTCTTTGACTTATTTATTTGACTGTGATTGGTTTGGGTCTTGGGGATCATGGCTCTGAAGTGTACTCCAGACATTGGGAATTATCCTTCTTACAATAATCATAGTAGTCTCCTTGGCATGCTGTATTCTCTCAAAAGCTTTAAATGCATGTTTGCAGCCACTAACCACTAAGCAAATGATCTCCCTAAGACTGGACTATAAAAAAAAAAAAAAAAAGCAAAGAGAATGACCAACTTAAATGTGAACCTGAAGTCATGATCTGTTAACACCACAGAGATTTAATGAAAATCATTGTGACCTGTGAATACCACACAGGATCAACAAAAATTGCAAGAGCTACATCACAGTAGCTGAGAGATGCTAATGCCTTACATTTTGATCTCATCTTTCAGTAAGCTTAGAGTCTGATCAAAAGGGGGGAACTATTAAAAGAGAGAGAGAGAAAGAGAAAATAGATCCAAAATGGAGTCACTTGTGCTAAGCTCATGTCACCAAACTGAGACTTAATACCTAACCTATTTGCAGTTTCAGCCTCTTCCAGGCATCTAAATCTTGACCAGTCAATCTGGAATAACCCAGTCAGTACCAGTGAGGTAATCTACCTAATAGACACCCACCATCCCCTAAGAGGTGACCTTGCTTGAAGCAATCTACTTTCTTAGCAACTTCCTTGTCCTTTCCAATCTGCCTATAAACATCTTCCATTTTCTTTTTCTTTTTTTTTTCATCTTCCATTTTCTACAACTATTTGGAGTTCCTTTTTATTTGCCAGATGGGGTGCTGCTCGATTCATTAACATTGAAGAAAGCCAATTAGTTCTTTAAATTTAGTTAATTTTATTTTTTAACAAGCTCAAGATGAAAGATGTATGGGTTTGTAGGGGAGATGGCCAGTTGTAGAAGGTTACCAGGAAAAACAGTCAAGGGATAGGTTTGTTATGCAGATTTCAGTGGTGCTTTCTCCACTGATAACAGTTTTTTTGTGATTTAGAGTCTCCCTTTTCTTCCAGTTAGGGAGACTCTTACAAATGGAGATTTCCTTTATAAATGTAAATTTCCCTTAAAAAGGGTAACTCTACTATGTTTTTAAAGCTCCTTCTGTGCCTGCAGTTTCTCAAAATTATCAGCTCAAAATAATCTTTATGCCAAAGAAGAAGAAATATTTTTGGGTGGGAATTCTGTTTCTGCTACCTTCAATTCATAACGGAATTACATAGTATGGACTTTTGTGTGTGTGGCTTTTTCCATTTACCGAATTTGTAAGATTCACCTATGTCATCCTGGTTTGTTCTCTTTTTTTTGCTGAGTAGTCTGCTACTCATAATATACCATTATGAGTATATTTCAACTGTATCACTCTATGGGTAATGGACAATTGGTTTATTCTCAATTTTTATCTCTTTTGAATAAAGCTGCTATAATCATTATTGTATAAGTCTTCTGGTGGACATAGACATTCATTTCTCTAAGGTATATAGGTACATACCAACAACTTTACCAGAGTTGAAACTGTTAGGTCGTAGTTGTAGAAAGAACCAAATAATTTTACAAATTGGTCATGCCAATTGTCACTCCCACCCATAGTGATCAGAGTTCCATTTTTTCTAGATCCTCACCAACACATGGTATTCTTTGATTGAATGTAAAGGTTATTATTAATTTTTTTCAGTCTTTCATTCACTTTTAAAAAAAATATTCATTGAGCCCTTATAGTATAGCAGGCATTGCAGTTTAGTAGCATAGTATAGTATAGTGTATAGTATGGTATAGTGTAGCCTTTAGAGTAAAGCAGTGCGTGCTATGGACAAGATGTTGTTTCTGTTGTCACAGAACTTGTACTCAAGTTGGAGGCCCAAAGACTGCTACAAAGGATATTATATTCATATGTACAATCTAGCCAGCCTTTTCAATGGAGAGGATTATTGTTTCATATACCTGGTATCCAGAGGCAACAGTCTCCTTGATTGGTTGATCCAGCAGCTTGCTGGTAACACCAGGGTATCAGTTTCTTTCCAGGTCCCCACTCTGGCTTCCATTGTGTCATTTTCTTCCTAAGCCTGTTTCCCCTTATGGTTTAAAGTTAGCTATCATAGGCATTGTGGTTCTGGGGCTTCTGTTCAGTTCTGGCATGACGTAGAAGGTTTCCGTCCCAACATTCCAATTAGGTCGAGAGATCAATCCTGATTGCATAAGTCACATGCTATGTTCAAACCCACCAGTAACCACTATTTGAGTGAGGGGAGGATTGAGGAGAGGAAAAAAAAGAGAGATGCAAGAAGAGAGATGGCTACCCAAATAAAATCTGGATGTTATTAAAAAGGGAGAGATAGTATATGTATTGAGTACTGTGTTGAGTATAAGCAAGAAGCCTTAAATTCTGATTTTTCTGGACCTAGAGACACCATTTGCCCAGATTCTAGACCAGCACTAGGGTTTTTGATTCAGTAGATCTGCATCTTAACACATCTCCCCTGCTGATTTGGGTAATGAGCCACTTTTGAGAACCATAAGAATATATAACTTTAGAAAAATTTCAAAATAATGCTTATGAATTCTTTTCCATAATAGTAATAGTGTGTGTTCATTTTATAAAATTTAGAAAACACAGAAAAGATAATGACAAAATCAAAAGGATTTTTCTCCCCCTTATAGGAGAAATGTCTATATTTCCTGAATAGGGATAGTGTTTGTTAAATGGAAGTACTGAGCATGAGCTTTGAAAAATCTATTGTGTTCCTTTCTGATGAATGCTTTACATTTCATTAGAATTCTTCTACATCTTCAGAGCAAATTTGGGATCCTTGCCAGCAGCTAATGGTCCCGCTGTACTGTTCGTACAGGGGACAGAGGAGCTTTGTCATGTCATCACCAAGACTGGCTTTATGGAGAGAGTCATTAATCAAGGCAAGGAGGGCACTTTGCAAATGTTCAGGCCTGGAGAAGCTGACCATGTCAATTGAAGACACTTGTACCCTGGGAGAATCTGAATGTGACTCAGCCTTCCCTGCAAACAACTGGGCTTCATAAATGGCATTACTTGAAGGCCTTCCTTGTGGTCAGACTATATCTTTTTATTTGCCAGCTTTGTTGAAAGTGAGCTTCTTGTCCCACACCTGCAGGTTCAACTGCACACCTGACTTTTGGGCTACAGGGACGTTTGTCACTCCTATTTCTGTGGACAACCCACTACTCTTGCCTTTCCAGTACAATGTTCACAATTAGACTGAAAGATAGTTTAAAAATACAGGGAAGAAGTCATAGATATCTGGGTTTTCAAATGAGCAGACAATGGTAACATACATGCTTCAAAGTGTGGTGGCTGGATGGTGCAATCAGTTAAATGTTTGACTGTTGATTTTGGCTCAGATGATGATCTCAGGGTCTTGAGACTGAGCCCCACATCGGGCTCTACACTCAGTGCAGAGTCTGCTTGAGATTCTTTACCCTTCCTGTTCCCTTGCCCTTTGCTCCTCCCACTGTGTGCCTGCCTGCTCTCTCAAATCAATCAATCAATCAATCAATCTTAAAAAAAATGCTCCAAAGTTTTGGAAGTCATTTTACAGCCCATGGAAATTATAGTCATAGAGTAGATCTTCTTTTCCTCTTTTTATCCATTTTGTTCGTGCCATGGATTCTTTTGAGGATCTTAGAAAAGGTATGGTTCCTCTACCTAGGAAGATAGATAGAGAGATAGAGATAGATAGAGGGAAAGGGAGAGAGAGAGAGAGAGAGAGAGAGAGAGAGAGAGAGAGAGAATAAATTCAATGTATTTTTTGGCTTATCTCTGGAGAGGTTAATGGAGCCCAGGTGGAGAAATGCAACCCCATGGATGGATGGTTAAAAAAAAAAAAAGTAGACTCCTATGTTAGACAACCATAATTTATTTATTTGTTTGCTGTACTACTTCTATGGTCTTCAGCAATTACCTTAATCTTTCCATCCTGCAGTGTCATTGCCTATGAAATGGAGATAATACAGAACCTACTTCTTAAAGCTTTTGTGAGCAATAAAAGATGCAAAGATATAACTTACCATAGAGGATAGTGCTAGAGTAGATACAAGGAGTAGGGAGGAACTGGATTTGAAACTCACTCTAATAGTTGATCTCATTAACTGGTTTTGATGCTAGCAGACCAGATCCAAGGGTCCCACAAGACCAGCAAAGAGGGTTCCTGGCTATGCCTAGGATAGAAATCAAACATGAGCCAGTCGGAGGTGAAAGCAGAGTTTTTTGAAGGTACAGAGAGAGTGTGCAGGTACAAACAGAGTGTCTGGGAGACTCAGAAAGGAAAGGAGAGAGTGTCATCTATATTTGGGATCTGGGGTTTTTATTGAGGACAGTGGTCTAGTACATGTGTTCTCTCAGGCATCCAGGAACTGATTAGAACACAGACAAGGGCCTGAGTGTTATTCCTTGGAGTCAGGGGGTCTTGGCGTCGAGATGTCTAACACTGGTGATCCAATACACATATGATGACTTTGCCTGTTCATTCCCAGCTGGTTCTTCCTTAGATGTGATCTATCCTAAAGAAATCATTAACTCCTTGTCCCTTAGGAGGAGAACACACACAATTTGCATTCTGAGGCATGTGTCAAGTAGGGTGGGGGTGCAGGTCCTAGCAAGACTAGAAAGCAGGAAAAGGTACAAAAAGCAGATTTCTATGGAGTCCTTCAGTTCCCCTGTCTCAGTTTAAATGAAATTGTTGCTAGATCACATAGCATCCCCTTTAGACGAAGTTTGGTTTATCTGCTATGCAATAGGGAACCACTGAAGGGTTTTAAGTAGGGGAATGGTCTGTTCAGATTTTTATTCTTTCATTTCCTGTGCATTAGATGTGCAGACATGGCATAAAATGGAAACAGAAAGGCCACGCGGGGAAAGAGAGCACTAATCCAGGAAGATACTTTGGGTACACACCAGGGGATACACTGGGGATATGACCAAGAATGTTCAAGAAAGAGCTATGTCACTGATTGATAGGAAAAGTGAAGAGGAGAAAGGTGTAGAGGATACTACTGAAGTTGCTGTCTTCGGTGGGTGTATGGTTTAGTACCATGTAATACCACGGGTCCAGATAGCCACAGGTTCCCATTTGTTTCTAATCTGATTTAGTAGAATAATAATAGCAATAAGCTTGGTTTTGAATGCTTGAGTTTGAGGGATCTATGGATATTTGCTTAAAGATGCTCAGAGGGGACCAGACATGTGGAGGGGGTTGAGGTGGGTTTATATGAGGGAGTTATGGACATAAGGCAGTGCTTAAAGCCTTCAGGAACTTGGAATAGGAAAATACGAACATGAGGAGAGGCTAGAAACACATCAACATTTGTCTGGCAAAGCAGAGCAATCAGTAAAAGAAGCTGAAGTCAGCCAGAGGCGAGTAGGAAAATTATGGTTTCTGAAACAAGGAAGAGAAGAAGAGTGCATTCAGTGAAATCACATGGCTCTATATGGTCATGTGAGCTCAGGACAAGCATGTTGGGGGAATCTCACCATCATGAGCTAGCAGTGGAGACAGGTTCAGGAAATGAAAATCATGGGCCTTTTTTTTTTTTTTTTTTTAAGCTAAAGCTTCTATCCTTTTTTATTCCTCATGCCTTAGAGAAGTTACACTACTAACTGATGGAATTTCCCAGCTGCAGTTTTGTGGCCACAAGAGCAACCTTAAATGATTGCTCTCTCCAGACCTGAGCTTTTGGAAGCAATCGTGTCTAAATAAAATTACAATAACACTGTAAGTTTTTGTTATTTTACGCCAAACTGAACAGTGGACTGAAATCAACATGTGAAAGAAAGTTAGGCTGGAAGCTAACTTTTCTAATGGAGTAGTGTCATTCTAGTTTTATTGATGCATTGCTTTCCATAAAGTGCAGTAACAAAATAAATAAAGTGAAAAAGACTTTATTGGTCTTTCTTGGTCTTTCAGATGACTTTCTTGGTCTTTAGGTTCACAAACCAAGGTGGGGTGGTGCCAGAGAAAGATTTGGGGAGGGGAGTGTTCAGGGATGAGAAAATTATTAATGCATGAAATCTTAGATTTATACTAATGATTTTGCCTACAATTAATAAGGCTGGCTGTTCTATTGCCAGTTCGAAGGATTTCCACCCTTCTGCTACCTTCCTCCAGACATTGGGCTAGTACATTCTTTCCATTGTTTAGGCTAGTTGCAATTGGGTTGTTTTTTATATGTAACTTAAAACATTTTGTCTAATGAACCCTTCCATTTCTTCCATTTGAACTTTAGAAATGAAAATTCAATATCCACTTCTTTTTTTACTTTGCAGTTTACAGGGATATCTCACATCCACAATCTTGTTTGATCCTGACAAATACTGTGCATTTAATAATTGAAAGTCTTTAGTAGACAATTGAGAACTGAAATTCACATCTCTAACTCTTATCCATTACATCACCATGTAAATCCCTTTTAAATATAATCAGCTGAATATTGAATTAGTAGTTTCTTATTTCGTGGTGAGTTCTGCCTCTGTAGTATGTTTATATTTTTATGTATTATTCTAAATCACTGAAGCCCTTTACAAAGGTTATACCCTTTAGTGAATAATCCATGTCTTTGTATGAGAAAGAATCAAATATTAATGAGTTAGCAAAAAAAAATCACAAAGCTTCTTTAAATGCTTTTCTCAAACAAGCTCAGATAGGAACTTGCAGGCGTTATTATAATTGTTATAATCATCATCTTTACTTTTGAAAACTTTTGGAGAATGGGAGAGGCACAAGATGGGTAAAGCTGGGGAAATGTGACCTGGTTTTCAAAAGGGACGTATAAGGAATTACATACTTAATGGATGAAATAAAAAAATCCAAGACAATTCTAGGGAATAACCAAGAAGTAGCAGTCTGTGAGAACTTGGCAAAAAATTTGACAGTCACTGGTATAAGTCCCATCAAGCTAACTTGGTCATTGATAATAAGTCAGTCATATCAATAATAGTACTTTTTATTTATTTTATTTGTTATTTTTAAAAAGATTTTATTTACTTATTCATGAGAGATACAGAGAGAAAGCCGAGACCTAGGCAGAAGGGGAAGCAGGCTCCTGTGGGGAGCCTGTTGTGGGACTCAATCCCAGGACCCTGGGATCATGACCTGAGCCAAAGGCAGATGCTCAACCACTGAGCCACTCAGGTGCCCCCCCGCCCCCTGGCCTTATTTTAAAAGATTTAACAGTAACTTTTTAAACAGAGATTTATTTATTTATTTGAGAAAGAGAGAGAGAGTTGTGAGTTGGGGGCAGGGAAGAGGAAGAAATCATCAAGCAAACTCCTCGCTGAGCTCAGAGCCCAATACGGAGCTTAGTCTCACAACTCATGAGATCATGACTTGGGCTGAAACCATGAGTCAAATGCTTAACTGACTGAGCCACCCAGGTGCCTCAATAACAATAGCTTTTTAACTATATGATTACTCTTCTTTTTTTCCCCATTAAAGGATAGGTGACATACATATTATATTACAGATATACAACATAGTGATTTAACATTTATATACATTATGAGGTGATTGTTATTGTTCGAATAGCTCAAAGGCATTTCATATTCTTGATTTCAACAAAATTTTGACAGTCTCCTCTGCTGGGCTTTTCTGTTAAGATGATTGAGCAAAGGCTGTAAGATCAGAGGGTTCAACAGATTTATAGGTAGTTTTAAAACATACCCAATGAATGATTGTACATATATGTGTTTTAACTGACCAGGAAGGTGTTCAATTATACACTTCAGCTGATGGTATGCTATTCACTTTTTTTCCATGCAAGGCTCTTCTTCTGTTTTATTTGATTTTATTGGTTATATCCCTTTCATGCCCACTCCCCGTGCCATTTCACCCCTTAGACACTCACTGTGATATATTTAATAAATGAAGTACCTACCCTTCTTTGTATGTTTATTTAGATATTGGTGTAGCTTTGAAAATGTGTGGTGCTGTGCGTATTTATTTAAATTTATATGAGAGTAACTGGATATAAATGAAATTCTTTCCTTTTTTTTTGCATTCAATGTTATGTTTTTAAGAACTATTAATGTGCTGTTGGTAGATCTAGCTTATTGCTCCTGATGATCAGTGTTCATAGCATTCTATCACAAAATAGATATCTGACAGAGAACCTGTATTTAGGATATATAATGAATGACTAAAATTTAATAATAAAAGGTTAAACAGTCTTAAAAATGGGCAAAAATTTAAATAGACACATCACAAAAGAAGATACTGAATTGCCAATAAGCACATGGAAAAATGTTCGACAATTATTTACCAGAGAAATGCAAATAAAAACCACAATGAGATACAATTATGCACTCACCAGAACAGCTAAAATTAAAATAACTGACCATAACAAATGTTGGCAAGGACACGCAGCAACCACAAATTGTTGGTGGGAGTGTAAAATAACCACTTTGGAAAAGATCTGAGAACTTCTTACAAAACTAAACTCTTAACTAAACATAACCTTATGGCACAAAAATTTCACTCCTTGGTATTTACCCAAGAGAAATGAAACATTCTCACATGAGATTTATATAAGAATATTTGGTTTTGGACATAATAATCCTAAAATGGAAATAGCCCCCATTGATAAGAGAATGAATAAGCAAACTGTGATATAATCATACAATGAATACTATTCAACACTAAAAAGACATTGGGATACCTGGGTGGCTCTGCAGTTGAGCATCTGCCCTCAGCTCAGGGAGTGATCCCATGGTCCCAGGATCAAGTCCCACTTCAGGCTCCTCCCAGGGAGCCTGTTTCTCCCTCTGCTGTCTCTACCTCTCTCTGTGTCTCTCATGAATAAATAAATAAAATCTTAAAAAAAAAAAAAAACCAATTAAAAGGAATAGACTACCAATACAGGCAACAACATAGATGATTCTGAGAACAAAGGGAGATGTGTTGCATTGTTCTGTTTATATTAAGTTCTAGAACAGGCAAGCAGTTTTTTTGTTTGTTTGTTGTTTTTGTGTGTGGAGGAATGAGAACGATTGTTGACTGGGTGGGGGGTTGACCAGTTACGGTGCTGTTCTATATCTTCATAATGGTCTAGTTACAAATGTGTGTGTATTTGTCAAAGTCAGTGCATGTGCATTTAAGATTTGTGTATTCACTACATGCATAAAATGTAACAAGGTGCATTTTACCCTGAAAGGAAAAAAAAAAACCTAGAAGGAAATACTGAACTTTATTTAAAGATATGCACTTCGACATATTAAGAGGGGAAATGCCCTAATGTTTGCAATATACTTGAAATGGATCCCACAGCTAAGATGGGCTGATGGATAGAGATAGATGGATAAATGTGTGTTAAAGCAATTCCAGTGGAATATTAGTAGTAGAATGTAGGTGTGGGTTTATGACGGTTTGCTAGAAAATTTTTTCAACTTGGCAGTTCTAATAATTTGGTCATTGTATTAGGGTTCTTTAGACAAACAAATCCCCGATAGGAGATTAGGATATATAGAATGAGATTTATTGTAAGAAATTGGTTGAAGTGCCCACAGAGGCTGAAAAGTCCTACAATCTGCTGTCTGCAAGCTGCAGACCGCAGAAAGCCAGTGGCACAGTACAAGTTGAAGTCTGAAGGACTTAGAACAAGGAGTGCCAATGGTGTAAATTCCATTCCAGGGGCAGGAGAAGACCAATGTCTCAGTGCAGTCCGGCAGAGAAAAACACGAGAGAGAGACCAATTTATCCTCCACCTTTTTGTTCTATTTGGGCCCTCAAGCAATTGGATGTCCACTCACATAGAAGAAGGCGATTTGCTTTATTTAATGCACCAGCTCACATGCTAATCTCTTCCAAAGACACCCTTACAGACACACCCAGAAATAATCTGTAACTATGTATCTGGGCATTCTGTGTCTCAATCAAATTGACACATAAAATTAACCATCATAATTACTCTCCTGAGTTTTCTATGATGTAATTTTCAAACAATACTTGTTTTCTTCTTTTCCAATCTTATAACACCTCTAATACTATGTTGAACCATAATGAGGATAGCGTATGTGGTGGATGCTGTGGATTAGCTAAAAATCTTTCCAACCTTGTTTTGATGTGTTTAACTGAGGAGGGTGCAAGGAATGTAGCATTCATTTTTCTGGTGTGGACTGTAGAAAAGACTGCAGTCATGGAAATAACATTGCTGCAGAAGTTTCCTGGTTTAATAGGTAGCTTCCAAATAATTTTTATCTCTTATTTTAAATAAAAATTATTATATAACATTTGATATATTTGAAATAATATATTTATAACATATATATAAGTTTTGATGCATAACAATAAATTGAACACCTGCAGTGTACCCACAACCCAACTTCAGAATTAGAATATTATGAACAGTATGGAGTCTGCCTGTGTATACTTTCATATCTGGGATGCCACATCACCCATCCCAGAGGTAGCTACTGTCTTGATTTTTGTTTATAAAACCCTTTGTTCTTTAGATACCATTATCACAGTTGGATATGAGCTGTTTATTTCTAGTTCTTGCTTTTGTCTCTCAATACTAAGATTCATTCCTATTTTTATAGCTATAATTCATTCAATTGGTAATGCTATGAAATATTCACTAGTGTGAATATTCCATAATTTATTTACCCATTCTCTTATTGGCAGACATTTTCAACTATTCCCTTATTTGCTACAATAATGAACATTCTAGTAACTATATCCTGGCACATTTTTGCAAGGGTCTCCTAGGGTGTATTGAAGCAAGGAATAACTCTCTTTGAATATGTGAACACTCAGATTTGTAGGAAAGGGCAAAGTTGTTTGTCACAGTTCCTCTAACAATTTACTCTCCATCAGAGGTACAGAAGAATTTTCATTCACTCATATCCTTTGGAGTACAATATTATGAAAGTTCTTAATTTTTGCTTATCTGGTTTATTTAATTTATCTTCTTATGATCTTAATTTGTAATTTACTTTATTGGCAATACAGTGTTTATTTTCTGTTTGTAATTCTTTTCTGTGTGAAAGACTAGTTCATGTCTTTTGCTCATTTTTAGTTTTTCCATTTGTTTTGTGAATTGAAGAATTCTTCTATATTCTAGATACAAATATCTTGTTATATGTATTTTGAAATATTTTTTTCTGTTTAATGATGTCTTTATGTACTTTGTCCTGTTTTCCAGTGAATAGATACTCATTTTAATGTAGAATTTATCAATCCTATTATGTTTAGTGATTTATGTCATTTGTTGAAGAAATTCTTTTCTACCGTTGGGTTATAAAGATACTCTGTGAATAAAATGGGCTGGACATTTTTATGTTCTTTTCTAGTTTTGGATCAGAGATATTCCCCCTAGGTAGAATAGGCTGGGAATAATGTTTTATATTTTATTCTATGGAAGAATTTGTGTGTTTTGGAATGATACATATGTTTTTGAAAATTTAATAGAATCTTCCTAAAAAAAAAAGTTCTTGCCTCTGGGAAGATCTTCCATTACTGATTCTATTTTCTAAATGGTTTTGGACTGGGTAGGCTCTTTTTTTCTTCTTGAATCAATACTGAAAAATTATAGTTTTCCAGAAAGTTGTCCATTTTATCTTTTATCAAGCTCGTTGGCATAAAAATTGCTCATAATGATTTTTTATTCTTTTTAAATCTATTGTATGTACTTATATATCCATCTTTTCATTCCTATTATTATTTATTTTTGCCCCTTCCCCCTTTTCCCCTTACTTAATATCACTGCCCATCTCAACAGCCTTTTCAAGGAGCCATGCTTTGGCTTTTGATCCTGTTCTTTGGTCTGCTCTTGTTTTACCTTCATCTTCCTTTTATTGTTTGGATTGTTTTGTTGTTCTTTTCCAAATTTCTTAAGTTGAATATCTAACAAATTATCTTCCAGGCTTTCCCCTCAATGCAAGCATATAGAATTATACATTTCCTTCTGAGTATCATTCCTGTTTCAAGCCACAAGCTTTGAAAGAATCTTTTCCTTATAATTTAGCTATAAGTATTTTTAAATTTTCCATTAAAAATAGAATAAAATTTCCATTATGATTTTTTCATCCTCTGTCTTTGATTTGTTTCATGAATTTCTGCTCTTCATCATTTTCTTCCTATATCTGGAGTTATTCTACATTTTCTTACTAAGTTCTTACACTGATAATTACCTGTATAAATTTTAGTCTCTACTATCATAAGCAGTCAAGAATACATATTTCTCTCTAAATACCACTTTTGTAGTTTCCCATGGATTCAGTTCATATTCCAAATTCTCACTGTATGAATTCTTGCTACATGAATACAAGCAAATACATTATATGTGTTATATATAATATATGTAGATACAATATGTATAATGGATATATAAATATATAATATATATAACTAATATAAATTTATTTATATTACATAAATTATATAAATAAATGTAATATATATTTATATATATTTAAGATAGATGGAGATTTTCACATTTTCTCATCTGTAAAAAGGAGTTTGTACCAGTTAAGTTTCATTCAGTTCCAAAAGACAAGAAACTCAATTCTAATCTACTTAACAAAAAGGCAGTATGTTTGCTAATGAAATTTAAAAGGGCAAGGATATGTATATTTTAAGAGTGTCTTCAGGATTGGTTTAATCAAGGTGAGGAGAGTCTCCAGGCTCTATTTTATGTTCTTCATTTCTTGGTTGTCATTCCTCTTCATTGTCTGCCATCTCGAACAGATTTCCCCTCGGAAGATCACCCTAGTAGCTTCAATCCAGAAGTAAAAGAGCCAACTTGCAATATTGCAGTGACAAACATGAGGATGAAAACCACAAAATAAGGAACATCCAAAAAGAAAGCAGCATGGATACCTAATTGTATCATGAGACTGCTAGATTATTGTGTTGCTTGGTGCATTAAAAAAAAAATCTTTTTTTAAAAATATTCACTTTTTAAAAGCTACTACCTGTAAGTTTTTCTGTTACTTGTTGCCAAATGCAATCCTAACTGAAAACATTTGAAAATGTTTTCACATAATACAGAGCACATAATACAGAGACTGACTCAAACTGTCTCAATCTCGGCTCAATGCATTTACGACTATTACCACTTCAGTGCTGCCCAGGAGGTGGTATTTGCTTGAGCATATGGACTAGGCTTATCAAACTATACTGAATGGGTGCTATAGATTTTATTTTTAAGACCTCCAGAAGGTCAGATCTTTTCCCTGAAATCAGGTTGCTACCTGGGAAAGGAAAACAGGGATTTGGGAATGTAATTGTTGAATGTAGTTTAGAATTTCCTCTCTGATGAAGTGGGTCTGTCCCATGGAGCCCTTTGTGAATGAGCATAAGTGGGATTGGGGAAAATCAATGGGTAATTCTGTTTGGCTGGCCTCTAGGTCATAAGGCATGGAGAAGACAGCCTAAAGAAAATTCAGGGTAGCCATGGCTTATAGAGTTTCCTGCCCCCATCTAATTATTGATTCTGCAGCTCATATGAATGAGAGATTCTATACTGATCACACAGCTGTAATTGAGTACTTCACTGTCTTTTCTGTGCAAAAAATGGCTATGTTCATCTCGTCAAGTGGAATAAGATGATTACCTGCACTGTTGTTGCATAATAGTTATCCCATCAATAAAACATGATTTTACATCTTTCAAGTAAGGAAAAGCACTAACATTTATTTCAGAATGAATGGGAGGCACTTACAAAGCCTTTCTATATAAAATCCTCTAAGCCATTTAAATGATAAGGGAGGCATTTCTAAATTTACCTTTTGATAAGTTATAGCTAACATAAGGCTGAGATAAATAATAGCTTAGTTAAAAGGAGTAGAAAAAAATATTGAACCAGAAATCTCCCTGCTCCCCTTGCTTACATTGATTGTGAAATGGCTGCAACTATTTACCTCTTCCAGTATCCCTGCCTTTTGTCATTTACAAAGTGACATTATCACCATTCCCATCAAGGGTGGAGTCTAGAGCCTTCCGGTGGTGGTTTTAAATATGTAGCCCCAAATTCTTTGACACTCCTTTCACTGACAGGTTGACCTGGGCTCCCTCCCTTGAATCTGGATGGTAACTACTTGACAAAAGGAATATAGTAGAGGTATATTCTTCTATATTCTATACTCTTCTAGTGCCCTACCAGTGTCTGGGCCAAGCCTCAAGAAACTAGAAGCTGCTGTTTCCTATCTCCTGAGAGGCCTCCTCGTGGGACCCAGCAGATATGTTGTAAAAGAGCTAATCTGGCCACTAAGAGTCTCCCAGAGAGAGGAATTGCCAGCCATGTCACTGAGCCGTTTTGGCAGTGGATCTTCCAGCCCCTGTGGAACTGCCCAGCTGACATCTCTTAAGGCAGACATGAATTGTCCTCACTGACCCCTGACCAAATGGCAGGTTTATGAGCAAAAGAAATGATTGCTGTTTTAAGCTATTAAGTTTTGAGGTGGTTCATTTTGTAGAAATAGATAGCTGGCATATTGCCCTTCAAGGTGAGCTGGCTGGCTATGAGTTCTGCTTTGGCCAATAAAAGGTAAGCCAGTCCAGACCACATACCAATACTTAAAAGGCATTGGGAGCTTCTGCTCCATCTTGCTACTCTGCCTTTGGAGCCTATTGGAGGATGCGAGACATGACCAGCTACTTGTTGCCCCAGCCACCCTCCCTCCAGAAATGTGAGACCATCCTAGACTACCCTACCTCCAGAAGTGTGAGACCATCTCATTAACTGACCACAGGTGCATGAGCAAGCTATTCAAGATCTCCCATGTCTGGCTCACACTAGAGCATCTTGAATATTTCTCTTATTACAATAATCTTGGCCTTTATTATGAATGAGATGTTGTGGAGAGGGAGCACATCACCCTAGTAGGTCCTTGTTTATATAACAATTTGAGAGTGAACTCTAACCATGATACATGTCTCTTAGGGCGTGTTTCTAGGATACATATAACAATAGATGATAAGGGGGGCACCTGGGCAGCTCAGTGGTTGAGCATCTGCCTTTGGTTCAGGTTGTGATGCTGGGATCCTGAGATTGAGTCTTGTATCAGGCTCCCCGCTGGGAGCCTGCTTCTCCCTCTGCCTCTCTCTCTGTATCTCTTATGAGTGAAGAAATAAAATCTTAAGAAAAAAGAATAGATGATAAAGTAAGGAAGAAGGGTATTTTAGGATGGCCAGACAAAGTAATAACTTAAAATAACTGTTAATACAACAATGAACTTTAAAAATGGAATACACAGGCAACAAAATGCAATATAACCCTTTCAGGGTTGAAATAAAACCACATGTATTAATAGAAAAATCTCACAAACATAACGTTGACTGAAAAAAAAGCAGCTTGGTTCACAAACCAAAGTGTTTTCCTTACTAGGCATCTGAAGTCTTACAGCAATTGGCCATGTACTTGGACACTGATATTTAGGAAAGCTGCATGATGATCATAGTCTATGTGATAGGTGAAATACGGATTTCATCAGGTATGTAGGAGCATTTTCAAAGTTTGATTAAATTTATTCATATAAAAATAAAATCTGGTAAAGTTTAATAAACAGTCTATCATGATCAATGAGCTATTGATATTTTAGTAGACAATAATTCTTGACAACTATGGCATGCATCTACATAGACACATAATGTTAGACTTCAGCTTTAATTTCATTGGTTTCATAGAACATTACTCAGAATTTGATCACATGGGAAGATTTTCAGAAATTTTATTTCTGGTGTATTATTTCTGGTGTAATATTGGTGTATTTATTTACTATATTCAGAATATACAATGTCCCTTACTCCCAAAGACCCAGGCTTTGCTTGCAGGCAATGGTTTACTTGGAACTCAATCAGTGCCTCTGGGAACTGGAGCACAGCAGGGCAAATGCCTAATTATTCTGACACAGTCTGAAATTTGCATTACAGAGGCTGACATCAAGGTGAAGTTTGATTCATATTTACCTGCAGATTGCTTCTGAAATTGTGACTTTTCTCTGCCCGAAAGCACCAAAGATCTGCAACATCTGTGATTATACCAGCTCAGAGCCCTTCACTGTGGAAAGACTCCCATCCCTTGCCATCTTCCACATCTGGTCTGTGATGGGATGCCAGCACTTCTGAGAACTGGTCAGCAGTGCTCTTTCCTCCTCTGCCACTTTAGCATTTGCTGTCAATTAGGCTCAGTTCCTGCCTCCCTATTAGAGGTATATATGTGCACTGTCTCTGAAACATGACTCTGTAGGGTTTCCCCTGTAGAATGACTACTGGACTGTGGAAATAAATGAAAACCTTGCAAGAAAGCAAAGATTATTGTTCAGAACTTATTGGAGCCATCCACCGTCACTTGTGTTTTGGAAGAGACTTGCAGCAGATGAAAGAGTAGGAGAACCTAGTAGGGAGGCTTTGGATATGCTCTGATTGGAGACAGTTGGCACCAGGAAGGAGGGTATTGCAGTTGATTGGTTGGAGGGTATATATTTGGTTGGTCCTAAGTTGGAAGCAAGGATAATAATTAGGGAAGCTGGTGTTATTGATCTAGTCCTAGCCATTTCAGGCTGATTGTTTACAGAAGTTGTTTGGCTTCTTGGCTTATTACCAGAGATGGTGGTCTGACTTCCTACAAATCTGACTTAAACCTGACTGGCTTCCCTGGGCTGGTTTCTATAGACCATGGGTTTGTTTCCAGGGCTAGTTCCTGCAAGTTATGGATAAGGGTTATTTTTATTTATGGGCTGGTCACTGTCCATTTGCATATTTAGTTTCTCAGTACAGAACTCTACAAATTAACATGTACGTCACAGAGGTTGAGCTCTACTCAAATAATAAGTTGTAAGTCAAATACAAATACATTCTCTTAGAATATTAAATAATCCTTTATGTAGGCTTATTCAACAAAATCCTAGTATAACATTGAAAAGACGTCTCACTTCCCCACTACTGTATTTCTAAGTTTTGAATAATATTTTCTTAACATTGTATTTTAGGGAAAGACAGATACAGGAAATTGTCAGTAATCCATACAGTTCTGGAGAAGGTAGGAACTCTACAAGAACTGGACAGAAGCATGGTAATTATAGCAACATAAATTTAATCCAGGAGGGAAAGTCAATAATAGAAATATCTACACGAGCCACGGGTTGAGCAGCATTCTTTAATCTGTTTTACCAAGTGTAAAACTTGTATTTAAAAACCTTTTTGGGGGGTCCTGGGGGCTCAGTCAGTTAAGTGTCTGCCTTTGGCTCAGGTCATGATCCTGGGGTCTTGGGATTGAGCCCCACAGCAGCCTCCCTACTGAGCAGAGCTTTCCCTGAGGGCTTCTCTCTCTCCCTCTGGTCCTCCTCCCTGCTTATTTTCTCTCTGTCTCAAATAAATAAATACAACCTTTAAAAAAGTAAATATAACCTTAAAAAAACCACCAACCTTTTTCTGATTTACCCCTTGAGTCAATTTCTCAGTTGGTCTACAATCCAAGAGTCAAAGAGATAGATGTCTACTTTTCTCCTCACATCTTAACACAAATTACTTCTGATAACAAATCATTCCATAAACTAGATAAATAAGATCTATTTTACAGATTCTCTTGATCAATGATGCAAGGGAAATTAGACATACAAGTCTCTTTGTACTTAAAATGCCCCCTTTCCCCCTACCAGAGTAGCATCTGGGACAATTGTACTCTGCTTTGCAGTTTTTTAACTCAAAACTTCTAGAATTCTCAAGTTTCTGACCAGCAGGTGGCTAGAACCTATTAATTCATGTATATTTGATAATTAGACAAATTTATTTCTCCCAAAAACATATAAAATGGACAGCATTCCATGCTATTTTTTGGGTGTCTCTGGCATTCTGTTACCTGTCTTTACTCATATATAAACTGTTCATTTTGGTATGCATGCAATTATGGCCTAGTATTTCACTGGTATTGTTTAATGGTATTGATAACAAGAAAAAGTCTTACAAATATATTATTAAGTTAAATATGAATTCAACTAACTGGCTTCAACCATGAGAAAAATAAAGAAAATCTGTATTTATACTTTAAATTCTATTTGAAGTGAATTTTCTCAAATATTTTATTTTATTTTTTAAGTTTTATTTATTTATTCATGAGAGACGAAGAGAGAGGCAGAGATACAAGAAGAGGGAGGAGAAGTAGGCTCCATGCAGAGAGCCTGATGCAAGACTCAATCCTGGGACTCAATCCTGGGACTCTGAGATCACGCCCTGAGCCAAAGGCAGATGCTTAACCAAATGAGCCACCTAGGTGTCCCTTTCTCAAATATTTTAAATTACCAGGTAGTTTACTAATTCCCACAGTGTAATTTGTAGTGAAAATATCAGTCACCTGGTTGTCCACTAGATGTCAGTGCATCCCCATAGTGAAATTATTGGTAGAGTATCTATCTGGTGACAAAAAAACAAAAACAAAAACAACCAACATGAGAAATCATCACATCCTGCCTCCCTCTTGTTGGTCCGAGAGATGCCCTAGCCAGGTCAATTTTCCATTCTTTTTCATAGAGGACAGGCTTGAATCACTTTCATCATTGACTAATTGACATCTGTAAGCTCTGGTTTCAATTATCATTTTCTTTCCCCCTTATTAAACATGGCCATCTCTAACTGAAGAAAGTAATCGGTGCTTTGTTTTGCTGTGTTAAATTAATGACACAGAATGGAACTGAATGCCAGAATCAGATGATACACAAATAAATGTTTCTCTCCATCATCTGACTCACTTGGAATGATCTCCAGAGTTGAAATTATATATCCGGTTATCACAGCCACACTGCTCAATGCCATTTTACCTGTAAACCACTGAGACTCAATGGCATTCTCCCAACACATGCTCCAAGTATGCTTCAAATGCACAATATATGTAGTGTAAGAGAATCATATGCCCTTGGCTTCACAAGAGCAAGTATTTTAATCAGGATGCTCTTGGTGCTGTCTCAGAGGCATTCATTTAGTTGATAACTATGGTTTCAGAAGCTCTTTGCATGGGAAAAATTCAGATTGTCAGTCTCTGAGCCATATCCAGTTGAGTTAAATAGCATTTGTCCAAGTATGCTCTGAAGCACATTTGTCCTGTAAGATGTGAAGAGATGGGATAAAGGTCGAATATAGTAAAAAGATGCCATGAAATACTCTGGGAACACGAAAATCAAACACTTTCTCAGGTGCAGGACTTCCCAGCACCATTAGTACTCTTGGACATGTTTTGACTATCAAATAAGAAGCCTCAGTATCCAGGGCTTGACTACTTTTTTTAATCTTCAAATAATTATATTACAGATTATTTTGCCAAACACGTTGATTTTCAAATGTGAAATAGGGCTAACAGTCTTAGGGTAATCCGGGTGGTTCAGCAGTTTAGCACCACCTTCAGCCCAGGGCCTGATCTTGGAGACCCAGGATAGAGTCCCGTGTCAGGCTCCCTGCATGGAGCCTGCTTCTCCCTCAGTCTGTGTCTCTGCCTCTCTCTCTCTGTCTCTGTCTCTCTCTCTGTCTCTCATGAATAAATTAAAAAAAAAAAAAGGCTAACAGTCTTTTGGACTACAATTAGACAACTCGTCTTAGATTCACCTTCCATTCTTTCTTCCGCTTTCCTGTTTCCTCCTACACTGAGAACATATATGTCAGACACTAATAATGTAGGTGCCATGCAAAAGACAAAGGGATTTACTAGGGCTTAATTTTTCTAGCAAGGTGCAGCAATCTTTGCATCTCCATACATTTTACGTTTAGAACGTGTCAGTCAGAAAACCACCTGAAAAAGGCACCGACACTGCCATCAGACCCGTGCTTCCTTAGGGAAGGAAATATTTTTCTGTGCCTTCAAAAGAATCCTTTCAATTTGTATTGAAATCTTTCAGTGAGGGATCGACAAGAAAGGTTTAGCCAACAGGAATTTATTAGGCAGATTTGGAGTTGTTGGAATGGCAGAGGCAAGCGTTTGGAACAGAATCAGTTACCTAAAGAGGATGCCTTAAAAAAACAAAAAGGGGGTGACATCAGAGACAAGGGCTTCAGGCACAAATGCAGAGAAAACAAAGCATGCAATAGGAGCACAGTGTCCAATGAAAGGCAGGGCCTGGATGCAGACAAGGAGGCTCTCAGTTTGATACTTCTCTTGTGTGAATAATTGGAGACTCCTTAAAATGCTCACTGAGATTTGAACGAGGCAGATCTCAGGTTGCCAAATATAGATGAAACAATACCAAAGCTGGGCCTTGGCTCCCCTGGGAAATGTTTGAATGGTGGGCACCATCTGCTCTCTGATCTGTCAATTTGCCCCCCAAGTCATGTCCTGGGGATTGAGAGTTTTTCCTTTGCAGACGTGCTTGCTCATCTCTTCTAACAGATTTCTAGTGTTTTCTCATGAAACACAGAGAAGGCTGGAGGGGCATGGAGAAGGAGAAAGTCACAATACAGTCTTTGAGAAAATGTTTAGAAGATGTTTAAATCAAAAGACTGAACTGCATCAGGTAGAGGCATGAAATGGTGTCATGATATTCAACCCCTCACTAATAAATTTAAAGCTTTGATAATCATTTATGTGTGGCTTCACTTATGCATCTTGAAATATGAGATAAAATAACATTTTAAAAAATTCTTGAAATTATGATATATATTCAGAAAAATTGATAATTAAGTACAAATCTTTTTTTTTTGTTAAGTACAAATCTTGATGAATTTTCACAAAGTGAATTGTACCCTGTTACCCAAAACCCCAATCAAGAGACAAAACATTACCAGGATCCCCTTCTGCTCATTACCCCATGCCAAGAGCAACAACCATCCAACCTATAACAGTATAGATTAGTTTGCCTGTTTTTGAGCTTCATTTAAAGGAAATCTTATGATGTGTGCTCCTTTGTATATGTTCTCTTTCACTCAGCATTGTATTTGTGAGGTTCATCTGTGTTGTTCATAGAGTTGTAGATTGCTCATTCCCAATGGTATAGAGAATTTCATCATGTAATTTTTTTTCTTTTCTTTTTCTTTTTTTTTTTTTTTTTTTTTTTTTACCATTTGTTTATCTCTTCTACCATTGAATGACAAAGCAAGAGTTTTCAGTCATGGATGATTAAAACAGTACTGCTATGATCATTTTTGGACATGATTTTTGGAGAATGTATGGATAGGTGATGTTTTGCTAAATGTTTAAATCTATTGGCACAGGACCGACAGGATCTGATTTTAAAAATCCATCCTTCATTCTCTGAGATACCATTTCCAAGGTGAGTCCAAAGACAACAAAATTCAGTCCCACCATCTTGCAAAAGAAAAGCAGAAAGTGCCCCCTGTCTGTGTATAATCCTGCTCTCAGCTTCTTTTTGAGATGCTGTTTGTTGCAGTATGTCACACGTGGTGGTCTGGCCATAGGAGACAAGATCTTTATGTTACAGAGTCACCAAGATACAGGGTGATCACGAGTAAGTTTGCTCACAGGAGCAGTTCTTACCATACGTATATGGCACACCCAGCCCCCAACACCACCTCTGCGTCCTGCCCATGAGGCAGATCAGCTCATTGGGTGAAGTCTGGGCCTCACATCCTCATGAAGAGTATTCCTAAGCAGCTGTTCTGCTAACCTGAATCTCAGTTTAGATTCCTCACTCTTATGGTGCCTCCCCTCAGGGTTCTCTGATTTTTCCCTACTACCTGGCCTCTGCCAGGGCCACTGAGATCCAGTAAAATTGTCTATATAACTTGGAGTTTAAGAGGAAGGGGGTCTTGAGCTTGCTTTCATTTCTCCCAGAGAATTTCTCAAATCCCCTGTTAATTGATGGACTCAAATAGACATGTGGTAGGAAGAAGATACCACGTGACTCTGTCTGCATCATCTCTAGGTTTCTAGGACTCTGCAAAGCTAAAACATTTTATAACCAAACAACGGGTACCTACTTCCCATTTGTACAATTATATGGAAAAAAAGAATATCTTCTCTGTGATGACCTAATATTGGAATGAGAAAAAGCAAGTTGCAAAAGGATATATACAGCATAATATCATTTGTGTAAAATTTAACCCCCCAAGAAACATTGGTACATTTTATTGGAAAAAGTTAAACATTGGCCTAAGAATGAAACACACCAGTCTCAGGATAGTGGTGACCTCTGGATTGTGGTGATTGTTGTGGGGCTTGGGGAGATGGAGAGGAGACCTTACCTGCATTTGTGACTTTTTCCCCCAGAGTGGTCCAAAGCAAAAATAGCAAAATGTTCATGTCTCTTAAATCCTGACAGTCGGTTCATAGATGGTTGTTAGGTTATTTTCTGAACTGCAGTTTATGTTTGAAAAATCTCATAATTTTTAGGGGCACCTGGGTAGCACAGTCAGTTCAGTGTCTAATTCTTGGTTTAAGCTCAGGTCTGATCTCAGGGTTATGAGACTGAGCCCCACATTGGGCTCTAAGCTTAGTGCCAAGTAAGCTTGAGCTTTTCTCTCCCTTTTCCTCAGCCCCTCATCACTGTGCTTTCTTTTTCACTAAAATAAGTAAATAAATCTTAAAAAAGAGAAAATTTCATAATTTTAAATTAAAATTAAATTTTTTTTCTCATTTACACTTCTCAAATACTAAGCTGAAAACGTAAGGTTGAAAAGCAAGAAACAAAACTGTATATATAGTATGATCTCAACCATGTGCCCAAAAATGAAAAGAAAGGAGATTGAAAGACAAATCATAATGAATGTTAACAGTTATTTGCAGTTGATGGGAATAGTGAGTGCTGTGTGTGTGTGTGTGTGTGTGTGTGTGTTAGAGATAGTATGTGTGTTCTTTCTATGCTTCCTCATTTTCCCATTTATTGAAGAAACCCAAAATATTTCCATTGTGACACGAAAATTATTTTGAGCTGAAGACATTTGAGAATCAACAGATACAGAAAGAAGATCTGACCTCCTCTTATCTGCCTAAAAGCAGAGTCTTCCAAAAGAATTCAACTGCCATAAATCCCCCCTCAAAGGAGGTTTTTCCACACTGAGTGGAGATGAGAAGCTGGAAGTAGGATGAGAAATTGTAAAAGCAAACGTTGTCACAAAACTATCATACCTCCCATCTACTCTCCTAAAAGCCCATTTATCTTTCTGAAAGTCATTCATTTTTCCATAGGTGCCCTTGCTCCCCCTCCCCTCCTCCTACTCAGATGGTAGATAAGCCCCACATGCTAACTGCCTCTTTGAGCCACATTTCTGTAGGCTCCATGTACTGACGTGAAGAGACTATCTTTTCTCCTGTTCATTTGTCTTTTGTCAGCTTAATTTGCAAGACCTCAATTACTGAATCTGAGTGGATGAAGGAAATGTTTTCCTCCTGACATTATCTAATTATTTACCTGATTATCTAACTTGGTAAATGAGGGGTAGGGGAAGCATGGACTAGGTTAAAGAGAGACAAGGGACGCCTGGGTGGATCAGTGGTTGAGCATCTGCCTTTGGCTCAGGGAGTGAATCCAGAGTCCTGGGATTGAGTCCTGCATCGGGCTCCTTGCAGGGAACCTGCTTCTCCTTCTACCTATGTCTCTGTCTCTCTCTCTCTGTGTCTCTCATGAATAAATAAATAAAATCTTAAAAGAGAGAGAGAGAGAGAGAGAGAAATCTGGGCCAGAACCGGTGAGTTGGATAACCAGTTCCCTGCAGCCCTTTGCTCTGACTCCATGGGAACTGGAAGTTCACCGTTTTCCTCCACTTTTTTCAGAGGAAGGGTGCCAGCTGCTGCCCCCTCAGGCCTGAGCTAACAGTTTTCTTGCATGAAAGCTGGGTTTCTGCTCTGGGTGTTCCAAGCTGCTGTGGGGTTGGGAAGAGATCAAGAGATCCCATCTCAGCTAAGGAATTTCACTAAACCCTTCTCAGGGGCTGGCAGGGGCTGAAAACGCTGTTTAAAGAAATCCTGCCCTCAGGACCCCCAGAGACCCCCAGGTGGGTCTCTGCATCAGTTCTGCACTCCCTAAGTTGCAAGAAGACACCTGTCAGAAGAGGGAGCTGGTTAAGAACAGGACCAGCAAGGTGAGAATGGGCTGCTTAGTGGAAGGGGGCTTTGCTCAAGAGGAAGGTCACCTGGAGCCAAAGCTGCAGCAATTGGCAGCTTTGAGTCAACCAAGCTCAGGTCACCTGCAAATGGCCTACCCTCACCGGCCTGTCACTGCTACTGCTGCATTCTAGGAGCTTCACCAGGATTCTCCTTGCTGGAAATGTCCCTTCCATCTGTCAGTGAGATCATTCCCACCCTTCATTCCCTGTCTGTTCTTGTCTGACCTAAATGTGCCAACAGGTCATCTGGGGATCTAATTAAAATTGAGATCCAGCCCCAGCAGGTCTGGGCTGGGGCCTGGGAGCCTGCATTCCTAATCAGCTCTTAGGCGATACTGAGGATTCTGGCTCACGGACCGTACCTGGAGTAGCTAAGCACCTATAGCACTTTCTCAGTTTTTATAAGGAATACTTATGGCATCATCTGGGTTAGTTGCCAGAGAAGAAATACAAATGTCTCCTGAGAATCTACTACATGCCATGCACCATTAGCTCATTTAAGGCTCATATCTGTTTCTTACTTCAGTCTTTGCTTCAGAAGGGTCACATGTGATCACCCTCTACCCCTGCTGCCACCTTCTGTTCACTGATGGCAAATCATCTTTCAGGACTCAGTCCAGCAACCCTGTATTCCACAGATCCTTTCCTGAAAGGAAGGAAATATGTACCTAATTCATTCTGTCTCCTGACTCCCTCCAGCATCTGACAGTCAGTTATATGTAGACATTGTCGATGAGGGAAAAACTTCTCCTTTACTCTCTTAGGGCAAGTGACAGGGGATTGCAGATTAAATTTGCAAAAGATCAACTAACAGGAGAAAACGTTTCCAAATTTTATTACGTTTTATGTGCAAGGGGGCTGTTCTCCCAAAATGTTAATTAATGTGATTTAGTAATCATTTCACAATGCATATATATAGCAAATCATTGCATTTTATACTTTAAATATATATGATTTTTATTGGTCAATTATTCCCCAATAAAGTTTTAAAAAACTAAAAATAATAATAAATATTATTAGTTTTGTTAGTTGTGATATTGATATTGGGGTTATGTAGAAAATGTCCACATGTAGTAGAGATGTGAAGGGGAGCAGAATTTCTACCCCCAACATGTGCCACTTTAGCATACTGATTATTTTGAATTAAAGATACTTGGGAAGCAGCCAAGAACACTCTCTCTTATGTCCCCTGATAGTGGAAGGTAAATATCCCATGTGAAAGGTACTCTCCTTGCACCAAGGAGGTAGAGAACTTATCATCAGATATGGGGAATTTAGAGCCAAGAAGGTTGTATAAACAAACCTTGTTACTTCTTCATTAATTTACTGCAGAAAGCCCCAACTCCTTTGTCTTGTTAACTCTTCACAGATGTTCTGTCTCTTTGTCTATAGGGTAGCTTCCTGATCTGGTCATTTCTCTGAGTCTCATATTTTTATATTAAATCTGTTTTTCTCCTATTAATCTGGTTTTTTATGGGGGTCTCAGCCAAGAGCTTAGAAAGGATGAGGGAAAATTATCTTCCCCCTCTACAGCTGCATATGGAAATATCTAGAATGAAATGGCATAATACCAGGGACTTTCTTTAAATAGTGCAAGAAAAGAAAAGAGACAAAACAGCAAAATATTGATAATTCAAATTTTGGCATATGGGTGTATGAGGATTCATTATGCCATTTTCTGTACTTTTGCGTATTTCCAAAGACATTGTGTTAAGACGTTAAAGAAACAAAACAAAAGAAAACTGCTCGACCCTCACAATCAAACCCCTCAGGACCCAAAGAAGTTCTCCTTTAGGACTTACATACGGTTATTCCCTGAAGCCTGGTTTATGGTAGCAGGAGCTAGAGAGGAAGACAAGCTATGCATCACTGTGGGAATTCATAAGGACAAATGAGGGGAGCAAAAGGGGATACGCCAATCAGCAGAGAGCCTGTGGGATGCACCCACAGCAATCCAGATAGGTCTTAAAAATAGAGTGCTAAGAGAAAGAGTAAGAAACCTGTGCTACAATCTACCTTACATCTATTCTTTTTATATAGCATATATAATAAATTAAATATGTTATATTTTATTTAGCATATATACTTTATATATAAATTTACACAAAATCTCATTATACATATTCCAAAGACACTTTAAAATTCTAGAAATTATATTTAATATATTAACACAGCTGCTTGGAGTGGGGAGGGGTTTGGTGATGGCAGTAGGAATAAAAGGGAGTGATAATAAAATAGGAAAGGGTCTCTACATGGAGTAACAATGTTTGTGTGCCAAATTTAGGAGTGTGATTACCTTCACTTTTAAAGTTTGAGGTCCAAAAGACAGAAAAATGTCCCACACAGGACCTTCTGAAGCAAATGGGAAATAGGAAGGCTAGGAATCTCCATATTTTTTCTAAGTCCTCTCAAGTGATTTTTATTAGTTTCAGAAGTAGAATTTAGTGATTCCTCAGTTGTATAGAACACCCAGTGCTCATTACATCAAGTGCTCTCCTTAATGTCCATCACTCAATTATCCTTCCCCCCACCCATCTCCAGTCCAGTAACCCCTAGTTTGTTTTCTAGAGTTCAATGTCTCTTATAGTTTGCCTCTCTCTCAATTTTAATCTTACTTTATATTTCCTTCCTTTCACCTATGCTCATGTGTTTTATTTCTTAAATTGTACATATAAGTGAAAACATATGATATTTGTCTTTCTCTCACTGACTTGTTTCAATTAGCACAATACCCTCTAGTTCCATCCATGTCATTGCAAATGGCAAGATTTCATTCTTTTCTGATGGCTGGGTAATATTCTATTGTATATACAGATATGCTACATCTTCTTTATCCATTCATCTATCCATGGACATCTGGGCTGTTTCCATAGTTTGGCTCTTGTGAACATTGCTGCTAGAAACATTGAGGTGCATGTGCCCCTTTGAATCACTATGTTTGTATCTTTTTGATAAATACCAAGTAGTACAATTGCTGGGTTGTAGGGTAGTTTTATTTTTAACATTTTGAGGAAACACCATATTATTTTCCAGAATGGTTGTACCAGTTTGCATTCCCACCAACAGTGTATGAGGGTTCCTTTTTTCTGCATCCTCACCAACATCTGTTTCCCAACTTGTCAATTTTAGCCATTCTGACTGGTGTGAGGTGATATCTCATTGTGGTTTTGATTTGGATTTCCCTAATGCCGAGTGATGTTGAGCATTTTTTCATATGTCTGTTGGCCATTTGTATGTCTTCTTTGGAGAAATGTCTGTTCATGTCTTCTGCTCATTTCTTGACTGGATATTTTACTTTTTGGGTTTGAGTTGGAGAAGTTCTTTATGATTTTGGATACCAGACGCTTATTGGAAGACATTTGCAAATATCTTCTCCCATTCTGTAGGTTGCCTTTTAGTCTTGTTAACTATTTCCTTTGTTCTGCCAAAGCTTTTTATTTTGATGAGGTCCCAATAGTTCATTTTTGCTTTTGTTTCTCTTGCCTTTGGAGATGTGTCTAGCAAGAAGTTGCTGTGGCTGAGGTCAAGGAGGTTTCTGCCTGTGTTCTCCTCTAGGATTTTGATGGATTGTTGTTTCACATTTAGGTCTTTCATCCATTTTGAGTTTATAAAGTGGTTCTTAAATGCCAAAAATCTAATCTACCTTAAGGGGAACTACCTGATTCTAGGTCACTAGGCTAGGCCAAGAACAGCAGAACACAAGCTCCCAGGAAGCTTCCTATTGTCAAATTTCCATGTGTGTATGTGTGTGTGTGTGTGTGTGTGTGTGTGTGTAAATGAGAATTAGCTCCAAGAATGAGGCACTATATAAATTCTGATTACTACTGGCAAACTCAATTTCCTACTTATCTTTTAGGAAATTTCCTTTTCAATCTACCTGTGAAAGGAGGGAAAGAATCTGTTGTTCTTCTCACTGTTGTTAATTATAATAAGAGTTAGGCATATTACAAAGATGAAAGAAGAAAAGAGAATATCCAATACTGGGTAAGGCAGAGAGGAACAGGCAGCTTAAGACACTGTGGGTGGGAAGGTGACCTGGGATAGCTAGTAAATCCCATTTTAAAATTTCTCCTTAGGAATTTATCCTCTAGAAAGTGTTATGAATGTTCAAGAAACGAGTTTAAGAATGACCAGTTCCACATACATTGTCATTGAAAACAGAAAGGGAGCAACCCAAACATCCTTGAATATTGGATTAATTGATCTTATTATGGCACATCTTCATCATTCAAAAGAATGAGAATCTATACATACTAATGTAGAAACATCTAAGATGTAATATTTCCAAGAGATACTGCTGAAAGAAAAAAATTGGGGAGACTAGTATGTCTCATATGAACACAAGTTTTGTCTTTTATTTTTTTAAGATTTTATTTATTTATTCATGAGAGACACACACACACAGAGAGAGAGAGGCAGAGAGACACAGGCAGAGGGAGAAGCAGGCTCCATCCAGGGAGCCTGACGTGGGACTCGATCCCGGGTCTCCAGGATCACACCCTGGGCTGAAGGTGGCACTAAACTGCTGAGCCACCCAGGCTGCCCAAGTTTTGTCTTTTAAAGAAGGAATTGAAAATAAACTCTTCTAGCATGTGCATAGACAAAGTTGAATGTATGTGTTCTGAATTGTTTACAGTGACAATCTCTATGGCATGAGCTGGGGGTAGTTCCATTTTATGTTTCATGTTTTTATGAAATTGTTGTATGTCAACCTACTCTGTATCATATTTATAATTAGAAAGAAAACAACAAAGCTTTGTTGATCTCCAGCAAATAAAGGAGACAAAAGTCTGAAATCTAAAATAGTCTCCATTCTCCTGTACTACATAGTATAAGACTTGCAACAACATGCTGTGAGAACATATTTTGATTAATTAGACATTTTGTGGTCAAAGAGGTTTACTAATACGAACTCACTGGCTTATCATACAAGCAAAATAAAATTGCTTTCCCCCAAAGCAAGCAAAAATGACACCAACAAGAAATCCTAGCCAGACCAAGTATTTATACATACAAGGGCTTCAAGAAAATATAAGTAGCTCTGAAAACCAAAAGCAACTGGTTCTCATAACATCTATAATCTTTGAGCTAAGTATTTTCTTCAATATATTCTCCACTGAAAAGAAGTATAGATTTCTTGAAAAAACTATGAAATTGCTCTTAAAACAATCCCCCAACACCCTCCCCCAGCAGAAAAAAAGATAAACCAGGAGGGAAATCAGAGTGCAACAATGGAGAAGGAATTGTGCGCACTTCAACTGTAGTTTCCTGGGGGTATGACAACAGGTAAACCAGTGACTAGCTGGGTGCCCTCGCCTCTCACTTGGAGGTTACGCCCCCACTGTAGGAAACTACAGGACATGCATCATCCAGGTCAGGAAGTACATGTTCACAGCCCAGGGGTTTCCTTCCCTTGAGTTTTCAGGGAACCAAGATCATTATGAGGACTTGGCAAGCTCTGCCAGAGAGACATAAGATGATATCAGCAGACAGAAGCTAAAGCTGGGATTCTGGAGAGGTAGAGCAAGTATTGATTGTATTGCCAACTAGTTACTCTACTAAGCAACTCAGTTGCCTTTTTAGGACTCAATTTCCTAGTTTGAAAAAATAAGACAAATAATTGACAATAATAAGACAATAATTGTCTTAATAATATGACAAACCCAATTCAGTCATTTGTCAAATAACATGGTTACCAGGATCAAATAAGATAATGTTTGCAAAATGTTCATCATAACACTCAATAGGTTAGCAATTGATGTGTAATACAAATGATTATTAACCATTGTTGTTGATGAAATGAGATATATTTTGAGTCCAGTATTCTTTTGGATGGTATATTACTTCTCTATTTCTGTATAATGAATTAAAATGAGGGGTTAAGGACACCAACCCCATATACAGCTGAAAATTCACATACAACTTTTGACTCTCCAAAATCTTAACTACTGTAATAGCCTACTGTTGACCAGAAGCCTTACCGATAAAATAAACAGTTAATCCTATTTTATATGTTATATGTATTGTATACTATATTCATACAATAATGTAACCTAGAGAAAAATTTATTAAGAAAATCACAAGAGAAGATACATTTATAGGCCTGTAATGTTTTTATTGAAAAACATCCATGTGTAAGTGAAACCTAATTCAATTCAAACCCATGTTGTTCAAGGGTCAACTGTAATCATAATCATAATATTTTTTATTTTATTTTTATTTATTTATGATAGTCACACACAGAGAGAGAGAGAGAGAGAGAGAGAGGCAGAGACATAGGCAGAGGGAGAAGCAGGCTCCATGCACCGGGAGCCCGACGTGGGATTCCATCCGGGGTCTCCAGGATCGCCCCCTGGGCCAAAGGCAGGCGCTAAACTGCTGCACCACCCAGGGATCCCTCATAATCATAATATTGACCAACAACTTACTGAGTGTTGTCTGCATGCTAGGATTATACTAAATCTTTTATTTGTAGTAGCTCACTTAATTCAGCTCTGCAAGTGGGGGAGCCCTATTATCATCCCATTTTCCCAATAAGGTAGCTGAGATACAAAGAATAACGTTAAGTAATAGCACAAAGATCACAGAGAATAAAATTAGTTTGGATTTCTGCCTAAATAGGGTGGCCACAAAGGGAGCTGATGTAGAAGCTAACAGAGTTTGTTGGCTCTTCCTGTCATCTTGAGCCTGAGCTCACTGCTGCTCATCAGCACCAGCAGTAATTAAGGGAAAGCTGAGTGTGTAGCAAAGAAGTTCAAGGATGAATTGGAACCCAAGAGGACCTCAGTATCCCCTTTTCAATACTGGCTACCAGCATTGAACCTCAGATGCCTACCTCTTCACTTCCATGTCCATTTCTTGGGCAACTTCACTGTTGGCAACTTTAACCCAGAGCATATGAAAAAAGAGGTTCTGGGAAATGTAGTTCCAAACATAACCAAGTTGTCAAAAGAATAATAAAGCTTGGTATATAGCACTGTATCTTGGTATAAGTTGCCTCAGAAATAGAGAATATCTAAAATCACCTTTGTTTTGAAATACTCATATTTGAGTTTCCATTTGTCAGCATCTTAAACCCGACTGTAGCCAAATAAGCTCTTTGCAACCAGATAAAGAAAGAATTGTCAATTCATGCTTGCATACGGTAAGGGGAGATAACTTTTATTGAGTGTCTATTGTATGTCAGGCACAGTGCTAAGATCTTTTTATGTATTGTGCCATTTAATTTAATGACCATCTTAAATAATGTTATTGGCATGCCTGATTTGCAGATGAGGGAATGCAGACCCAGAGAGACAAAACATTTTTCTCACAATCATATAGTTGGTAATAATAAAAATAAGACCTGACTTTGGCTGGATGCTTACTATGTGCCTAGTACTGTAATTTAAAAGCATAGTATCATTTTATATGACCACAATACTTGAGTGAGAGGCTATTGTTATTCCTGCTTTACCTTGGAATATAAGGCACAGAATATTTCAATACCTTGTCCAAGGTCATATAGCTATGCAGTGGTAAGGCCACAGGTGGCAGAGAAAGCAGTGCTCATCAAACATTGCATCTGCTCTCTGATTTCTCCCAGAGTTGATTAGTTAGTTGTGGACTTAGGACTATTTATGGGATACACATGACAATAGGCTATAGGCAGAAGTAATGTGTGTCACTGCTGGGTCAAAGCAGAATGTATGTGAAGTTTTCATAGTGTCTCTTTTCTTACTGCAACACCTAGGGATAGTCCATATGGTAGAGACTTTCTCAGCATGGGTCCCTGAGTAACTGTGTGAATCAGAGCCACCTACTCTGATACATAACATAAGCAAGAAGTTAATCTTTTTTTACATTGAAATTTAGGGGTCTGTTTGTTACTGTAGCATAACTGGCCTATCTTGACTAATGCAACACATGCTAATCTAACTCCCAGGCCCCTAATCTTTTTTTAACCGCTAAGCTATGCTATCTTCGCCAGGTGTAAGGGCTAGGAATGAGGATCTAGGTGTGAAATAATATATGTGATGCCCTTTAGAAATTAGGAAGCAAACACAGATACAAGGTAGATACCTAGATATCATGGTAAGTCCCATCTGACCACAAGTATTTGACTTACAAAAGTCAATCATGCCAATCAATGATAATTCCCCTTGGCAGAGTTTCAAGGGCTATTTGTAATATTTCACCTGAAAGGAGAACTGTCTTCTCTAAAGGAGGGGAAAGAGGAAAGGAGAGCAAATTAAAACATAGCAGGTGATAGCAGAGTCCAGACTGCTGCCTATTTTTGTAAACAAAATTTCAATGGAACACAGAGAGACACCCTTTTTTTCATTTGCTCATCCAATGGCATTCTGTCAATGGCTGTTTTTGCCCTACAACAGTGGAGTTGAGTATTTGCAACAGAGACCACATGGCCCACAAGCCTAAAATATTAGTTGTCCAGCCCTTTACAGATAAAGTGTGCAAATCCCTGACCTAGGTATTAAAAAATGACCAGGAGATGCAGGACTTTCCCTTAGGGACCCTGAAAGGTCTTCCAGATTTTTCCAAGGGTCCCAATCCAGAAGTAGCTTAATTCTATGTCACAGTACAATGTATAGGCATTTTATCATCTCACATCATCACAAGAAGGGTGAATCCAGGTCAATAAGATATTTTGAGAGACAGAGAGAGAGAAAGAGAGAGAAAGAGGGAGCACATTCACATTAACTTTTATTACAGTACATTGTTATAATTGTTCCATTTTATTATTAATTATTAATCACTAACAGTGTTTAATTTATAAATTCAACTTTATCAGAGGCATGTATGCATAGGAAATACATAGTATATACCGGGCTCAGTACTATCTGTGGTTCCAGGCATCCACTGGGGGTCTCGAAATATAACCCCTGAAGATAAGAGGGCACTGCCGTATTCTGAAAATTCCCTCCTTAATCACATTTTCTAGTTAAATTAAAGCCTCAAAGAGCCCCATAAAAATGCAAATAGATTATCTGCTAACTCATTACCCCAGTTAACACCTTGGCACTAATTCCTTTTTGCAGTCTTGTCTGTCTCCAGTACATCTCAGAGTGAGGGTAGTGAACTGTAGAGGAGGGCTGCGACAGAGGGGAGGAAGGAGGTTTGGATGGGTTAGGGGAAAGATTGAGAGGCTTCTGTTAAACCGCTGGTCAGCATGGCAAATAGAGTCAGCATCTCTTGCATCAGGATTTGGGCTCCATTTAGAGAATCCAAATGATGACTCTTCTGTGAGTGGATCCAACTAAATTGCCAACCGCTGTTCTTAGGGTTTGGTGATGAAGGGCCACAGCATCAGATTTGGGGAAATGCAAAGTCGCAGACTGTCATGGACAATTTAACATTGGCTCTTGCGAGTAATTCTCAGCTCTTAAGGGTCCTGTCACACATTGTTGCTCTACCTAGAGTCCTACCCTATGTTCTGATTGGCTAAACTTTATGTATATGTCAAGGCTTAGGTTAGGCTCATCTCCTCCAGGAAGCCTTCCCTTATTGGCCAAGAGTGGGTTAAGTCTTTCCTTCGTCCCATACTATGCCCATGACCAATAGTTCCCAGGCAAATTGGGTTCCTGTCTTAGGTCTTACGCTCTTGAGGACTCCTCTCAGGTCTCTTGTGGCCCTGTTTCAAGATTGTTCTCTGAATAGCCAGGACCCTGAAATTTCTATCCCCAGTGGCCTTAGCCTACTTCCAAGTGCCTACAGAACTTCTTCCCTAGGTTATTTTACAAAGGATAGGTGGCTTAGCACCTGTGGTTCTAAAAAATGGCCAATGGGCAGCTGCTAGGGGTGGGGGTGACAGTGGATCCAGTTTGGACACATTGGTATTGAACTCTTTTGTTTTTAAGATTTTATTTATTTATTTGAGAGAGAGAGAGAGAGAGAGAGAGAGAGAGAGAGAGAGAGAGAGAAACACAAGCAGGAGGAATGGCAAGCAGAGGGAGAGGGAGCAGCAGGCTCTCTGCTGAGCAAGGAGCCCAATGCAGGGCTCCATCCCAGGACCCTGAGATCATGACCTGAGCTGAAGGCAGATACTTAACTGACTAAGTCATCCAGACTCCCCTAGAGTTGAACTTTTACTGTATAGGATGGAGCCTGAGGTAAGAAGAGAAGCTGATGCTGGTAGCAGGCCTGGCCCTTACTGTAGAATATTGCTCTGATTCTTGTGCCATTAAAGTGTGAACAAATTGGGGGCAGGCAGTGTTCTCAATTCTCAGCTGGGTAAATTGCCAGGTGCCTTGTTAATTGTTGCAATGGAGAGAAGCACCTCAAACGGGGGCTCTGCTATAGCTCTTGTGTCTTTCCATCTGAAGAAATATTTTTGTAAAGGCTGAAAGCTCACCCTGATTCTCTCCCCCTGTGCACCATCTGCAGAATTCCATTGCTTGGAGGTGCCTGGACTTGAAATGAGTAAGGAACCTGGCAGGTTTTCCTTTTACTATCTGACCTATTTCTAAAGATTGAAGCTTCATTTAGAGAATTGGTGAAGTAAATCGACCTTGCAAAAGTGTAATGAGACCACACCAGCCTAAGAAGACTTGAACTGTGGATTCTCAGTGGTGAGTTGGGGAGAGACATGGATGTACTGTGAATGAACCAGGCTGAGACCTGCCCCAGCCAGCAGGGATGTTTCCATTCCATGAGCAGAATTCTGACTTAACTTGTTTATTTATTCAGGACCTTGGCAGTTCAGTTCTGTTCAACATCTGATTTAAAAAATTGATCTATTGGATGCCCATTGTGTTAAATATTCAGGAATTTTGTGAGCCACTTGAAATTAAGTGTGGTGGGAATCATTATACAATGGAAACTGACAAATACTACAAATTAGGGCTCCCTTTCTTACTCTCTCCACCCCCAGCCCCCGACTCAACCAGCACACCACTGCTTACCCAGAAGAAAACCTCTTATGCTTTGGAGTGCAAAAGTCAGATATAAAAAAAAAATCATTTCTTTACATCTTTATTTATTTTTTAAAGATTTATTTATTTTAGAGAGAGAGAGAGAGAGAGAGAGAGAGAGAGCACATGAGTGAGTGCAGGGGAGAGGGGCAGGGGGAGAGAAAAACTCAAGCAGACTCCTGGCTGATCTCGGGTCTGACTTGGGAGTTCTATCTCACGACACCGAGATCACTACAGGAGCTGAAACCAAGAGTTAACACATTTAACTGACCGTGCCAACTAGGAGCCCCAAAATCTTTATTTTTTAAATCATGAAAGTAAATATGCTTGTCAAAACAAATTAAAAAAACTGAGTGTATGAAATATAAAATAACAGTTCTCTCTCTTTCAATCCAAAATCCTCTCTCCTACAGATGTACTTTGGAGTATAGACTTCTAAGTATTTTTCTATAATTTCTCAAACACATAGAAACAAATTTTCTTTTTTGGATAAACAGATTGAAGCCACACATATTTTTTAATAATGCATTTTTCCCCTATAGGACTATATTGTGGATGTTTGTTCAAGTCAGATCATTTAGATCTACACCATTTATTTTAGTCACTAAGGGTATTCCATAGTACTATCTTCCATCCAAGTACTAACCAGGCCCGACCCTGCTTAGCTTCCGAGATCAGACGAGATCGGGCGCGTTCAGGGTGGTATGGCCGTAGACCATAGTACTATCTTCTTAATGGCTGCTTAGCTCATTTCCATTTGTTTTTTACTTTTATTTTTGCTTCTACAAATAATGCTCTAATAATCATGCTGTGCATGTGTGTGTGTGTGTGTGTGTGTGTGTGTGTCTATGTGTCTATATGTCTATGTATTTCCATACACATGCAGGAGTATTTCTTTAGAATGGATTCCCAGGATGGAAATTGCTGAATTGTTAAGTAATATGCTGGAAGATACTGCTAAATTGTCCTGAAAAAAAAAGAAAAAAGGACCAATGCCCCCTATTTCCACCAAGTATGAGTGTGTTTATTTTTCTAAATTCCCACCAACAACAAAGTTACTAATATTTTTAAGTTTTGAAAAGTAGTTAAAAGTTATATTTTATTATTGTTTTAACTCGCATTTCCTTATTCCCTAGCAAGACCAAGTGTCTTGTTTTACATTTGTATTTTTCCTTTTGTGAATTACCAATTCATCTTCTTTGCTCATTTTTCTATTGAATTATTCATTTTAGAAATCAATGTGTAGGAGCTTTCTAAATAAAATGTATTTTGGCCATTAGTCTGTAATATGTGCTGCAAACATTAGCTTCAAATCTTTTGATTTTGTATTATGTTTATCTACACAGAAGTTCTATGAGTTAAACTATTCAGGGGGTGGTTTTGTATGTTATACTTATAAAGGCTATTCATACTCCAAAGTATAAAAGCATTATTTTATATTTTTCTAATGCTTTCTATTTTTCTTTTACATCTAAGTTTATTGATTGTTTGTTTTTACCTATCCAGAATTTATTTCTGTGTATGATGTGAGATAAGGATGGAAAAGATATATGGAGAAGAATGCTTCTTCAATGCTATTTGTAGCAGCAAAAAAAAATTGGAAAAACTCTATGTCTATTACTAGATATATAATTAAAAACATTGTAAATCTATACTACAGGCATTAGATAACTCATAAAAAGAAATAGTTAGGTCTGTACCTATTGACATCTAACAATGTCTCTGTTGTATGCAGAGGATATGTTCAGAGAATTGTACATGATATGCACTATGAGGGTTGGTGCTTAAGACCATGTACATTTTGTACTGCTAACTCCATAGACTATGGCATGGTTGGCATCCTTGCAAGGTACAGTGCAGCAGTCCTGTTAGATCTGCACTGCACCTTTAGCTGATATTGATGATGCATATTCTGCTGATCTCTGGTGAGTCCCCTTCATCTCCTTTCCCCTTTTAATACACCCCTGAGGCTTCTCTTTCTTGGTGGGCCTCCAACTGGGTTTTCAAAACAGCTCTAGGTAAGCCATCTAGTCGGACCATGGGAAGCAGGCAGGCTTCTCCACTAAACTCCAGCAGTGCAGACCACTTCCACCATAGCTTCTCTTCCCACTTTGTCAGTTTGGGATCCCACAGCCATATTTCTGTTTCTGACATCTTCTGGCAGAATCAGGTATTATTCTGTGAACCTTGATTCATCCAGGAAACACAGATGAAAAAAAAAATGCTTGTGGAGCTTTGGGATGGTTTCTTATGCAGCACTGTTGTGAAAATAGCTGATTGATTTTCTCCTTATTCTATGAAAACAAGATTTTATTTTGGGCATTAATGAGCTCAACTAAAAAGAATATATTTTTAAGCTTTCTTAATTGCTTGATACGTCTGTGTGACTGAGTGTTGACCAATGAGATAAAGTGTGAGGTCAGACTTCTGGGAAATCTCATTAAAAGGAACTGATTGTTCTGAGAGATATATCCCTTTTGCCCTCCCCTCCCTTCTCTTCTTCCTGCTGACAACTTCACAGAGGAAAACTAAAGAATCAGTGGCCACCTTTGGATCATGAGATGCCTTTGGGATAGAAGCTAAATTCGAGGATAGTGAAGAAGAAAGGCAAGAGCCTAGGACCCTGATGCCTGTGGAGCCATCATAACAGTCCAGGTTGCCTGTCTCCAGATTTCTCTTGCTTGAGAAAAAAAGAAACTTCTATCTTGTTTAAGCCACTCCTAATCGTAACAGATTATGTCATGAATGCCACTTATAACTGCCATGCCAATTATAACTGTCTATGTGCTCGTTGTTAATATGTTAAAATATAATATATATAAAAACAAAGAGTAGAAGGTACTAGAGCTAAATGATAAGTTTGACTTGATTATGTGAAGGTAAATGTTTGCTGAGTGATGAATGGTTGGAGTCAGCCTGGATGAAAAGGCAGTGTGCCAGGCAGGAAAATAGCTTTGGCTTCTACTTCTAGCTGTGAGCAAATACTAGAAGTGTCACCTTGGGCACATTTAATTTCTCTGAGCCTCAGTTTTCTCTTTTGCAAAATGGAAACAATTCAGAAAATCCTATTTAGAAGTTAATTGTGATGATGAGAAATCAGCTAAAGCTTGGGTGACCATGAAATTTATTATCCTTATGGAGACACTTTTTTTGAGGAAAAGGATGTTGCTGGGACTTTCCTGGCTATACTGGGTGTAATGCAGCTGGGACTTGGGACTGATCTTCGTCCACCCAGAGGAGGTTACATTTGAGTCAAGTGTTTGGTGCACTTGTTGGTTGTAATGATCAGCCTAGTACCTATACACCTAATAGGTAAGGAATCTTTTCTTTTCCTTTTTTTTTTTCCCCATAAGGTAACTGGAAGAACAACTGAAAAATTATATATTCATCAACTTCACAACAATGCCTTTCTTCTTCACTATGCTAGAACTTGGCTTCTATCCTAAATGTGAAATGACAGCCTTGGGGGACAGTAATCACCTTGGAACACAAAAGCCAGTGGCCAAGAGATTATGCCAGCAAATGTAAATGATATGCAAATAAGACCATAGTTACATGCTCCAGACCTTATCTCCCGAATATGGTCTTTGGGAAAATTGTGACGGAGACACCTTTAGTCAAAAACAAAGAAATGAAATAAAATAAAATAAAAAAAAAACAGGTACATACTACAATATTACCCAAGTTGAATTCCTTTGCCGGCTAAAGCCCATTAAGGCGTAATTGTTACTGTCACGGACTCCAATGTATTATTAAGTACAAAGAATTATTATGATTATTGTTACTGTTGCAATTATATAGTAAATTGACTCTTTTAAAGCAATTTGAAAACATTAAATAATTTTCCTGTAGGAGCAGCCCCCAAGGAGGGGTGCAGTTATGTTACTGTGCCTGATTGTGCACACCCATGTGAAATTCTGCCTCAGATATATTCTCCATTTGCCTCATCTCCTGTCTGAAACCAGGCTGTGAGTGCCTCATTCATGCACATTTATTCACATTTATTCATTCATTTATGTATACTTATGTGAGTGCTTACCATCCGCTAGGTGTTTACTGCAGCAGTGAATAAGACTGCAAATGCTGTTGGCTTCTTGCCCACATCCCCTGAAACTTCAGCCTGCTTGTGAGCCTTCCAACTGCCAGTACCTGTATCTCTTTTCCTGAGGGCATTCTCCAAGGTGATGAGAAGTTACTTACCACCACACTCAGCTGCCATTAAACAATGACTGATTGGAGTTAGTGTATAAATACCCCTACTCTCTCATCTATCAGATGCGAAACCTCTGTAGCATGTGTTTTACATTTTCCCAGTCACCCCTTGTGATTAAAATTCATTTACCCAAAATGGCAGTGGCTTGATAAAAGCAACGTTTATTTATTGTTTTCCCTTCTCTGTCTCATTGCTCTACTGGGAATATCTGGGATCCCTTTAAGATAAAATACATATAATCCTTGTCTTAGAGTCTGCTTTTGGGGGGAATGCTTGAAGCCATGATCCCTGACTTCAAGGTGGTATGGAAGAAGGGATACAGACTCAGTTGCCTACAGGGGCCAACCAGGTGTGGTAAATGAATGAAGCAAATTGACGTTCTTCCCCTGAGGTACCCAACTACCAATATATTAGCTTACCAGCTATTCTTTCTTCCCAAGGTATAGTCCTTGCTTCCCAGGGGGCCTAAGGAGGAATGACTGCCAACAGGTAGTGACTGAATGATTGATAGTTTATTCAATATCTCATTCACTCATTCTTTTTTTACCCATTGACTTATTTACTAACCTCCTATGCATCTGTCAACCCATTCACTTTCCACCTATCCATATACTCACCATACACTCAGTGTCCTCTCACTCATCAATCCATATATATATATATTAACTCATTTACTCACCACCCATCCAACCATTGCCTTACTGCTCACCCCTCACTACCCATCCTCAAACACTTTTAAAGTCTTCACTCTGGGGCAGTCCTGGTGGCTCAGCGGTTTAGCGCCACCTGCAGCCCAGGGTGTGATCCTGGAGACCCGGGATTGAGTCCCACATTGGGCTCCCTGAGTGGGGCCTGCTTCTCCCTCTGCCTGTGTCTCTGCCTCTTCTCTCTCTGTGTGTCTCTATGAATAAATAAATAAGTAAAAAATCTTAAAAAAAAAGTCTTCACTCTGGATATAAGATCATGCTAATCAAATTAGGGTAAAACAAGGAATTTATAAAAGGTCAGTTGGGACCTTCATAAGCTGACCTCAACATACCTCATCTCTAGTACTTCTATTCCATGAATACTTTGGTCCAGTAGAAATTTTCGGAATTCCTCAAGATGCATTTACTTTGTTTCACCTTTTAAATCTCTCTTCTCATCTTAATATGTAGATAACTTGTATTTTTCCTTCAAAGCCCTCTTGAAAGTTAATACCTCTAATGGAAGCTATAGTTTGCCACAGAGAGCCCCCTTCCAGGACTGAGGCACTCATTTACTATACTACTGGAGGTGTTGGTGGCTGATGGCTCATAGCACTTGCTCTTCAGGGATCTGACTGGTCAATCTGAGGGTATGAAGCCCTGCCTGATCCATTTATCACAAACTCTATCTCTCTTATGGTTCATCCCATGTCAAGAGGCTCCTGTGGGGTTGGTTGAGATCTCAGTTGCAGTTACAGTACATATACTTTCCCTGGTCCAATTTTGCTTTACTCAGTCTCCTACAGAACACCCCTCAGTCAACCATCTGCACTCACATCTCAGAGACTTGGGGTCAATTTTAAAGATAACCTGACCTAGCTCTGCAAAGTCTTCTCAACTTCTCTCAGCCCCTGCCCCAACAAGTTAGAATACATATTTAATTAGTTTATCACCCCCTTCTCTATGTCCCCAAGATACTTAGTTCATAGAGGGGAAGGGGGTAGGGAGCTATATAGAAGCTCTTTTGTAAGAGTACTAATCCCATTCACAAGGGGCTCTGTTCTAATGACCTGATCACCTTCCAAAAGCCTCACCTTCTAACACCATCACTTTGGTATAAAGATTCCAACGTGTGAATTTGGCAGCAGGGAGGCGGCAAACATTTAGACCACAGCATGAAAATCTGGGATTTAATACAGGACCTTTTTCTTAAAAATGGAAAGCTTTGAGGAAGTGAAGGTCTGGAAGTGAGGAGTCAGAGCATCAGACAGATAGTAACTCATCACGTTTGCCTGAAGCACAGACATGAGTAGACGGCTGGAGCATACGGGGAAATCTGAGATGCTATGTATGTCTGTTGCTGATGTGGGACTCCAGAGGAAGTGCTTATGGAGAGAGGTATAGAAATTACTACTCCTGTGAAAGCTATTGTCCTTATGGGATGTCATTTTGACAGTCCATTGCCTTGTAGTCCATTTGGGGTCACTGTTGGTCAATAGGGCTGTCAATTGGGAATATGAGGTGGGTGCAGATAAAAGGAGGGAAAGGACACCCTGGGGCCCTCTGGGCATATCTATGTTTGTTTCTTTTCATGTTTGACCATTACAACCTCCTAAAGTAATGGCCTCTGCTTTTCTCTTGCTTTCCAAATCTCATATGAGTTCCTTCTAGTCAGCTTCAACCTAGAGTCATTTGGAAAGGTGATTCCAGTGGCTATAGTTCCGGACCACAGGTGGGAATGAATGGTTGTGCTGAGTTGCCAACATGCACTCCAAGCACATATAACATTAGGATACTTAACATATTGCTTCACTGTTGGATTTTTATGCCTTGAGTTTCCATCTGGGTCAAGAATTAGATGGACTACAGACTATGAGCCAAATCTTTCCCACTGCCTGCTTTTGTAAATAAAGTTATATTGGAACATGGACATATCCATTCATTGTTTATGGCTGCTTTCCCTCTACCAAGGCAGAGTTCAATAGTAGTGACAAAGACTGAATGGCCACCAAAGCATTTACTAATGGGCCCTTTACACACAATCTTTGGTAATCTCTGCTCTGGACTGTGAGGCCTATGAAGGCAGGAGCTGTCCTATTTATTTTTGTGTGCCCACTGTCAGTGTCTCACACACTACATGGGGGAATCTAATAAATATTTGTGAAGCATTTGAATGAAAGTTGGAGACAAAACATAATTCCACACAATTATTGACATAGGAGTTGATACATTAAGAAATACAAGTAGGTTTATCTGTTGGAGAAGCCAAAAACTTTGTTCTTTGGGGTAGAACATCACAGTTATTATCAGGTTGTGTAGCAGATCTCAGGAAATTCTGGGTGGATTTGATGAAGGTACTAAGTTCCCAGAAGAATAAGGAAAGAAATTAGAAATTAGAAGCCTTGGATTTTAAGCCTGGTTCTGTCATTTTCTAGCCCTGTGATCCAGAACAAGTTACTAAGGGCTTTTAATCCCCCTTCTCAGCTATGGGATAAGTATAAGAATATTGACTTGGCCAGACTCAGAGGGTTTCTGTGGCAAGCTAATGACATGATGGTGTGGAATGCTCTGGAAATTGTAAGGCAATACCCAAATAAAAGGGATTACTTTGCAGTCAGCGATAATTTTCAAAATTAACATGGAACAGCACATTTCTGAAGCCCATATTCTATTTGTGCTTTCCCAGGGGTCCTAAACCTTGAGTCAATAGGACCTATGACTGTGCCCCTCTATGGGCTACAATGCCTCAGAGGTCAGAATACAGGGTGGGAAGTTGGTGGAAATGGCCTTTTCCTTCTAAAAATTATTCAGATCTTCAGTTTCTCCCTAGCAATGGGGTTCATCTTTTTATAGAACAGCATCTGATTTGTCAGCAACCTCTAGGTAGTTTATTGATTTAACATTTCTTCAGAGATGCTAAGAAATATGTGGTCTGCTGACAGCAACAGGGAGCTGTGCCTTAAAAGGGGAATCTGATGGCTTGCTCCCAGCTGTCCTGGCTCAGAGCCTCTGCAATCACTGATTTTCAGAAAATTGTTTTAAATAGAGTTTATGTTCCATTTTGAGCAGCCTCTTTTTGCTTCCTCATTTCCCGACAATCAATGGGGATGGCGGTGTCTTTGCGTGGCATCTCACACACTGTTGCTGAATGGAATCATTTCACGGTGAAATAACCTAAATGGAAGAGAAATCTGCTTTGGTCAAATGCTGAGGTTCACTGTGTCAAAACAATCAGGTTCCAGAAATGATTTGCAAAAATCCATTGCTTTATTGTTTTGGAACACAGAGACAATGGAATCTGTGGAGCAAGTCCTTGAAGGAGCATCTAAGAGGCAGGGCGGTCAGGGCTCCTAGAAAGTAAAAGGAAGGAACTCACCTTAGAATGAATTCCTCTGGGGTGAAGGGCTCCCCAACACTCTCTTGCCTCCCTCTTTAGCCCATGCATAGCTTCCTCTTTCCAAGGGAGGGCACTTTACTGGGCTGATTGGTCTGGATTTAATTTGTGGATGGGTCACTGTGCCTTAAAGGCCAAGAAAGGCTTTTGGGTTTCTTTCTTTCCTTTATCTTGTGTCTCTAACAACATGTTGTGATCAAGGGGTTTATTCTCCTGAATCCCCAATTTCCTTCCTCTTGTCTTTCTCCAACTATTTAGGCTTGGGGAGAAGTTAGGAGACTAGGATGACCAACTGGTTTGCCTTGGCCATCTTGGTTTTAGCACCCAAGGTCTAATACCTGGAAAACCCCCTCAGTCTCTAGTAAACAGACAGTTGTTCACCCTGGTCCCCATTTTATCTTCCAAATTAAGTTGCATATTCCAACTCAGCTGTCAGTGGGGTGCCTTATGTTGGGGATTTTGGAGGTTGCCTCAAGTATTAATTGCTACTTAAAGAAAAAATATATTTTTTGAAATTTTCTTTGTCTTTTTTTCCCTTGTACCTGTTTTCTTTTACTAGAATTCCATGAAGAGAAGAGTGAAGGACAGGATGGGTCCCCTGGTATAACGGCTCTAAAGGAGACTCTCAACATCTACAATGGTGGTGTTTTATAGACACAGAAACCCAAGGAACCTGTGGTAAGTGACCTGGAGAGCAGGAAAAGCAAATAGGTTTGTGGAGACCCAAGGAGAAGGAACAGGAAATAAAGATTTTTATGAAAGTATGTCAGTTCTTCAAAGGAGTCTCATTTTGAAGGTATATTTAGGTCAGCACTATTGAACTCCCATGTTGTGTGGGGCCCCAAGACACTTGGATGAGTGATACAGTCCTGCCCCCAAGAGCACCTCATCCTGCTCTCCTGGCCACTGTCTGTGGTATGAGCTCCACTCCCACTTTGGGCAACAGAGAGGGAAGCCTTGGTGTAGCTCCAACTGGAAATCCACACCAAAGCCTCTTTCCCCAATCACGACTGTGTCAGGAGAGACTTGCTCGGCTTCTAGAGTTCTAGTGAAGTGTAAGTGTCACACAGTTTCTTGGCCTGGGATAAACAATGTTTGTCATCCAGCACAAATGGGCATTGATCTCTTTAGAAGCCAATTTCAGGGAAGTTTCAATGTCCTTGGCAGGCTACTAAATTTGAGATGATCTGCTCATCTTCTGGGTAGAGGGGCCCAATTTTCTGATGCTTTAAGAAATATAAGTCATTGTTTCACAGAAGAATTCTGGAAAATTGCTTAATCCTGGTCTCTCTCTTTTAGGGTCACCTCAGGTAAAGTGGAGAGTTTTCTTTTTCATTGTGAGGTTGGTTATCATTACCTCATAGACATGTCTTATGAAAATCTAACCATTTTGCTCTTTTGAAAGATTAGCAACTTTGGCAAACTCTGGACCCCACTCTTTGAATAGCAACAAGCAGCTGGAATGGAATAAGGATTGTCTCCTTTAGAGAGGGCATGGAGTTCCAAGTCCCCAAAGCCACCCCACCTGCTATGACTCTGTCATATTGTACAATGGCCATTTCTCATTTATATGGTTCCCTGGAGCCCATGGATCACTGATTCTGCGAGCCCTGAGTTAGAGTCTGTAATCACCACAGCCTCCTCCACAGTGACTGTATTCTTTCTCCTCTTCGCCTCTCCTTCCTCCCCCACTTCCTCCTTTCTTCCAAATCCTGAGGCTCCTCCTGGATTTCCAAAATCAAAAAACTCTGGCGATGAGACCCAGTAGCCTGTGTCTTCTAGGTGATTCCATCACACATAAGTCTCAGAATCACTGGTCTACACTTTGAGGCACGCATTTGCTGAAAATAAAATCAGCCTGTGGAAGGAAATTTACTTCCCTGGCTCTTGTCTGAGCATCACATAAAACCCCTCCTTGTTCTTCTCCATATGCAGTCTGTGGAAGTGAAAGGAATGTCTGTTTGCAGTCCAGGAATCACCATTTTGTGAGGTGTCTGAAGGCCTTTTAGCTGCAGTCTTATTCACTTTCAGCTTTATGAGGCATTTATTGTTGTCCAGGACATTCTTTTCCTGGTCACTGGCAAAAGGAAGGAAAGAGGTAAAAATGCTCCCTCATGGTCTATTGGCCTTGATCCAGTACTGTTTACTTTACTCTTTCCTTGTTCCTTAGGGATAAGTCTTGTCTCACCAGATGGTAAATCCCCCACAGGCAGGGGCTTCAAGCAAAGTCTGGCTGATTGAGTTAAAGGAAACAACTTTATTTGCTTCCTTTGCCAGAGGTGGGAGCAGGCGCTGGAAACCTCACTTCTCAATTCAGCTGAGGATGGCTTTGTGCGCAAGAGCTTGAAGGTAGCTCCTAATCCTGTTGTCTTGGGCACAGGTGCCTTTATCAGGTGACCCAAGAGCCCTCCAGACTGAGGGTTCTGTAGGCGCTCCTCTGAAAACAAAACCTGGGAATCAGTTTCTCCCCAGCATGACCATGACACCAAGAAAAAGTGGGACTCTGAAACTGAGATAGCTGGGAAGAGGCAATGGGTCATGGGTAATGATGTGATCATGTGGCTGGTGACAAGATCTTGACTGTATCTGAAACGATTGGACTGTGCTATTGATTAAACATCTGGGTAGAGTTAGCTGAACTTCATCAACTCCTTCATACTTCTTTCTTCTTATACGCTGGAAATTGAGGCACAGGGAAGGTAAGGAATGTGTCATACGGCCACTGGGGGACCATTCATTCATTCATTGACTGACTCCATCATTTCATATGCCCTGTTGAGTAACATCTGTGTGTCGGACAATGAAAGGTTGTGTGTGTGTGTGTGTGTGTGTGTGTGTGCGCGCGTGCACATGTGTATGTGGGTGTGTGTTATGAGTTTCTTTTTTTGTCATGCTCCAAATAATAGCTTTGATACTTATGCAATTGATTTCACTAATTAAGTTAATTTTACTCATAATGTTGGGGACCTAAGAAATGGATGCAAATGAATGCTAATTTCCGAGTTAATATTTTGAGCTAAGGTCCTTGCCATTTTTTAAGGTAAGATTGCTGTGGTAGTTTTGGAATTCAGAAATAGAAGCTTCTGTTTTTCATCCTTTTTCATTTAGCCTGGGTAGGCTCCCACCGTAAGAATGAAGTTTCTGAAGTCTTGATGACTTCTGTTCTAGTTTTAGTTTAGCTCTTGAGAAATATTCAGTAGATGATGAAAATGCCTTTTGCTTTCCTCCCTCACGACTCTTTCTGGTTCTGGATCTGAGAATTGATGGTAATGGATTTTCTTCTCTCTCTTCCAATTCAGCCTTTCATTCTTTGTTTTTTTGCTTTGCTCATGTACCAAGTAACACAGGATGGCACTCAGAGAGAAGAAAAGGTGCCTGGGGGAAGGTATGTGTTTCAGACCTCTCTTTCTGCTGACTTCATCCATCACACATGTTTCTATTTAGCTTCAGGCCCGAGGGGAGGAATTCTGGAGAATGGTGAAGTGGAAAACTTTACTTACCTACAGACAGCAATGATCTCACATAATGTGCTCTTTGGGGATTTGGCAATGAGGTGTTTGTTTTGACGGGGGCGGGGGGGGGTGGTTTACTCCAGATGAAATTCCACCTGCTACCTCTGAATGTTTTCACACAACAATACCCCTTTGCTCTTCAGTTAGGTGATGGGAATGGGAGGTGCTGTGGTTTCTGCTGGGGAGCAGAAGCTTCTGACTCCATGTCTTTGATGATTTCAAAGCCTCCACTGTGAAATGGGAGGGATGGTGAAACGGACTGCTCATGGCTATATCCAAAAATTTGTATTCTGGACCAGACTCCTTGGCCCAACCATAGGATGTTTGAGGATCTAGCCCTTGTAGCCCTGCCAGTCCTGTCTCTTACAGTGCCTATCTCTCCTTCATATCTCCCCATGGCCCAGCCTTATGGAAGTTCCTTACCATTCCCCAGACACTCCACACTGGTTGGTAGCTTTGGGCCTTTACACACTTGCTCTCTGGGTCAGTTCACATGGGGGAACATGTGATCATCTTTCAATGCCCTGGTCAAGCATCACTCCCAATATTGAGCCCACTAAAGCCTTGTTTCTCCCACCTCACCCCCTCCCTACATAGAATTGCTTGTTTCCTTAAATTATATTTGTACCCATGCTGGAGTGTTTATGACATGATTTTGCAATTGTTTTCCTAAATAATAGGATACTATCAATGTTTATGCATAGGTATTCTGAAGCAAGACTCTGGGCTCCGTCCCAGTTTTGCCACTTAATATCTGTGTAGTCTTGGGCAAGTTACCTGGTCTTTATATGTTAGTCTCCCCATCTGTGAAATGAGGGTAATAATAATCATACTTGCTTCAGAAGTTTGCTTTGCTTTAAGGAGTAAATGAATTGTTGTTATGCCTCTTTCTCCTCCTCCCTTTATATACCTCATTTCTTATGCCTAGTACTTTTCTCTGTATACAAATTACCCTCAGGAGTGGTGGATACAGTCTAGGATAATTGATTTTTTAGTTTTAAATTTCTTAAATAAGCTTCTGCAAATTTATAGCAGAAGTAATAGTGTTGAATGTTGACATCTCAAAATACTACCCATGGTAACCTCTTGATAAAGGAAGTCTGAGTTCGTCACTTACTACAATAAGGGAGATCATTACTTTAACAGAGTCTTAATAATATCTCAGAAATGGAAGGGGAAATCGGAATATTCATGATTCTTTGAGAAGTGGGCAGGGGGGCTGGGTGGTTTAGTTAGTTAAGCATATAGCATATGCTAAAGATTTCAAGATTTCAATTCAGGACCAGCTTTGTCATTTTTGGGCCCCACCATGAAATGATAATGCACATATATATATATATGCTGGGAAGACAAAGAGCTGAGAGCAGGCCCAATAGGGACTGACCAAGCTTCTCTCTCTCTTTCTCTAGGTGGTCTTTCCACTGAGCAGCCCCCAGTCCCAGACTTCTTATGTGGTGACAGCTCCTCAGAGAAAAGAAGGTGCTGGAAAATACCTTCACTAACAAGTGAGAAGGTGGTAAGAACACGAGAGGTGATTGGATAACAGCACAGAGAAAATTCTCTGTAATAAAAGCCATGATCTTTGAATCTAAAAGTGTTGTAGATGAATGGAAGACGATGGTGACTACTGTGACATGAACCTCAAGAGTAAGAATTTGGAACAAAATTGCAAAGAGAAGGAAATCCTGGAGAGAGAACGTCAGCAAGTTTCTGCACAGATCCATGAGGCTTAGTATATGAATCACAGCAGTTCTGGAAGGCACGAGGAATAGATGAAGGAGAGCTTATTTACAAACAAATATAAAAAGAAATTTATCTGAGCTGATGAGAGAACTGATGTGAAAGAAGTCTCCAGAGTAAAAACATTCTAAGTAACAAGCAGTATTAAGGAGAAAAGCCATACAATTCAGTATATCCTAGCACAATTTCTTTTTTTTTTTTTTAAAGATTTTTATTTATTTATTTGAGAGAGAGAGAGAGAGCAAGAGTTGGAGGAGGGTGGGTAGGACAGAGGGAGAGAGAGAAGCAGGCTCCCCGCTGAGCAGGGAGTCCTGACTCAAGTCTCAATCTTTGGACCCCAGGATCATGACCCAAGCTGAAGGCAGATGCTGAGTCGGCTGATTAACTGAACCATCCAGACACCCCTATCCTGGTGCAATTCCTGAACTTAGAGAGAAAAATCCTAGATGCTGCCAGATAGAAAAAAAGTTATGAGGATAAAGGAATCACTGTCATTTGACTGTATTGTGGCAACACCACATATTAGAATAAGTGGCATCATGTCTATATACACTTCTAAGAGGAAAGCTCTGTGCCTGCAGACTCTCATATGCAGCCAGGATATTATTCACCTGCCAAGGTGAAAGATGGAAATCTCCAGATTTGCAATAAGTCAAAGAAAGTACCTATGAGTAAAATAACTGAGAAAGAAGTCTAAACAAACAGACCCCAGAGTGATAAGCAATGGACAATGATGGAATGAACGGGAATATGTGATGTGAGTGCTACATGATGATTATGAGGTAGAGGAAGCCTCCCAGCTGGCTGAGGTTCTGTAAGGAAAAATATCAAAATGTCCTCATAAACCTGGGAAGCGGGAAAGTAGATACATTTGAAAGGCCTTGTCTCATGGGTATAAGGAAGAAGAGAAAGAAGAGTCAGGGGTGGCTTCTTGACCTGAGATCTGTATGGGGTCCCCTGCTTGGGGGGGCTTCATGCTTGAGTTAACCCTCTTCCCTTGCTGTCTTGACGTTATTAATAACTTGAATTATATGTGCATTATCATTTCATGGTGGGGCCCAAAAATGACAAAGCTGGTCCTGAATTGAAATCGTTAGCAGACTAAATTTAAATCCTGAATTGACCGAGTTGAAATTCAAGAGATTCTGCATTACTCTGAGTGGAAAAGAAGAAGGTGTTTTTCCTGGTCAGCAGCGGTGGCTTGGAAACTTGGTTAAATTGAGAAACAGAGAAAAAAAGTTAGATGCTTACACACCAGCCTCTTTGATGTCTCTAGCTGATCATGTACAAACTCTTGAGGACAGAGACTCTACTGTCCGCATCTGTGTGTCCTCAGGGGCCTTCTCACAGGGAAGCCGGGTAAAGGCGGTCTGAAGGAGCTGCCTGCCCTCTTGCACCACACCACATACGCTGCATCGCAAGAGAGATCGATTTTGAGAAATAGAAGTCTTCTTAAGTTACAGAATTCTCCGTATTGAGGGCCAATAGTTCCTGATGTTTTATTTTCAATTAAAAGATTTCAAAAACTGCCAGGCACTCTGCTGGAGGTTGCTAGGAGACGCAGGATAAAGAAACCAGGGCTGCTCTTCACAACTGAGTAAGAGCTAGTCACCTCTCTCAAGGCCTCTCTTCCCATCTCGTGGGCAGGCTTGCTCCTGCCCGTTCTCCCTCACCAGCTTTCTAAGTTTTGCCTTGCTACAAATATTTCTTATCCAACTTAAGGAATCCATTCATCACACCTGCCCCCGTGGGCACCTGTGGATTTTACTAGTCAGCTTCCACATTCCTTTCTGGTACTGAACCTGATTTTGTTCCGGGAATCCTTCCTTACCCAGGACCAGGATGGACGCGGCCCAGATGAATCTGTTCTCTGCTTCCCTAGCTCGGTGACTGGGTGGCCAGATGCTCTGTCATCCAAACTGGACTGCTCTCGAGAGTGGAAGGGGGTACTGTGGATGATTATGCTGGGACAACAGGGAGATGGCGACTCTTCCAGACAGTCCTGGATGTGTGGTCACCCTTGTTCAGGGAGGCCACCTGACCCAAGGCAGTCTGAGCAGAACAAGCATCTGAAAATGCAGCTCTCTCCACAGAAGCTGTTAGAAGAGACGAGCTCTTTCCCTGCCTGATGCTGTGTGCAGATGTTGGGCTGGGAATTTGCGCAGTCTGTGTTGTCCTATTGCTCCCTGAGGGTAACAAAGCCAACACACAGAAGGAAGCAGGGGGTGGGGGGATTGGGGAATCCCACAAAAACAGAGCTCGGGCCACCGTGACACAGGTCCCTGATTTCCTCCACACCCTGTCAGCAGAGAATGTATTTATGTCCTACTTCACCTTCATAGAGAAGCCTTCCTATAGCCCAGCCCCACATTGACCCCTGAGCTGAGCTCTTAGGATATATAGCAATTTTCCTACAAAATATTTCCTTTGGGGACGTCCCAGCATTTAATCTTAGATCACAAAGCTGTCCATATACCAGCTCTGTGTCCTAAAATTCCATTTCTATCATTTGTTGAGTACTCATTTGGTGCCATTCATTCAAGTTTCAAAACTTGGCATCCTCATTCTCTTAAATCTCCCTATATTGGGTGAGTTGCATGGGTGCATTTTCTCCTCTACAGCTGGCTGAAAATTTCCCCAAACTTCTCCGAGATATGTCTTCCTTTCCATGCTTTCTCTTGACTGACTCAAAGCTTTGGATTATGTTGGATTGTGTCAGACCCTCCTCACTAGCCTTCTGGCTTCCAGACTCTCTTCCTCCTCTAATGCAAGGATTCCTAATAATTTTTGTGACATTTCCTTTTTGGTGTCCCATTGGCACTACTTAAGGGCTCTGCCAAATAATGATTTTTAGATGTGCAAAGTAAAATACATAGGATTACAAAGCAAACCAATTACATTGAAATACAGTTATTGAAATAGAACCCCCCCACGTAAACATCTATAGTAATATATTAATGCCTCAGACAACAAGATCCAGTAGTAGGTTCAGTAACAACTATAATTTTAAAGCTGTAAGGAGTATAAATGATATTTTTATATATCTGCAACCACTGTACCAGGATGTGAAGATATCCATGATTTTTATGCTGACAAATATACAGGTACTGGTACCTACATTCCAGGTAGAAGAAAATGCTGCATTGCCATCAAAGATTAGGGTAAATAAAAGGGTTAATTTTTTTTCTACCTAGGCACGAGGATCCCAGGTTAAGAGCACCCCCATTAGTCAGTCCTGTATGTAACTGTGTCAGTTTCCTCCACACAATCTTGTCACTTCTTTCTTCGACCTGTTCTGGCTGTCTATTGCTCATTGGCCCCAAATCAAATTACAGGGCTCAGTATTTAGGAGCCCTCATGATACCTGCTCTGCTACTTGTCCAAACGTTTCTGACATCATCATTCACCTTGGATTCTGCTCCCTAGCAAGGTAATTTTTCTTTCTTTCTTTCCCTCTCTTTCTTTCTTTCTTTCTTCTTTCCTTTCTTTCTTTCTTTTTTTCTCTTTCTTTCTTTCGTTCGTTCTTCTTTCTGATTTTATTTATTTATTCATGAGAAACACACAGAGAGAGGCAGAGACACAGGCAGAGGGAGAAACAGGCTCCCCATGGGGAGTCTGATGTGGGACTCGATCCCAGAACCCCAGGATCACAACCTGATCCAAAGGCAGACGCTCTGCCACTGAGCCACTGAGGTGTCCCCCACAAAGTGATTTCTTTGTTATCTTGAGAACACAGGAAGTGTGCACCTCAATGTTTTATCCAGGCTTCTACATTGTCTAGTAAGAGAAATATCATTTGCTTAAGCAAAAAAAGATTCAAGTGTGAATGGATCCAGGTACACTAATAATGCTTCCTGGTATCTTTCTCTCTAAAGCTCTTTTCTTTTTTCAGCCGTGGCTTTAATTTCAGGTAAGATCCCTCATATTATGGAAAGATAGGACTGGAAATCCAGGCTTTCGTACATTTTTTTTCAGCTTTCCAGTCCTAACAGGAAGAGAATCTCACTCTTAATTATATCAAGAAAAGCCTTTGGTGTTCTAGGTGGGATAAAGCTGGGATCCCTTCACTTTCCTTGACTACTGTGATCACCGAGCTAGAATATTCTGACTGAACAGGCCTATATAATGTGCCAGTCCCAGGGCTGGTGATGATGTCAGCATAGTTAAATCACATGGAAAAAACAAGGAAGGGGTGCACCCCAAAGAAAAATCAGGCTGCTGTTACCAACAGAATGGTTCTTAAAATGAGCAGGCAAAAACAATAGATAATCTACTACTTTCTTGAAGACTGGGTACCAAATCTTTTGATAAAATATGTTCTTCCCCTTCAGTATTCCCTAGGCAGGTCCCTTCTTTTGTTCACAGAAGGGTAGGTAGGTTGGATAATTAATATCATTGAGCATCTACTGTGTGCCAAGTGTTTCATATCTATGTCCGAGGCTTAAAATTCGTAGTCACAGCTTGCAAGAACAGCGGTGGAATTCAGTTTATTTCTCCATAATCAAACTCAACTTGTTCTTTGGGGTGGAATTGGGGAGCTTTTGTCACATCAAGATAACTCAGATTCTCCTGGCTTAAAATTTAATTTCTTTTTGAGTCAGCGCTCAATCAATTCAGGCTTTACACTTAGTTAATTCAGAGTCGAAATTCCCTTTCAAGGTTGATCTCCCTTCTTAGGGGTTCTCCCTCCCCCCTTTGTCTCCAGGATGCTGCCTGAGTGCAAGGGAGAGCATGCACAGCAGCATCTTGGCTGCAAGGCAAGGCTGTAATCCAGTGGCTGCCCCCTTGGGCCTCAGCTGAGCTCCCTCGTTCTCACCCTTGGGGAGTGGGCCTTCATTCCCACTGCATGCTTGCTGTATTGACTGCTGTCCAATGACCAAGCCATGGGCTGCTGTCACGATGTCTGTGTACTTGACACCGTCTTTCTCCTGACCCCAGGCCCCTCTCAGTGTGTGGATCCTTCAGCCTTCTGCTGGGTCCCTCCACTGGGACACAAGGAACTATGGATGTCTGTGGGAACCACAAATATTATCCCAGGTGCTCTTGCTGCCTCCATTTGCCTTCCTACTCTACTGTGGCACTCTAAGAGGCTCCCAGGGGATTCTCTTGCACGTTCAGCATGTCCTGAATTCATCTGACCTGATTTTTCTAGCATCTTGCACACATCTCTAAACCACATTCCCTATGGGATGGGAGGATCACACCTTACCTATAATATTGTTCTTTTCTTTTCCGTGTACCCCTATGCTTTTACCTCCTCCCTGAGTGGCTGAGCTTCTCTTGGGACACATCTTCTTCCTCCATCCTCAAGTCCTGAGTTTACAAGCTTTTGACCTTCAGAAGTAGCATTTTTTTTTTTCATTCTCAAAAAGTCACAGATTCTATAAAATGAAAACTCCTAGCTTTCACAGCTATTATGTCCAGATATGCTTTGGGTGTCTATTTTGAATGTCCAAAGCCAACCATCTGGTGTTCTGCTCCTGTCTGAGTTCTGTTGTCCTCCTGAAAGGATGAATGCCTCACCCTTCCAGCTGAAGAGCAACAGCTCAACAGAAACGACCTGTATGAGTCTCTCGTTGCAGCTGTAACAAACTGCCACAAGCTTAGTGACTTCATATAACATATCTTCAGACCTGTAAGACAAGGAGTCCAAAATGGCTTTTATTAGATTTAGACTGGAACCTTTGTGTCTGCAGGGCTGCATTCTTTTTAGAGGCTGTAGGGGAGAATTTACCTTCATCAGCTTTTGGAGGCTGTTTGTACTCCTTGGCTGGTGGCTCTGTATCCCTCTCACCTCTGTTTCTGTCTTCACAGCTCCTTCTCTGACTCTGTCCTCCTGCCTCCCCCTTAGAGGGACCTCTGTGATTACATTGGGCTCACCTGGGACTTGCAGGATACTTTCCCCATCTCAAGACCCTTAATTACATCTTCAAAGGCCTTTTTTTTTTTTTTTTTTTTTTTTACCATATAAGGTAACACAGTTACAGATTCCAGGGACTATGATGCCGGTATCCTTAGGGAGCATTATTCAACTTCCCATAGTATGCAAAATAAAAAAAAATATATTAAAAATATTGCAAGATAATAGCTTGCTCTATGTTCTAATTTGTTATATCTTTCTAACAACCCTATATGTCGAGTGCTGTTATTCTCATTTGACAGAAGAGTTAAGTAAAGTTTGGGTCAGCAACTGTCTGACTCCAAAGCCAGTATTCTCTTTATTACCTCATGAAGAGTCCTTTTTCCCTCACAAGGCTACCTCAGCCCATACCAAATTTTCCTTTAACGCAAATCACCAGACCATGTCTCCATGTGGCAACTTACCATTTAATTATATACTGTTTGGAGTATATTCAGAGTATAGTATGGGATGTGTGTGTGTGCGTGTGTGTGCGTGTGCGCGCGCGCGTAAGCCTTTCTTACCAGACAGAATCATAAATGCCTAAGCTGGGAAAAGATCTATTGCCTCTTTTGAACCACTCCAGTAGAGTCACCATGGTGTGGCCACACAGTAAATATGTCTAAAAACTTGCTGATTTGATAGTTAGTACTAGAATTTGCATCATCCAGTCAGCTAGCTAACTTTATTGAGTTGCTATGGTATGGTAGGCCCTGGGCCTAATTGAGAGACAGAAGTAAAAGACATACTCCCCATACTAAAGACATCCACAGTCTGATTGTAATAATAGTACCTATTGCTCCTCTCCCATGGAACACCAGACCGTGGGCCATACATGTCAGTTATTAAATCCTCACTGAATTCTAAAATATAAAGGTGATCTTTTTGACTTTTTGGTCCTTTTGCTTCTCTTCCTATGATTCTTTCCTTATTTATCAGACCATTCTCATGGACAATTGCATCCCAATTTTAGGCTAACCAAAGGTGGTGATTTGGTAGTTCTATTCACAAAAAGGTAGACACGTGAAGCCTGCCATGATACCAGAAGAGGATACTGGGATTTTAGATAATTCAGTATTTAGGTTTTCCTAGGTCCCTAAAAATTCTTGTCAAAGGACTATTGGTCATGACAACAGGTTTTTGTAATCGGTATGGTTAAAGGTACTGGCAGAACTGGAGATGATTTGGGGGCCAATTAGATGGCTGCTTACCAGGCCCAAGTGCATGGCTGCCTGAGGAGTCCTGCTAGTGAGTCTCAGAAGTCTCCAAATTGCGTTCATCCTTGGTCACATTAATATTTTCTCCACTTCCTGGCCATCATCTTGTCTTTGATGACATGAGGTGGATGTGTATAGGAAAAGAGAAGTTGAAAACAAAATAGAAATGCTATTAACTATTGTTGGAGCCCACTGAGGGTGAGGCATTCGATGGGGGGGGGCTTTATGTACAGTATCTCACTCATTCCTTCTAAATATCTCTAAGAAGGTAAGTGTAATTGTCCCCATTTTATAGATGGGGAGATGGATCTCATAGAGCTTAAGTAACTTGACTGAGGTAAAAAGCCAGGGTTTGGTGAAGGACATTTTCATATCCTGGTCTCTTGGTTTCCCCAAAGCCTGCATTGCTCTGGTTTGGATATGCCACGGAGGCTGCCTGGAGGTATTGAAGTGGCCCTAGCAGGGTATTTCCTTTGTTCCCTAAACTACATTCCTTGGACCAATGTTCTGTGAAATATAAGTAACATCCATGCCCCTTCCCCTCTCCCCAAATAACAGGTTCTGTAGTCAAATAACTTTTGGAAATGCCACTTTCCATGGTCTTAGAAAATTATCATAAATTAGCATACCGAAGACCTATAAAGCCTGTACAATGAAGACAACCTAGGTCAAGTCCACCTTCCCCCATACGTATTTCACAACTGTAATGCTTCAGCCTCTAGGGGAACATGTGCATTTGGGGAACATCCACATAGCACAGAGGCAGTGCCCAGCTTTGAAGGGAAGGTGAGAGAAGTAGAAAGAGAAGACAAAGCCAAAGGAAAGAACCATTCTCTGTTTCCTCCTTTGAAAACAGGCAGATGTCACCAAGGATGCCCAAAGGCGGTGAAAACTTCCCACTCTCTCCTGTGCAATCCTTAGGGAGGGAGCGTGTAGGTCATGGACTGCTTATGGAATGGTTATTACAATTATAAGCATTAAGGAGCGTCCTCTCGGTAGATTAGCTGATGTTGTTGAGACTACACTGCAATAATATCACGAGCCTGATTTTCTGGGTCGAGGAGAGCCAAGGAGTGGGAAAGAGCCTCTCCCTCCACTTTCTGGATCTTTGTGTGTTAGCCTTCAGCGAATACACCTCAAGATACAATTTTAAATTAAAAAACAAGAAAGTGTATTGGATTAATTCATCATGGCTGGTTTTCTACCTGGAGCAAAACCGACTTTCTAAGCTACCCATCCAAGATTGCACAGGAAATGGCACAAAACCTGGGCTGGAGTTTTCATTACACAGTAGCTCCCTGGGCAAGTCTGAAACTAAGGGCTGAGGAGTCTGTGGAAGAGCAATGCAAAGCCCGGGCTTCTCAGAGGTACCTGCCCCTTGTCTCCTGGGTTAATAGCGCTGTTCTGTTCTTGCTGTGCTGTTTTATCTGCTGATTTCATTGTGCATTGCTGGAGGATTTTGAGTTGAAAATGCTATGTGGTTAATTATACAGCTAATGAGCTCTGGGGAGTTTGCTTTCAGATTCCCTCACTCTAGGTGACAAGTGGAGAAAGTGCCACGTAACATCTTCTGCCCTTAGGGAGTGAGTTAAACAGAGCTAAAGTCAGATTTTGAAATGCAGCACATTTATAGGAGGAGCATCTGGAGTTCTTGGATTTCTTGTACCAGGTGTATCAGTAAATCCTTTCTCTCTTCCTGGAAAGGCCTTTTGTACAGAGTGGGTTTTCTGGCCTTGGTTATATTCCTTTACATGCTTCTATGCACCAGCATAGGTGTACCTGAAGGGGAGGGGGAAAAGACGTGATATTTTACTAGCATCACTTCTCCTGGGTCTTCTGATGGGTCCTGCAAGCCTGCAGAAATCCCAGGGCCATCCATGGGTCTGTATTCCCCCAAATGTTAAATGCAATAAACTTTAAGCACCCATTCTTAGGAAGCTACAAGAATCAATTTTCCACAATAAACGAGAAACCAAAAAAGTGAAAGGTTTGGCAGTTAGGAAGCTGACAATCCCACACAGGAGTGTGGTGCAGGGAAACTCCTGGATGAAAATGAAGGCAAGCCCGGGAATGACAGCTGTGAAGCAGATCCCAGAGGACAAGACAAAAGGCTCTAGCAGGGAGAGTTTAAATTGAGAGGACAAATGAAATGAATTGTAGAACAACTAGCAATAGCTATAGAGAAAACTTAGTAAATGAAAAAATAGGCAACTATGAAATCCAGATAAAATGACAAGTTATACAGGAAGGGAAACATTGATAGCATACTACTTGGTTTGCCAGTGAATAAGTACTATAGAGTTATCATATTATAATAAAAGTATAATGAGATGAAGGACCTGGAAGTGGAGGGGTAGAGGTTTATAAGAAAGTTAAATATTTACTTGCTCTTATGAGTCATCAGTACATAATTTCTAAAACTGGCAAATGAAGAAATGGCAATAAAATATGTGCTTTGGTTAGCTGTGAAAAACCGAAACATGAACTAATAATGAATTAAACTAGACAAAAGTTTTTATTTCTTTCTCCTTCAACATAGCTAGACAGTCCAGGGTTGTGGTGATAGTTCTATTCCACAATCTCCTCAATATACTCCAGTCTCCTATAACTGGTCTGATAGGCTTTCATCCCCAAGTTAACCTCATGGTTCAATGGGGCTGCTTAGATTCCAGCCATTAGGTCTGAATTTTGGCCATCAAGAAGGAAGAAAGAATGAAGAAGAAAGCAGTCACAGGATATGTTTCAGCTGTCTATTAAGGAAGTTTCTTGAAAGTTACATATAACACTTTTATATCTCTTTGACCTGGATTCAGTTGCATAACTATATGAAATTAAAAGGGGGACTTGAAAAAATATTTTTTTTCTGGAAATCATGAACTCAGCTAAAAATTCGGGTGTGTATATCTATGGGGGCATGGGAAAACAGTTATAAAAGAAATGGTCATTTTTTCGACACATATACTTTAGAAATACGGGAGTAAATTCCAGAAATATCTAAATTTATTAGAATTAGTTACTGATTAGAAAATGAGGACTTTGGATGGGGGGTGCATATTATTGCTGTATTTTGTTACAAAATTTTGATATTTTTATCCCTTACCTTTTTAAGAAATTATATGCATTGTATTATATTGATAAATAAGTTAAAAGAAACAATAGGAGTCCCTGGCATGTGGGTGTGATAGCAGGCTATGCAGGTTGGGAGGATGTTTCTCTCCATTTTTTCTTCATAATTACCCCCTGCTTGCTTGCTTGCTTGCTTTCTGTTTGTTTGTTTGTCTGTTTATTTATTTATTTATTTATCTATTTATTTATTTATTTTACCCCTGCTCATTTCTAAACATAAAGTGAATCTGGTATTCCTAAGTGCCATTGCAAATTGAAAAATTATGATGCCAGATTACGGAGAGATAATAATTAGGCTTATATGGTCTTCTCTCTGTCTACTCTATATTTCTTGCTTTCCTATGAATACAAAGAAAATCTTCCCAGTAGACATCAGAAGCAATTATGATGGCAATAAATAAGTGACACATCTCAGAGACTTCAATAAGATCTGTGCACTTCCAAGGTGTTAGACACCTCCTTTTGGGAAGCTGGGCATCTTTCTACTGTGGTTTTCCTCTTAATTTATAACCTTTTAAACTGTAAAAAACAGTGAAGTTTAATCTGGAGATTCTGATCTCATTCTCTCAACTTCTTTGCTGGTAAATATTTCCCCCTCTCCAAATTCATATCCACCCCTGACTTAGAGAATGTCTCATAGATTCCAGCTTTCTTGTCTCAGTGCATGTCTTGAGTGTTCAATTTATCTGCTGTGTAAAAATGATCCACAGCCACAGAGAAGAAAATAGAATCTTAGATGATAGAAACATAGTGCATGTCTCATGTGCCTGGGGGATAGTGATCAAAATGATATAAAAAAATTATTATTAGCTTCTGTAATCGTCATTTAATTGAAGTTCAATTTACTGAATGTAGTTGGACTTACTAAATAGTAGGTTAGATTTTTTATAGGTCACCCCTGATGTAGGACAACTCTGCAAGGCAGGTATTACCATCATCCTGACTTTAGAGATAAAGAAATAGCTCAGAGATGTGTCATATCTACACTAAAGTTTAACAATGAATCAGTGGAGTTTGGATTTAAACTTAGGACTGTCTGACAAAATCCTTGCTCTCTGTTTTTTGTTTTTAAGATATATTTATTTATTCTGGGGAGGGGGAAGAGGGACAGAAGGAGAGGGAGAGGGAAACTCTAAGTAAACTTCTCTCTGAGCTCGATCTCACAACCCTGAGATCACCACCCCAGCAGAAACTCTAGAGTCCTAGAGCAGAAACCAAGAGTCCCATGATTAACCAGCTGTGCCACCGAGGCATCCCAAAGTCTTTGCTCTTTGGATAGCATGACTTTGAATTTCTGGTAGCAACCCCATCCTAGGTCCAAGCTTCCAGTGTGTTCTGAACATGTCTTAAGTGCTATGCTAGCTTCAGTGGAGAACACGTAACTGGATGACACCGAATTCATAATACTCACTTTTCCTGTTAGAAGTGCCCTGGTTCAGTTGATCACAACTATTCCATTATTGAACAGCTGCTGGCAGTGCCCCATGCATATCCTTTCATCCTTACAATCTAAGTGTGCACTGTCTGATTTCAAACATGTGGCACCTGCATTTCTTTCATTTGGAACTGTTTCTTCTCACTGGCCTTGCTAAACAGGCCTGAAAAACTGGAGAGTTAATGCCATCTGAGAGCTGCTCTCTAGTAATGATGGTTGATGGCGTATCAATATGCCAACTCCGTTGCCCCTTGTGTGGGATAACTGAGGTTTGTGTCCTATCCTGCTCTGCCACTCCCCACAGGATTAGGCTACAGTCGTCCACAGCGGTAACTGACTGGATAATGAGCCTTTCATTGGCTGCTTTTCCTCCTCTGTCCCTGTTTTCCACACCCCTAGAGTGTTTCTGATAGCTTCCAAATAATGTATTTGTGTTCAAATTCTTGTCTCAGCTCTTCCTTGTGGTGCTAATTCAAACTGAAACAGCATCCCTATCTATAGAAAAGTTGAGGACCAGAGGTGGTTTGGTTTAAAGCACAAACTTCAAACTTCATGGGTGAGAGCTCAAGTGAGACTTGAGCTCAACATGGGGGTAGGATTTGGGTAACAGGTGGGGACAAGGGGACAGCACAGGTGAAGGTGGCGAGATGTTCAAGGGGGCAGGTGGGGAAATGGGGTGCAAATTGGGAGTGGACTTTCATCCTGGATGATGGGGTCAGACTAATGCAGGAAAAGGAGTGCGGTCAGCAGGGAACAGGGCACCATCCCAGGTGTTTGAGTAGTGCCGGGAACTGTTGGAGGCACTATTTTCATCAGAGGCTGTGTCTGGCTGGGAGCAAGCAGACAGAATGAGGAAGGACAGTGCTGAGTCAGAGAAGCTAGTGGGAAATGTCCATGTAATAGAAATAGAAGGAAGACTGCATCTCAAGTGGAGGCAAAAATACAGTGAGGAAGAGTGGTTGTGAGTCATCAAAGGAGAATCCATTGTATTTAGTGGCTGACTGGCTACAAAGGATGGGCGAGATGAGTCAGTGGTGGCTGCTCTCCTCAGCCCACAAACCTGACGCCTCAAGCTGTGAGCAGCACTAATGACAGGCTGGTGAGGCTGGAAGAAACCAATTCCCTCCAATGGTAAAGTGCACACGGTGTCTGGCTCTCTCTGCTTCTCCTTCCCAAGGCCACGCTGAGCTCCTGTTGGATGGCAGCTTCTATCTAGAGTGCACTTTTTAATTAACTGAAGCGGTGCTGAAGAGCTCCGGCTGGGGTCAGACCCAGCAGAGCTCCAATCCTACTCCTGTTGCCCAGGTGTATGGCTCTGAGCAAGCTTAGTAATGTCCCCAGCCTTGGTTTCCTTTGCTTTTCAATGTGGATGAGAGGAGTCTCTCTCTCCTTTATGTTGGTGCTTTGGGGATTTAACAAGATAATACATGGGAGTGGTCATTGCAATGGGTGGCACCCCAGCAAGTGCTCAGGAAATGATGTCAATTATTCTTATCAAGGTAGGATGCACTGTCTCTCCCTTGCAATAGCCATAAAAAAAGATTACTAAAGTAAAACAAAACAAAACAAAACAAAAACTCTATCAATATTTGTATCTAAATAGCTATTTCTACTGTGAAAAGTAATTTTCCCTCTACTCTTCTAGGTTCTTGACTGAGAACCCCATGTAGTAAAAGGTGGATTAATGGGAGAAAAACAAACAAGATTTTATTTTTTTAAAGATTTTATTTATTTATTCATGAGAGACATAGAGAGAGAGGCAGAGACATAGGGAGAGCGAGAAGCAGGACCCCGATCCGGTACTCTATCCCAGGACCCCCAGGATCATGACCTGAGTTGAAGGCCTATGCTCAACCACTGAGCACACAGGCATCCCCAAACAGGGTTTCAATAACATATATACTTCCCATATACATGGGAGAGACCCAGGAAAACTGAGTAGCTCCCTGACATGGCCTGAGCCATCACCTTAAATACCATCTTCAGCCAAAGGCAAAAGAAGATGTAGAGGGGTTGGGGAGGCCAGTTATGGAAGGTGATCCCGAAAAAACACAGTAGACAATAGCGTTTGTTATGCAGATTTAAGTCCTTGCTTCTCTATTGATGAGAGTTTCTAGGAATTTCGAGTCATCCTCCTCTTCCTGGTACAGGGAGGGAGACACTCTTACATATGAAGATTTCTCTTATAAGCGTGAATTTCCCTCACAAAAGAATAACTTCTACTCAGTTTCCAGAGCTTCACCTGTGTCTGTTTCTTAATAATCGGCCTAAAATAATTCTTATACCAAGGGGGCATGGTTAGGGATGATATATTCTGCTCCCCTTCGCTATCTACCCATCTGAGGCCTAGAAGCAAATAACACTGTTCAGGATTCTGCAGAAAGCTCAGCATTAGGATTGTGGATGAAGAAATAATCTTCTCAGCTCCAGACAATTTTTTCATCTCTCGATAGCTCCAATATTGGGGGAGTTTCTATTCTATTCTTTGTGCCAGAGATCATATCCCATTTCATGGATGGCTTTAGGTCAATAAGTAGGTCTATTTTTTGCTCTTCAAAAGGCTCAAACACAATTCATTTCAAACAAAAGTCACCACCCACCTCGCCTCCCTTTCATGCTCCTAACCACGAAAATGGTCCTGCACACACAGAACTCCCGCCCTGCTCAGCCGCCCAGTGGGGAGGATGGCAATGTGAATTCTTAAACACAGACCTGAGCTAAATAGGCACAATTGTCTTGTAGGGCAGGGATGACAAAGGGAATGCACCCTCTTTCATTCTGTTCTGAAGTCTGTGCTGGCTGATTCTTCAGCTGGCCAATTTACAATGCGGTGTTTCCGAGAGCGGTTATTTAGCCTGAAAAAAGCCTCTGAATTGACTAGGATGTCGTCTTGTGGCATTTTTCTTGGGCTTTCTGGGTGTGCCTGAGGCTTTCTGTTAATCCTGAACTGAATCCTTGGTAAGCCCTGGACTGGGCCTTCTCTCCCAACCTACCACCTGCCTGGCAGGGGTCCCCCTGTCGCCCCCCCCACACTCGGCAGGGCTGTTAGTGAGGCCGGATCCTCATTTTCCTCTGGTCATCAGGGGAAAGTGCCACAGTGCCGCAGCTCTCAAACTGACCTTCCCTGTGACTAACATCTCCCATAGGATCAAACTGCGTGATTTCAGGTACTTAACAGAAATCCCCAAATGCTGGAAAGGCCTCTCCTAAATCTCCTCAGTATCAAAATGGCAAAATCCTGAAAGGGCTGCTCATCTCTGTTTTCAGGGGCTTAGGCCCTTGGCTGAACAGGGGAAGGGCAGATTTCATTAATCACCCAGTCTGGCTTCTTCAGAGCAGGATTCCATCCCCTGGAAGCAAAACCCTGTGCCTGGAGCTGCCAGGGTGAGGTTTCCAGGGGCGAGATGGGGAGTTTGGAGAGGATGAGATACACATCTTTTAATAAAGCCTGAAACGTTAAATTGCAAAAGAGGGAAAAAATCATTTTGTTTCCGTTGGGTGCCAGCAGTGGGTAATTATAGAATAGAATGATTTGAGGATTCGGTTTCCTTCTCTAGAAAAGTGCTGGAAAACTACTGAATGTGGGGGCATGCTTTAGGCCAGTGCTGCATAGAGTCACCACTGTACAGCGGTCTTCCTTTGGGACATCAAGGTTTTGAAGCAAACTGGTGTAGTATAAATACCCGGGCTCCCCCAGCCCATTTCTTTAGGAGGCCAGCATGCCACTCCCAGCTGCTCTGGGTGTTGGTTGCTAAAGGCTCACAGCTGTCACCTTCTCCAGGGAAGGTCTCTCCATGGCCCGTGCTGCCATGCCCAGTGGTGATGATGGGTGATTATAACTCCTACTCCACCGCATACCCACCAGGTAGCCCAAAAGGCAGTGAGTGACTTTTAATGAGGGTAAAAATCCCAGGCCCGTGTTTTTTGGAAGGACGAGCATGGTGCAATTTACTTCCCAGAATTCATATTGGGATGGGTTGAGACTATGGTTCATTTAAAAGCATGCTTTTGCTTAGACTTTTATTTTCTTTAAAAATTTTATTTTTAGGGGCAGTCCGGGTGGCTCAGTGGTTTAGCGCCGCCTTCAGCCCAGGATCCTGGAGACCCAGGATCAGGTCTCACATCAGGCTCCCTGCATGGAGCCTGCTGTGTCTCTGCCTCTCTCTCTCTCTCTCTCTGTGTGTGTGTGTCTCTCATGAATAAGAAAAAAAAAGGAACTCAATAAATATTTTTTTAAAAATTTATTTTTATTTATTCATGAGAGACACAGAGAGTGTGAGGCAGAGACATAGGCAGAGGGAGAAGCAGGCTTCTTGTGCAGGGAGCCTGATGCAGAACTCGATCCCAGGACCCTGGGATCATGACCCAAGCCAAAGGCAGATGCTCAACCACTGAGCCACCCAGGTGCCCCTTGCTAAGACTTTTCATCTGCCTTATCCTGGATCCCTCATTTCCCTCTGAGTTTCACTTGAGGGTGTCCCCTCAGTAAATCACAGGCCTAAGAATCCCTGCTTCACAGGCCTAAGAATCACAGACCTAAGAATCCCTGCTCTGCATCTGCAGAACCCAACCCAAGACACCTGGCTTATCCAGGAGGCAGGCTGGGAGCTGATTGGCTCTTTTGTCAGAGGCAGTGTGAAGTACTGCCCTCCCTTCTCTCTCCCAAAGTGCCCTCCGAGTAGATTCCAACTTAATTGTGGGCACACAGAGGCTTCTCATAGGATATGGCCTGCCCGACTATGATCCTCTTAAATTAAAAAAAAAATGTTTCTTAAAAAATAAAAGATTTATTTATTTATTTTAGGGAGAAAGAGAGAGAGAGGGAGGGAAAGAGAGAGAGACTTGAGTGGGAGGGGCAGAGGGAGAGGAGTGAGAATTCCTCCTCAGATTCAGAGCCTGATTGCCAGGATCCATCTCATGACCCTGCGATCATGGCCTGAGTCAGATGCTTGACCATCTGGGCCACCCAGGCACCATTTAAATAAAAAATTAAAAGGAAAAAAGTTCTCACTGCTTATGAGCTGGATTTCAGTTGGATTTTTTCATAAGAATGCTTCATCAGTACAGCATGGGATTCTTGGAAGTTTTCTACTAATTAGAAAGTGACTCTCCTTCCCACAGTACTTCCACAATTATCCAACTACTCTAGAAAATTACACTTTTGATGTTCTTTCCATGTGTTTCGATTCTTTCTGCCAAAATCATGACTTTGAAACTCTTGAGTTTCCTCTTAGAACTAATTATCTTAGCTTCTGGAAGTGTATTAGAGTGCCCTTTCCTTTCCAAAAACTCTATCCGTATAAACGTTCCAAAAAATGAACGCTTTTTATTTCATTTTTGTAGAGCTTTTATTCTGAGTGGTTTAATTTAACACTAGTGAGAGGGAACTTGAGCACATGAATGGAAGATCCTGGTGGAAAAGGCTAAGAATTCAAGGGCAATGGCTTTCTCTAGTACTATCCCCTCTGTGTTATTCTGCCTCTTGGTCAAAACGGAATGTCTTAGACTAGGCTCCTTCTGTGGAAGCATACCCCGAGGTAAGAAGTTATGTGCAGGGATGCCTGGGTGGCTCAGCGGTTGAGTGTCTGCCTTCGGCTCAGGGTGTGATCTTGGGGCTCGGGCTTCCTGTGGGGAGCCTGCTTCTCCCTCTGCCTATGTCTCTGAGTTTCTCTCTGTGTCTCTCTCATGAATAAATAAATATTTTAAAACTGTTATGTGCAAATGACTTATTAAGGAAGTCCTATGATGGAGAATAGTAAGGCAGTGGAGCAGAAGGGCAGGGAGGAGAGGAAGACCAACAGGTGGCATTCACAGTAGAGTCCCAGAGAGAGCAGCTTCATCTGAATGCTCAGGGAAGCTCAGGGTATGAAGGATACCTCAGAGTTGGATATCCAGGAGGGAAGAGGGCTGGGATCCAGTCTCGTCACCCACGAGTCATTGGTCAAGGACTCCAGAGACAAGGTGGGATGGAAACTGACATTTCTGATTTTTTTTTTCCCTCTGTGGGCAAAACAGCTCCAACAGCATGAAAGAGATGTCTGAAATCAGTCACAGATGCAGTGTTTTCAAAGTCAACTGAATCAGAACCTGGGATTGGGACATGGAAATGGTATAAGGACTTGAGGGTGGAGCACTGACACAATCCACCTCAAGGAGGAAAATAAATAGAGAGCTAGGATATTTGGTCCAAACAGATCTGAATTTTAGGCATGAATGCCAAAGAATATCCTCTATGCTATATGCCAACCACCACACTGCTGTATGCCAACTGTCAGGTGTCCCAGTCCACCCTGGTTGCTACCTGGTGACCATGGCCAAACTCATTCGGGGCCTATTGTCAGACAGTTCACAGTTAATCAGGTTTGTACCTGGTGACCTGTAGTTGGATAAATCAAATCTACTATAGGCACATATTCTTGTAACTGTGGATGTCAGCAACTTTGTGCGTGGCTGAAGATTCAGGAAGCTGTGAATTAAAGGTAATCAGATCATGCCATTGCCAAATATGCTACTTTGGCATATTTTTAAAAAGATTTTATTTATTTATCCATGAGAGACACAGAGAGAGAGGCAGAGACACAGGCAGAGGGAGAAGCAGGCTCCCTATGGGGAGCCTGATGTGGGATTCGATCCCAGATCCTGGGATCACTCCCTGAGCCGAAGGCAGACGTTCAACTGCTGAGCCACCCAGGCATCCCATGCTTTGGCATAGTGATTATTTTGAGCTGAAGGCACTTGGGAAACAGCAGATACAGGAAGGTCTCTCTGGCCTCACCTTTCCTACCTAGAAGCTGACATAGAATTTCCTGTGAAGAAAGTGCCTTCCCCATACCAGGAAGATAAGAATATTCTTATCACCAGAGACTAATCACCAGGGAGTCAATGCCAAAATGGGCCTGTACAAACAAACCTCCCCAAATAATCCTTCACCCTTAGTTTCCCCCATATACTTCCTGGTCACCACCACACTATTTATTCCCTGCAACCCAAGCTCCTCTGTTTTGTGACATCACCTCAATTTATTGTTCTTGATATAAAAAGGGGCTGTAAGCTTTTGAGCCTAATGGCTTCTTCAGGTTTTTGCTTTCTTTCTGAAAGCTCCCATGTATACCTAAAAATGTTAAATTTATTTGTATGCTGTATGCTTTTCTTGCTCATCTGGCTTGTATCATTTCAATTCTTAGGCCAATCACAAAACCTAAGAGGGTAGAAGGAAGTTGTTCTTCCCCTATAGAACTCAAGCAGCAAACCCAGCAGATCATCATCTCCAAGGAGTGCTTGTAGGTTGGTTTTCAAATCTCCATGGACATGGTAAGCAGAGCAGGTACGTGATTCCTGAAGAGTATGGCAGGTTTGTGGTCGCCCTCTGGAGTGCATGGCAAATTCTCAATCAATCTTTCTGGGACTTAAAGCAGGTGAGCACAGACAAGAAAGGACAGAGTGGCCCTGTTGCGGTGAAGAGGGAAAACTGGAAATAAATCCATGTGTGAGAGTTTGCTGATGGGGATTTTTCATTTGTCCCAGAATGTTGCCTGTTGGCCAAATCTGAAAACCATAGTACCTCACATTCTAAAGAGCTGCCAAAGACTAACACAGGGGACCCAGCTAGGTTTGCCAGAATCTGCCAATAAAAATAAATATAGGATAGCCATTTAAATTTAAATTCCAGATATATAATAAATTACTTTTAGTATAAATAAGTCCTAAATGTTGCAGCATACTGAAAAGTTGTCTATTCAATAAGTATGTCCCATGCAATACTTGGGACATAATCTTACAAAAACAATTTAAAAAATCTGAAATGTAAATTTAACTGAGATTCCTGTATTTTATCTGGCAACGTGAGGTCCAATACTTGCAATCCAGGGCTTATTAAAATGTGGCAGAAGCATCTCTGATCTCACCTGTTGGCAGCCCAGCCTCACTGCCCCTCTTGTCTACATACTGAGAAGACTGGGAGAGGAGAGGGTCATTGGGGGCAGTTTTGTGGAGATAGCATTCTGGGGAATGAGGTTATCTCCTTCCTTCCTCACAGAGGAGGGAGCGAGAATTTTATGTTTCTGTCTAAAGCAAGAAAGGTGCAAAATCGTCGAGGGCACTTATAGAGATTAGAGGTATATGCCTTGCAAGGAGAGGAGATTTTGATTTTCTGGTTGGATAGGATCTCGCTGATTAGCCCCTGTGCCCACCGAGCAGGAGAAACAGAGGGTAGGGTGGCAGGGAAGATGAGTATGCTTCATCATTTGGCTTGGTGAGGATGAACCCACGCATCCAGGGGATGCTGCACAAGGTAGCTGGGCTTGAACAGGTGTTCTGATATACCCCCTGGAGGGATGCCTGCTAGGCAAAGCACCACTAGCAGCAGAGGTCATGGGGAACACCCCTGCACAGAGGCTTTGGGGCTGGGGGGTTGTATTAGGGTAGAGATAGAGCTGGATTTCCACTTTAGGGAACTATAGGGTAGGGAGAAATCTCAAGGCTCTGTGATAACTCACCCCTATGCTTTCCAGTAATAGGAGGCCTAACCCAAGGTCTGGAGGTTCTGAAGGCTAGAAGGTGAAGGCCAGAGAAGTAGCCACAGCCAACAAGAAGAGGCAGGTCTCTATGGCCAAGCAAGTATGATGTTTCTGCTCTCACTGCCTCCTCCTGCTCCACCTGTTCCTCAACCTCAGAAGAGGCAGAGCCTAGGATGGAAGGAGAGTGGTGTGTGCAAGCCTCCCACTCAACATGCACACTGTGTCCTCAGCCCAAAGTCTCACTTGGGGGAGGGGGCAGAGAGCATTGAAGTGCATATAATTAAAATTTAAAACTGGTCCAAACCAATATTAATAATGAAAATTCACTAAATACTTTGGAATCTCCCCAAGATGTCATAAAGAGAAAATGTGGATTTGATAAAGTGGGAATAAAAGGAGAGATGGGGAAGGAAAAGAACTCTTTTATGTCTAACTCCAAGGAGTATAAAAATGTTCATAAGCCAGTGCCATCTAGCAAAGAGGAATCCAAGAAGGGAGATTCCCCTGGTGATGGGACAGCCGGGGCTCTGGGAGGGGCTACGCATGGAGGGGATGTGGTCCTGTTGCCCTGCCTGCAGCACTGCTGGAAGAGCAGGGAAGGGAGAAGCACCCCTGCTAGGCTGAAGACACCTGGACAAGTGTCCTCATGGAAGACACCCCCAGGGCCCAATCCAGCATGGGAGCCAGGGAGGTTCCATGCCCCCAGACTGAGCCTGGGGTCTGGATTTGAATGTGTAAATAACTGAACGAATGTGGGTGACTTTTAAATGCGGATTATAACCAATAAAAGTTTAAGTTGGTAAACTGCACCAGTTATCATTCAAATCATCTCTCTTTGATATTGGAATAATTTCTACTTATATGCAACACCACTGAGTAGATGCATATGAAAATACATTCACGTAAAAATGCCTTTGGTATGATGAATTCTGTGATTCTGCTCCAGTTCTGATTGTATCTTATGAATAAAAGTTCCTGGGTGAAGACTCAGCCGACAGCTGTGCTGATGATGTACGAGGCAGGGCTGGCCCTCGTTCCCATTTCCACGCTTGCGACTGCCCCGGGGGCTTAGCGAGGTAAGAACTTGCATATGTTGGTGAAATGGGAAGCCCTGACGCGTTGCTGCTTGGAAGCGGATCTGATAAAGAAGGCAGGCCCCATTTTTCCATAGTCAATTCCAGCTGACAATCTTTGCTCTAAGCTCTACTTTCTTTGGTCCCTTTCACCATGTCAGACACAATGCATTGCCTTTTTTTTTTTTTTTTTTTTTTTTTTGCTGCAGAAGCTGTCAAAAGTATTTTTCCAGCTTGCTAATCCATGATTTTTTAAAATGATGGGTAATAATATTCACACTGATCTTGCAAATCGGAGTTTGTGATAACTAGCCCTTTCCCATATACCGTAATCGCTCAAGTCAAAATGGTCGATCACAAATTTGCAAAGTTGGACGGAAAAGAGGCAATATTTAAAAATCATAGTTGTATTGAGTATTGAGGTTGAGAGGTTAGCAAAATTCTCTTATCTTTTTTTCCTGGCTGGCTTGTTAGGTCAGGTGATTTTTAGGAGAGGATTATCATTAAATAATGTCTATTTTCTGTAGCGTGGTACCCTTGAGAAAATTACTTAACCTCTTTGCACCTTAGCTGTATCCTGTTTAACGAGGATAATAATAGCATTTACCTCTTAGAGTTGTTAAGGTTAAATAGGCTTTTATAAATCTCTATCTGTATAAATTTGTATAAATATAGGTCTGGATACAGATACTGAGATATAGATAGAATCTTAAATCTGTTCCCAGCACATAGGAGACTCTTAATAAATATTATTTTGGGTAGTACTGCTACTGCTATTATTATTATCAGTTTTCAGGATAGTAAGAGGGCAGTATGGCATAGTAGCAAAAGCACACATAGGTTTTAGGGAAAGTGAATTCTCAAGACATAGCTCTGCCACTTACTGTGAGACCTTGGGCCCAAGTTAATGAGCACAGGAGTTGAATCACTAAATGGGCAAAACAATGCTCTTGGTACAGGATATTCAGTAAGGAAAGTGAGGACTGAATAAGGTAATGCATGTTAGTGCCTGGCACCTAGCAGTCCTCAGTACGTATTAGCTTCTTCCTCCATTTTTGGAGGGCCAGTAAAAGACCCTAGGTTTTGCATCTTTACATTCATTTCTTTGTCCTGATACATTTCACTCTTCTCCTTCATTCTGACAAAATGAAATAAAATACACTTGAAATAAAATACATGATTTCCCTGGACCCCATCCTACCCTATTCTTCTATGGAAGGATTAACATATCAGCAACACTCAAATAATGGAGTTGAAATGACTCATCTTTGTTCTCCAGGACCCCTGAGTCTAGTTAAGTAATTTAATTTAGTGAACAGTACGCGCCCAGGTGAACATGTGAGAGTGATTTGGTTTTCCTCTCTGAACCTCCTACTGAAATAGGATAGTCCCAGCAACTGCCTCATCTGACTCCCCAAGGTTTGAACTTAGGCACCTCCCTGACCTTAGGAAACACTTGGGATACCCGCGAGGTAAGCTCAACTACAGAGCCACATTCTCTGCTATAGGAGCTGTGGGCAGGTGAAGGGGTCTCAGATGACCTAGGTGGTCTTCCATCCCGGCTCCACAGTGGGAGCTTTGAAAAATCTCTGTGGCCAGCTGGCATCCCCAGTGCCACTTAATCAGAATAAAAAAATATCTATCTATCTATCTATCTATCTATCTATCTATCTATCTATCTATCATCTATCATCTATCTGTCTATCATCATCTATCTATCATCTATCTATCTATCGATCATCTATCTATCTCCAGGTGGTTTTGATGTGCAGTTAAGACTGAAAACAGCCATCTCTGGCAACTCCACTCAGACCTTCCTGCGACAGGGAAATGCTTTGGTAAATACAATGACCATTACTTTTCAAATGTAATGGAACCTCATAATTCTATTTAGCATGTGCTAACTCTTCTGGCTTTTTGGGGCTATTTTTAAACTATTTTTAAAATTCTATCAAATTGTATTGTGGTATTAGCTTACATCGAATAAAAATGCACCTATTTTAAATGCATAATTCACTGGCTTTTGACAAATACATATACACACTGAGGGTGGCAGAGTATGCCGCCCCAAAATACGTCACTGTGGTACGAGTGTTATTTTGAGTTAGAGGCACTTGAAAAATAGCAAATACAAGAAAAACACCCTGATCTTTCTTTTTCTTAAAAACAGGAGATGAAATTCCCACGTGAAAGATGTTCTTCCAGCACCAGAAGCAAAGGAAATTCCTCTTACCAAGGATGAGAAGTGGAGACCTAGAGAATTCTATACAAACAGACCTCGTTAAAATTACTCTTTGCTTCCTTTGGCCTCTCCCCACCTAGTGTAGTTACTTTTCAATAATTGCTTTTCTTTGTTCAACCTACTATCAAAGCCACTTCTTCGGGTCTTCACTCCTTATGAAGGTTCCCGTGTTAGGTAAAGCTTATACAAATGTGTGTGCTTTTTTCCTGTTAATCTGTTTGATGTCAATTTAATTCTCATGTCCAGCTGAAAAGCCCTAAGATGGTAGAAGCAACAATTTGCATCTCTTACAATGCTGATGTAACCACTACCACAATCAAGACATAGGACATTTCCAGAAAGTTCCTTTGTCCCTTTGGAGTTAGCCTCTATGCTCCTCTAACCCCAACTCAGGAAACCAATGGCTTGCTTCCTGTCATCACAGATGAGTTTTGGGATTATACTCTATGCAACCTTTTGTGTCTGGCTTTTTTTGCACAGAATAATGTGTTTGAGATTTATCCATGTTGTATGTATCAATAGTTCATTCTTTTTATTGCTAAGCAGTAATCTAGTCTCTGAATATGGTACTACTTATTTATCTATTTACCTCTTGGTGAGCATTTACTACTTAATTCTGGTACCAATATTTTTTTGGTACTTCTCTCTGCAATTTTTCTCTCATAGATAGTTTACAGTGAGAACAGGGAAGGTGATATGTCACCAGAGCCCCAGTTTTTCTAAGAATTCCAGGGTTGGGTTCAAGTAACATACTTAGTAGTAATTTGGCACCTGGTCAAATTCTTCTACATGATATAAAATGGAATCACGTAGCTATACCATTTGTTTTCCTAAGCGCTCAGAGCTGTTGGTTTATGTGAACTCATAGACACTGCTCACCCCAGGCAGTTTCATTGATTCTGGGTTGCTATTTATTCCATTATAGTCTAGCTCAGTTATTCACTAAAAGCTTAAGTGACTCATTTAATAATATTTCTTTTTTTTAAAATAATATTTCTTTTGGCTACCTATACTTAACTTTTGTGTTTTATGGTATCATAACAGAATGGATAAGTTCAGCTATGTAGCTGATTCATAAAGCCCTTAAAATATCTCCAAGCTGCCAGTTATTCCCAGAGTTAGTTTTGTAAAGCAAGCTTGTGACACACACACATATTTTATATGTATATATATATATATATATACCTTATATGTATACGTATACATATGTATCCTTTTCACTTTATATTAGAAAATAAAGACTATGCTATGCCAATAAAGCCTCTTGTAAACACTTTTTACTGGCAGCATATTAATCTTTTGTGTCTATGGGCCATAATTAAGTTAATTATTTCTCTATAATAAATAAATGTCTATGCTAGGTCCCTGATACAAATATTCATTTATAGGAGGGTTTCTGTGTCTAGGAACTCTGAAGAGAGTCCAGTGGCCTTTCGGTGCTCTTGGATTTAAGCAGAGACCATTACTTCTCAAATTTCTTAGCAAGCTCTCTGATGTTAACCCAAAGCTTATCAATGTGAAGGGTAATATCCCGTATCACAAATATCAATGTTGTCTAAGAGAGTTCTATCTCAGGTCACACAGTACAATAGAATGTGGAATTGGGTGCTGGGGGAAAAAAATCAACATTTTAGAAAAATCCACAATGACATTCAATAAAAAGTCATTTTCATTCTATAGAACTTCAAAGATCTGGTCACTTTGTTTGTAGTATGTGAATTTATTTTACCCATGTTATTTTCAAATTTAGAGGTCCAGTACTTGTTTTATCGTATTAAACAAACAGGAGATTGCAAACAATGTATAAGATATTTATGCTCCATGGTTTTAGCTGACCATGAGCAGACTTCTCCAATGATAATTCAAATTTATTCACAAATCTTGC